>NC_136268.1:121707299-121727299 GCF_964187855.1 Myxine glutinosa
TTTCTTGCCAATGTGGGGCCCTGAAAAGGGCCGTTGGGTTTTGGCTCTTGCCAATGTGGGGCCCTGAAAAGGGCCGTTGGGTTTAGTCTCTAAAGCCCCTGTCACACATAGGCGGATATTTTGGCGACTACTGGCGACTGCCGGCGATCAAGATTTTTCGGCGACTACTGGCGATTTTGGGTGGTCAAATATGGTCAGGCGGCAGTATGGCGACTGCAGGCGGCCACATTGCGACTGCATTGCGACGAAGCACTGACCTCGCCCCGAGTGGGATGGCGACTGTTGAAGATCGACGACGACTGCATTGCGGATGCACGGCGGCAGCGTGGCGACAGTCTGGCGGCTAGATTACGACTGATGGCTGATCGCGGCGACTGCATTGGGCCCGGATGGCGGTTTACTGCGACGTCCGCAAGACTGCAATAAGACCGCCGACGATTGGAGACGATTCACACAACGCTCTTTGCTCGTAGACAGGGTACAGTTTTGTGTATTTGAAGCTGTAGTCATCATGCTATTGGATACTTGTGCTGTGCTATTGGATACTTGTGCTATGAACATTGTGATTCATTATTGGATACTTGTGCTATGAACAAATTTGTATTTAATATGAACAAATAAATTTGTTTGTATTAAATATAAATTTCAAAAATCACTTTCGTCCTCGCTACAGGCACTCATCAGACGGCTAAAGCTGCCGTTAGTGTTTCTATTTTGCATTTAAAAAAAAAAACTTTATTTCTCTATTTTACATTTCACTTTATTCATTTCAATGATGTATGACATGAAGCATAAAGATGTTTGATGTACAATAAGAAAGTTGATAAAGATGTATCATTGTAATGTAATAATCAAACTTTTCTGCAGGGAGAGAGAATGGAAATAAAGTCCAACAAATTATTTCCACTGGTCCCAAGTCCCATAAATAAAGTTTCCAAAGGACCAAAGTCCCAAAAATAAAGTTCCCAAAAGTCCCAAGTCCAAACAATAAAGCCATATCCTTGTCAGCACCACAGGACCTCACTCCACGGAGACCCTCACACCATCCTGTCTTGCCATGGAATGGAGCTGGCAGGGGAGTCCATCCAGTCAGGGGAGCTGGCTCCATCCTGGTGAAGTTATTGTAGCCCTGCACGTCTTCGCCCCTGAGCTCTACCATGAGCTGCTCATACTGCCCTAGAGCTGGTCGTCGCAGCAGCCACGGCCTCACCCAATGTCTTCTCTCCCTCCGTTGTCCTCTTTCTTGATGCTGCTCCTCAGCGTGAGCCAGCAGTAGGTCATTCACAGCAATATCTTGGTCCAGTGCTGCCAAGTCATTCAGAAGGACCAGCTTCATCCTATGTTCATCATCCATGATAGATGTTGGTAGAGAGACCCTTGGTAGACCTTGACCATAGAACATACTGCAGTGAGCTGAAATGTCCACCCCTATTTATACCTGGCCAGAAAATCGTGGTATGTCGTTATGCAGTCGCCAGGCAGTCGTAGCTCTGTCACCAATGGCCGTAACTCGGCCGCCACTAGTCCTACTGCTGTCGTCGTCAGTCTCCCATAGCCGCAGGGGAGATGTGACAGTTATTCTGTAGTCGATATGCAGCCGCAACAGTGTCGGCCCGTAGTCGGGAAGATGCCGCAGGAAGGCCGTATGGCATTCGCATCTCTGCCGTGCTAGTGGGTGGGGCGATGCTGGGGCGATTGCGGAAGACTATGAGCGACTGGGTTGCGGCCGCTTTATGGTCTTATTACGGATACCGACGACAGCATGGCGGTTCCATCACGACAGCATGGCGGATTTTTTTTGAGAACGACTGAGCGCGCCGTTTTTAAACATTTAAAAAAATATTTGGCCCCTTTGCAGCTCTTGCCGACTGCAGCAGACCTGGGGAGGATAACTACGACTACAGAAGACCGTCCATTACGGTTTCATTACGATTGTCGGCGGGTGGTGCCGATTTTTTCAGTCGCCAGTAGTCGCCGACAAATCCGCCTATGTGTGACAGGGGCTTAAAATCCGAAGAAGTCCTCGTCATCCGTTTCTTCAGTCCAATCCGAGTCGGGGTAGGCGAGATCCTCGTCGTCATTATCCTCTTCTCCATCGTCGGAAAAGGGCCGTTGGGTTTAGGCTCTAAAATCCGAAGAAGTCCTCGTCATCTGTTTCTTCAGGGAAGACATTACGAAGATCATCATCCGAGTCTGGGTAGGCGAGATCATCGTCGTCGTTATCCTCTTCTCCATCATCGGTCACTGCCACTTCATCCTCCCAGATGATGTCATCTTGAGTGCCATCATGGGCATTAGATATGCAGCACTTGAAGGCCCGCTCGATGATGGCTGCCGGAAACTCCACCCAGACCTTCAGTATCCGGCTACAGATCGTCGGGAGATCCACCTTCCTCATCCTCCCAGTCTTGGTGAAGGTCTTGTCCCCCGACAGCATCCACTCCGACCAACAGCGCCGTAGACCGTCTTTGAACGGCTTGTTGACTGAAACGTCTAGCGGCTGCAGCAGCGACGTCATGCCACCCGGGATCATCACCAGATCAGTGTTGAGCCCCCTCAGCGTTGACTTGGTCTCCTCTGTCTTGTGACAATGGAAGGCGTCGAGGACGAGCATGCTCAGTCGCCGCGAAAGCCCACCAACTCGGAGCCAGTCATCTACCAGCGCTTGGTCCATCCACCCCTTGGCCTGGGCACGAATGATTACACCCGGAGGAAATTTATCCTTTGGTGGCGTCTTCCTCTTGAAGATGATATACGGCGGCAGCTTTCCCCCATCAGTGGTGCACGCTAGCATAACCGTAAAACGATCTTTCTCATGACCCGTTGTAGTGATGGACACCGACTTGTCACCTTTGGCCGAGATGGTGGTCCCTCGAGGCACATCGAAGGTCAGCGGCGTCTGATCTGCGTTGCCGATGCGGCTTAGGGGATAGTCGTGCTGCTTGCGGAACTTGATCACGAACTTCTGAAAATTAGCAGTCTTCTCCTGTCTTTATTTAGCACACTCTCTTCACTATGTGACCTGTCATTCAAAGAGGACGAGTGAAAGTACACATTTTCACAAACACGCATAGAAAAATCAAATATTACAAACTTCAAACTTTCTTGTATTTTGACTGGCAGCAGTAATCGGCGTTGAACCTACCTTAGTAACGTAATTGACGATCATTCATCATTGTTTCCCCGCAACCCCAAAGTAATATAAAGATTACGTCCCGTTGATATGACAGTTTTTCAATGCACAAATTTTTCTGTTACTGTGTATCAACCGCACCCCCTTTTTTAGGGTTTTCCCATCGGTAAAAAACCGCGGTTGATACACCAGAAAATACGGTAAACATTAGTTAGGACCTTTAGTACAACACTAAATGACGCCTCCCCCCCCCCCCCCCCGACATGACTAAGGAAGAAATCAGGCTGGAACACCGCCACAATTGGCCGCCACCATTTACACCTCCGAGAGGCCTACCCACCTCGCCTAGCACGTGCTATAACCCAAGGAATAGGGGACGGGAGTGAGTGGCGCAGTGGGCGTGCCCCTGGACGAGCCGGCGAGCCGGGGGAGGCTCTGATTGGCTGAGGAGTGCGCCAATGCTGACGTCATCGCCAGAGATATTACCGAGGGCCGGACGCTATTTTCGGCAGTTGAGTAGAGAGTTCAGCACGTTGAGTGAGGTCTGAGTCAAGAGTTCGTGTGCACCCGAGTCAAGTTGAGATCCTGAGTTCAGCACGAGGAGAGAGAGAGCCCTAGTTGCGTTGGCAGTTCGCAGTGTGCAGTTCGCAGAGTTGGCAGTTGAGCCATAGGGAGTTGTTTTGAGCAGTCCTGTCGAGTCGTTCAGAGATCCCGACCCGAGTTGGGCTGAGGTGTAGCCCGAGTGGAGCTCGCTGTCCTGCTGTCGACCTCGTGGTGATCGGTGCTTGGTGCGTGGTGTTCGGTGCTGAGAGGCCTTGTGGGACTTGGAGCGAGGGACCTCGTGGTGTGCGATCGGGCCGGACGGAACGGTGTTGGATGGCAGCCACCAAGACGGCAAAGACAAGATAAGGCCGCATCTGCGTACATTTTGACACAAAAGACGTGTTTCTTTGTTAATTCATATTCCCCCGTTTTGTATTTGAGGCCTGGTGTGCGGGATCCCGTTCAGGATATTTTTTATCGGCGTGCATTTTCCTGTCCTGCCTTTTTCATTTGAATAAACCCTTATATTATTTTTGTGCATATATCTGAATGCAGTTTACTGGGAGTTTGATTTTAATAGATAAGGCTGCGGGGCTCTCGCCATTCCCCTCTATTCCGCGCGCTTGAGGGTTTTAGGTGTTGATTTTGGAATCCGCTATTGAGCTTCCGCCTCGGGAGTTAAAGCCTCGTAATTGGCATCCGCAACTCTGGTGTTAATCGGAGTTGCGTGATATTTGGTGTCAGGAGTGGGATTCGAACCCGTCGGACAAATTTTTTTTGTCCGCGGCGAGACATCGACACGGTCGGGTGTACATCGCGCCCGACGTTCAAACGCAAATTTTTTTATAGTCGAGGCGGAGAAATTTGATAGTCGATTGGACATACGGAGCGCGATATCGCGTCTTCGACAAATTTAAATTGTGTTTCTGGAATTAAAATAAATACGCGCGCGGGAAACAATCTTCCGGAAGGTGGATGTCGGAGATTGACGAGATGGAGGTACGCAGCGGGGCTTCCGTCAGCGTAGGGAGTGAGCTGGAAATAGGGGAATTAGATGTGGAGGTGAGCCTTGGGACCTCCCCCGTCCCGAGCACCAACTTATCCCCCTCCCCTACTGGGGAGCCAGGAACAAGTGGGTCGGCCCCCATAGACACCCAGGCCTTAATGCAAATTATGGAGCGATTGGGAAAGCAAATGAGGGCTGATCGTGAACGAGTGGGTGAGCGGTTGGAAAATAAAATGGAGGGAATGAGTAAGGAGATGGAAGAAATGAAAAACAAAATGGAGGCTCAGGGTGAGCGATTGGGAAATCAAATTGGGGGATTGAGTGATGAGATGGGAGAAATGAATAACAAAATGGATGTCCATCATGAAGAAATGAGGGTGATCATGAGAGGAGGTAGTGAACGAAAGAAGGCCCAGATTAAAGAAACGGAAACCCCATGTGAGCAAACGAATGAGATCAAGAAAGAACAAAAGAATGATTCACACGGGGCTCAGGAGCCGGGAATGGCAAAATTTGGAATTGCAGTGGGAACGGCATGTGTATAGGTAGATCGGGAATGCCTGCAGGTAAACGTGGAGTGTCCACAGGTAAACGGGGAATGCGCACAGGTGAGCGTAGAATGTGCAAATTGTAATATGGAATGTTTCCCACCTGGTGGCCTGGTTGTTTGTCGGGACCGGGTGGATGTCACAATACCCCAACCGGGGGATGAATTGGAATCCTTGCAGCACCAGGGCGGTGGTGCGGAGCAAGAGGGGGTAGAGTTTTTGGGGGTCCGTGCAAGGGAGCCGGACCGGGTATTTATTGGGGACATTGATGAAGACCTGGCGGGGCCAGAAATGATTTGTTATGATGATGATGATGATTATTATTTTGATTCAGCGGCTGGGGACCTGGGACAGTCCCATGGAGGTAGAGCTTGTTCAGGCCCAAAGGAGTTTGGGGGAAGAGGTGAGTTGGTCCGAGGAGGTGGTTGGAATGACCAAGGGGACGCTCACCGTACACTACGATTTGGAAACGGAGGCTCCAAAATTGGACAACTAGTTGGGGGAGTGTGTTGGCTCCTGGCTGGATTCGGACATTGAAGGATCGGGAGATAGAGCCTCCGACGATTTGGTCCCCGTAGGGAATGTGGACCAGCTGCAGGGAGGGGCAAAACAACCCGAGGGAGTTGTTACCTGCAGCTGTGGTTTGGCACAGGTGGTGAGAAATTTTAAAAGAAAAAAGAAAATTACATTTAAATGGGAAATTGATTTGGCGCAGCCATGGGGAGAGTTGGTCCCCACCTGGGCTGCGTGATTTGGACATGGCGAGGTCATGGGTGATGGCCTCGGGGAAAAGTTGCCCCTTTCAAAATTTTGGGATTCCAGCCAGCTGGGGAGCTGTGCTGGCGAGATTTGGACGTGGGGTCCAGCCATGGGGGGAATGGTACGACCTGGGCCCCACGGGGGGTCTGGTGGAGTGTGGCGTCCCTTGTCCGTCGGGGCGCCGTCCGGGCGAGTGGCTCGGGCCGACAGGGTCACCGGACCCTGGTGGGGGTTAAGACCTTCAGAGGGGTCCGAGGTGGTCTCTCAAGCCTGGGATAGCAGATATTGAGGACCACTAGGGGGAGGTGTTGTGGGTCGCGCTTCGGTGGTGGCACCGCGGACGGCCAGCTTGGGCCTGATGTAGTGACCACCCGGGCATGCGGCCTGGCACCCTCCTCCTGAGATTCTGGGACAGCCAGCATGTGGTGACCTGGCATGGTGTTTCGTCTATGGACGCGGGTCGAACCGAATGGATTAGGAATGAGACAGCCTGCCGGACAACCATTGGGGCATCTGTGGAACGTGATGGTGTGAGAGTGACCTTCCACAGATGCTCCGTTATGATTTATGGACTCTCGGGTTGGGAAGAGAGCCATGGGGTTGGTGAATTTGAGATGTGTAACGAGCCGAGCATATGGGCCATGCTCGGCTGGCATGTGTATGGCAAAGCATCTTTCTTTGGTGAGGTTAGTGAAATGTGAAAAATGTTTGGCATGGGCAATCTGTGGTTTAGATGCAAATTTAAGGGTGAATTTTGTGAGGAGAAATGGTGGACACTGTACAGTGACGCCATTATTGATCCAGGTGTGTAGACCAAAGTGTTGGAGGCTGTGATAAAATTAATAGGGCAGCAAGACACAGCTTTCAACTGGTTGCGGGGGCAACTGTGCTGATATTTGGGACGCAGGGTTATGGGGATGTAGTGGTGTGGTCTGAGGGTCAATGTGGTGCTATGGGTGTCCGAGGGGTGTGGACCATGTCTTCTGGGTGGGTCTCCCGGTGGAGCATGGCTGTTGACTGGACCTTGGTGTGGTCAAGTGTGGGTGAGCATGGGGGCTGCGGTTCTGTGGACTGGGGGACGAGAGGGCGGCGTAGGTGACGTGAGGGGTGTGCCACGCACTGCGACCGTCTCCCCCAGGGCCGAGGTTGTGTGTGCGGTAGTGTGTTTTTGGCAGCAGGTGCTCACCACGTTGACCAGCTGGGGCTGGTGCAGCTGTGGTCCTCGCAGGGGGGCCGAAGGATGGATGGTGGGTCGCACCCTTATGGACACTCATGGGCCATGTTGGCCTTTTGACTGCTCACCTTGTCCCGATGACCCTTGCATGGTAGAGGTGCAGAGCTATCGTGGCCACTGGTAATTGTGTAGTGATGATCACCGTTGGATGTGGATCCACATACCTGCCAGTACAGTGGGGACAAAAGAGAAATTTGGAGAAATTTGGTTGGCCCAATGAGAATATTTGGGAATGTGAAGGGTGGATTGCACTTTGGACCTGACCAACCGGTAACTACCTGCACTTGAGGGGAGTGTTGATGTGTACTGTCCCAGGCTTCAGGACTTGCTTGTGGAAATTTTGAGGGACATGTAATTTGGATTTGGGAGGTGGGTGAGAGTGATGATATGACCGGTGAGGGGAAGGAATGGGGGCCACACAGTGTCTTGTGGGTGGCGTGTGTTTCTATGTGGTCGTGAGGTTGGAGAAATATGAGCGAGTGGTGATTATTGAGTTTGGAAATGGAAATGTGTAATGGTGTAAATGTGAATTGGGGATTTCACATGTGGCAGGCCATGGCAAACTTTGAAACATCTTTTGTACCATCTATGGAATTGTGCCGTGTTTTGTTGAGAATTGAATGGCAGCACGGGAGGATGTGTGTTTTGGGGTCTTGTGGGTGGGGAAGGTGTGTGTGTGTCCGCAGGTACGGATCAAGCTCTGGGGAGCGATGCCTGCGACCCCCCTCTGCGGCAATTACCCCTGGCAGCCGGTGGTATCTGGAAATTGGAGCTCGTCGGTGGAGGGTCTGGTTGGGCGCCGCGGGGTGAGGAAGTCCCCCGGTGACCCGTGTTGCTGCGCTGAAGCAGGAGGCCGCGGAGGAGCCTGGTGTGTGTAGAGACGGTCACCGGCGAGGTAACGGCGGAAAGGGGCTGTTGGGCTGTCACGGGCCCAAGAGGTAAAGGGGGGTGGGGGGGAGCAATGAACTTGTAAGTCGGTTGACTTGTTTTGGGACTGCGGGCACCACAGCCTGAAGCACCCCCACCAGCTTTTTGTGCGGTACCTCCCCACTGCCTAGTTGAGGAATGCACACACATGATATGACATCGATGTCATGGTCCTGCAGGGGGGTGAATTGAATAAGCGCTTTGTTGATTTTTGTGTAATCATGAGTTTTGGAATGAGAATGCGTGGATAAGGGGTTTGTGTTGAATGAATGTGGGCGAAATCCACCGAGCCATGTCACTTACCTGCAATATCTGGACAGCGCCCGTGGAAATTTAGGGGGTGCATTGGGATGGCCCCGCAGGTAAGGTTGTGTCTTGTGGCATCCACCGGGGGACCGGGGTATGTACAAAGGTTAGAGTTTTGAATTTTTGTCAGTGGCTAAGTTTGTGGTTAAGTTAGTGTTGAGTGCTGTTTGTTCCTCCCACCACAGGAGCGATGGAATGAAGATCAATGTACATATTTGATTGCATGATGGTTAAGGGGTTTAGCATGTTAAGGAAGTGTAGGTAGGTAGTCCGACTGACTTCCCACAGCACTCCTGATTTATTTCATAGGCTAAGTAAGTGTGAGACAGTAAGTGTTAAGGCTGGAATGGTAGCGCCTGCAGTGAACCTAGCAGGAGCTACGGTTCCCGGTGGGGGGCTGTGTTATGTCTGGGGGTAAAGCAATATCTAGAGCTAGGTAGATCTGTATAGGTAGGTATTTGACTGTCGCGATAGGGAATCTACCTGTAATAAGTTCTTCATGTGTAGGCGTTTGTCGGGTTAAGACGTATAATTGTGAATCTACCAGGAGATTCGGGTGATAGTTAGTGCAGGGGTTAATCAGTAGAGCCCTTGCATGTCTCACCTAGTCGTCAAACCTTTGTCCATTATGGCACTGCAGACCACATAAACATTAGTTAGGACCTTTAGTACAACACTAAATGACGCCTTTCCCCCCTGACATGACTGAGGAAGAAATCAGGCTGGAAAACCCCCCCAATTAGCCGCCACCATTTACACCTCCGAGAGGCCTACCCACCTCGCCTAGCACGTGCTCTAACCCAAGGAATAGGGGACGGGAGTGAGTGGCGCAGTGGGCGTGCCCCTGGACGAGCCGGCGAGCCGGGGGAGGATCTGATTGGCTGAGGAGTGTGCCAATGCTGACGTCATCGCCAGAGATATTACCGAGGGCCGGACGCCATTTTCGGCAATTGAGTAGAGAGTTCAGCACGTTGAGTGAGGTCTGAGTCAAGAGTTCGTGTGCACCTGAGTCGAGTTGAGATCCTGAGTTCAGCACGAGGAGAGAGAGAGCCCGAGTTGCGTTGGCAGTTCGCAGTTCGCAGAGTTGGCAGTTGAGCCATAGGGAGTTGTTTTGAGCCACCCGGTCGAGTCGTTCAGAGATCCCGACCCGAGTTGGGCTGAGGTGTAGCCCGAGTGGAGCTCGCTGTCCTGCTGTCGACCTCGTGGTGATCGGTGCTTGGTGCGTGGTGCTCGGTGCTGAGAGGCCTTGTGGGACTTGGAGCGTGGGACCTCGTGGTGTGCGATCGGGCCGGACGGAGCGGTGTTGGATGGCAGCCACCAAGATGGCAAAGTCAAGATAAGGCCGCATCCGCGTACATTTTGACACAAAAGACGTGTTTCTTTGTTAATTCATATTCCCCCGTTTTGTATTTGAGGTCTGGTGTGCGGGATCCCGATTAGGATATTTATTATCGGCGCGCATTTTCCTGTCATGCCTTTTTCATTTGAATAAACCCTTATATTATTTTTGTACATATATCTGAACGCAGTTTACCGGGTGTTTGATCTTAATAGATAAAGCTGCGGGGCTCTCGCCGTTCCCCTCCATTCCGCGCGCTTGAGGGTTTTAGGTGTTGATTTTGGAATCCGCCATTGAGCTTCCGCCTCGCGAGTTAAAGCCTCGTAATCGGCATCCGCAACTCTGGTTTTATGTTAATCGGAGTTGCGTGACAATATATTGTTGCGGAGTCGGGGGTCGGCTCTCCCCTTATCAACCCCCCTCCCACTTGATAACCCCCCTCCCCTTGATAAGGGGAGAGCCGACCCCCGAATCCATAACAATGTGTATGTATATATATATTATATATATATATATATATATATATATATATATATATATATATATATATATATATATATATATATATATATATATATATTTATATATATATATATATATATTTATATATAGGGTATATATATAGGGTATATATGTATATATATAGGTTGGAGAGGAGTGTGAGGGGTTGGCGAGGAGTGTGAGGAGGGGTTGGCGAGGAGTGTGAGGAGGGGTTGGCGAGGAGTGTGACGGGGGTTGGAGAGGAGTGTGAGGAGGTGTTGGAGAGGAGTGTGAGGAGGTGTTGGAGAGGAGTGTGAGGAGGTGTTGGAGAGGAGTGTGAGGAGGTGTTGGAGAGGAGTGTGAGGAGGTATTGGAGAGGAGTGTGAGGAGGTATTGGAGAGGAGTGTGAGGAGGTATTGGAGAGGAGTGTGAGGAGGTATTGGAGAGGAGTGTGAGGAGGTATTGGAGAGGAGTGTGAGGAGGAGTGGCAATGGAGAGGAGTGTGAGGAGGAGTGGCATTGGAGAGGAGTGTGAGGAGGAGTGGCATTGGAGAGGAGTGTGAGGAGGAGTGGCATTGGAGAGGAGTGTGAGGAGGAGTGGCATTGGAGAGGCGTGAGGGTGGAGAGGAGTGAGGGGTCACATATTCTGTGAAATAAATAAATTGTGTTCATTACACCATTTTAACCATTTTGTAAAATTTAATGTGCAGCATCTAAATCAAGATGTCCAAATGTCACACACGTCCATACCCGTGGGATTCCCACGGGAGCGAGCCCCTTGGCAAAGCGAGCGATTTTTTTTTTTCATAGCGTCATAACGTTTATAGCGTTTCATAGCGTCATAGCGATTTTTTTTTTCATAGCGTCATATCGTTCATAGCGTTTCATAGCGTCATAGCGATTTTTTTTGTCATAGCGGTCATAGCGTCATATCGTTCATAGCGTCATAGCGATTTTTTTTTTCATAGCGTCATAGCGTCATAGCGTCATATCGTTCATAGCGTCATAGCGTTCATAGCGTCATAGTGTCACGTGATCGCTCTGAGCGAATCAGCGCCCACCTGCTCTGATTCCGTTGATTCCGTGCGCTGAAATGCGCTGAGGTAAATATGAATAAAAAATATGGATCGTCAAATATTTTGAGTTCGGCCATGTTCGTCCCACGCTCAATGGCCATGTCTATGCCAAATATCAAGCACGTAAGCCTCTCCGTTTAGGAGTCTATCGGTAACATCACACACACACACACACACACACACACACACACACACACACACACACACACACACACACACTGTGTTTTATATATATAGATATATGTACTGTGTGTATGTATATATATATATATATATATATATATATATATATATATATATATATATATATATATTGTTGCGGACGCGGTTAAAGATGTTATTTACCGAGCGGTTGGTATTACCGCGACCGAACAGTTCCCCCGATTCTTCCCCAACTCACCCGATTCACCCAGTCGTTGGGCAAATCGCGCTATGCCAAATCAATGATAGAAAGGACACGACGACTGGGAAAGAGGAAACGACGCAAGGGGTACAGTTCTCAAGACCTCCGGAGGAGGGTATAATAACAGTGGTGGAGAAAAGGGGTAGATTACAAGGCAGTGAGGTAAAGACACAGAAGAGATGGGCACTTCATTACCGTCTTATCTTATCCCAGACAGACCAAAGACAAACGGAACAAGGCAGACTTACACAGGGATTGATGGCAGGAAGGGACAGGTAGGTCGATAGCACAAGGTGCACCTTGGCTCGGGGACAGGATAAAGCACGGTCCAGAAGATGCGGGGAGGTGTCACAGCGCTCGGAGGGGACGTCTTTCTTTCTCCAAGCTCAGCGCGCATCTGACGTCACCTCCCCCTCACTGCTCATGCTCAGCGGGGAGTGACACGCCCTCGGCTGGTTGGTTCCGCCCCACTGGGGCCGGTCCGCCGCTTCCATTGGGTGCGGGGGTTACCGGGCTCCGCCCTTGACGAGGAGCTGACAGGGAGCCCCTATTTGGTAACCCCGTCGAGCACATGTTTGATGGCGGCTCGTTGGGAAGGCCTGGTGCCCTCCCAACACCCCCTACCAACCAAGCCGGAGTGAGGACGCGCACTTCCTGCGCTCGTTGTTGTTGTTGTTGTTGTTGTTGTTGTTGAACTGTGAGGAAGAGCTGCGGGGAGGTATTTGGAGGTCCTAAACTTCCTAACGATGCCATACAATCACATTCTGGTGCAACGAAGGGTCAGAATTAATGGAAACGAGTCCTTAACTGACATAGACTTAGAATAACTAGCAAGATGTCCTATAGTTGTCTTACATGAGATGCGGTGAACCTGGGCACGACATTTAATGGGGGAAATAGGGGGAGGTCGGGTCTACAGAGTGTTGTTTACAGAAAATGGGACTAGGGAATGGGGGATTGGGGATAGTTGGGAAGTATTGAGGAAATAGGGGAATATTTACAAGCGGATATGGATGGATG
This sequence comes from Myxine glutinosa, assembly GCF_964187855.1. Lineage (NCBI taxonomy): Eukaryota > Metazoa > Chordata > Myxini > Myxiniformes > Myxinidae > Myxine > Myxine glutinosa. Next base: position 121,720,073 of record NC_136268.1, read on the forward strand.
CAAATCCCATATCCGCAACACTGCACCCTTATCTACCTCGGGGCGGCCCGACCCGATAAATTTTTACCTACTTTAGTGTGGCACTCAGATGTAGTTCCCTCTACTATTAACTCAACCCTGAGTGCGACAGTTTTACAGATGTTCACAAATGAGTAAATATGTCCCCCTGCGACGTTGCACCCTTCTCCTAACAGAAACACACCCACAGGATAACCGAATCGCGGAAAGCATCCTCAAACTAAACATACAGCCGGTAGGGAGCATTATTTATACAACACTGATATTCACACTACGATCCAGGACCTGTTCTTTGAGGAACACATGCAGATGTTATGCATAGGGAGAGCACGCATGCCAGCATCGATACACCAACCCACGAGTGCCCTGTGGCCCTACGGCCTTTAATAATGTGCAGAGCACCCCGTCCAAGCACCAAAAGCACCACCCCATAATGCACAGTCAGCACCATCCGGTGCACCAATAAAGTGTTCAATAACAATGCACTATCAAGTGTCCATGGTCACCGGTGGTGTCGCAGCCGGCCGATGTTCTGCCGCTGGTCTTGCCTTCATGGAGTGCACTTGGCCTTCTGGCTTCTTTAAAAATAAAGAAAGGTGCCAACCGCGTCCATTTCTGAATTGTGGCCGTCAGGGGGGCCAACTAAAAGTGGTTCACCTGTATGGCATAGGTGCCACGTTGACCCAGAGGTCCATCAACGGGTGGTGCTTGACCGCAAAAGAACTGCGGTCCATTGTGGGCGGCCACAAAAATTGCGGTCCATATGGTGTATCGATCCAGGCAGCAAGCAGCGGAAGTACAGGCCCACAACTGCGGAGCCAGCACCTCTCTCCCCTCTCTCTCTGCCCCAAAGCCAGATCCTCGGAGGTGGGAGACAAAAGAAGATAAGTGAGTAAGGTGGTAAGGGCGCAAAAGTGCACGCAATACAAGGTAATGCACACTGGGGCACATGGGAACCAGGTGAGACGGGTACGTTCCTACCGTACGCCCCCCCCCCCCACACCAGGTAACCTACATTGCTCCTCCCTTACCCCTTACTGTATCCACAAAACACAACACTACCCATAAACATCTACTTTACACATCAACAACGTCCCTACTGTCTTCCCCGTTCCTCCCATAAACCAAATTCGTCTTCTCTCCCTCCTAACCAATCAAATTTGCCATTTCCAACTCTCATCAAAATCTGCCATCACCAATTCATCATCAGTCCCTCCTAAGGAGGGAGAGATGGAATCACCCCAATGTCTCATCCACGTCGTGATGCGTCTCACAAATCCAAACAGCAATTCTCCTTTCCTGCAACACAAAACAAAGAAAACACAGGTGTGGAGTCATCAGCATCACCTCAGGTAAGTGGCTGCGTATGGTGTGACACGTTCATCAATCCTAACTATTTCCTAAATGACTTTAACAACTTTACATTACCCGGGGTCTTTCCCTGCCAATCCATTGGCCAACTTACACTATGGGTTCTAAAAACCAATTCCCATTGACCAAACTGTGGTGCTTCTCAATTTGGGGTCTCACTCCCCCGATTCATCGCCCGGTGCCCTTGCACAATTTCTGGGCTGGGGCGTGTAGCTCTCCCAGCAGGTCTACCCACCTGCATACCTCCACCACTGCAGTTGCCACCCGAGCTTACCTAGCTCCTCACCCTAACCTAACTAACTGGGGAAGGCCCCTCCTGGCTCTGTCACCCCTCGGTGCCCTCTGGCACTGGGCTACCCGGGTCCGTCCTCCGGATCCTCGGGCCCCATCCACAACAACTACTACCGGCTCCCAGAGCCCACCTGCGGCCTCACCTGGCCGACATCCTCACAGTGGTGGAGTGCCCAAACCAACTACACACACTAACAGGCTACACGCCCAGCCATTTCCACAACACTAATGCACCCATCCAATCATCATTCTTACACCCGCACCACAGATGCCAATATCCAACCACAATTTACCTATACCCTCTACTTAACACTTACACTACCCGCCCCGGGTATCCGTGATGGGGGTCCACTCTTCCCCCATCCACACCTTCGCACCACGCACACCACTCCGTACCACTTACTCCAACTCTCTCCACACCACTCATTCTCTGCTCCATATATTCCACACACCTGTACTTGCACACCTGTGCTCTCATACTTGGTGCCGCCTGCACCCTTCTCTCCCCCAAGCGCATTCGCGCTGATCCACAACACTCACTACTCACCATGACACTCATCCGCAATGCTCTCTCATTCATCACTTGTACACTCACACACACCTCGGAGCATTGCCTCACCGATGCCTCATTTGAAGCTGCTCACCAGCACTTCCATTCACACTGCATCATCTGCTCTGTCTACTCCCTTCTAAAACTCGCACTCCTCCGTCTTCCCTTACACTCAGCGCTCCCACGTCATTATCAAACACTAAGCTACTACGTCCCCACTACAGGTACCAAGTTTCTTACTTAAATCTTGTCACCTATAGTCACCTCTAGTCCCTATCATTATATCCTAACCCACCCGGGCTAGTTTTCACTGCCATCAACCCCATAAAACTAGTGCATTTGCCCCCCATCATGGGAAGGGTGGCAGGGATGCCACCCTTACCCACCGTCATACGGCGCGAGTGGGACCTTGTGGGACCACCTCGTATGTGAGTCGTTGCCCGCCTGCCGGACCCCGTGCGTCGCCCCTTGCGGGGTCAGTGCGGGGCCGAACCGGCCGGGCCCCCACAGTACATTACCCCCAAGGGGCTCCCGTGCCTCCCCTGTCCCTCTAAAAACTACCCCTGTTGGTGTCGATGCATGGGTCACGCTTCCGCAACCCGCTACCCATTCCATACCACCACAACCTTGCTCACTCACACCTCGCACCTCTCCCATCACCGGACCCTCTTGCTCGCACCCTCGTTCTATACACTCCGGACCAGCCATACACCTCACTCGTGGCCTCTCATGAACATCCGGGTCCATCTCGACCCCCAAGCTTATTAAATCACCTGGCGCGTCATACGCATGACCATATTGGTCACCACTTACACCGGGTCCTCTTTCTCTTCGCTTCTCCTCCATCACCTGCGAATCCCTCATCCGGTTAATGAGCACATCATCACGATCCGAACACAGACTTTGGACCAATTATTTTACTTCCTCTTTTATCTCTTTCTTATCCTCTCTCCGTCGCTTCTTAATTTTGCTCACCCCTTCTTCCACTTCTTCTAATTTCTGCTTCACCTCCTTCATCTCCTCGTGCGCCCCCTTAAGTTCTTCCTCTAACTCCACCTTCTTTTTTTCTATGTGCTCCCGCACCTCCCGCTCTTTAACCTCCATCACCTCTACCACCTTGTTCATTTTCCTCGTCAGGTCCTCATGTACCGTCTGACACTCTTTTTTAGTTACCCCTACGTCCTTTTTCATCTCCTTCTGTGTTGATTTTAAACCCTCTATTACCGCTGTGTTCTTCTTTACCTGGTCCCCCAACTCCTTTTGTCCCACTGTCAGCTGTTCTACTCCCAGCGTCAACTCCTCTATACCACCTTGCAATTTTACAGTCCCCTTTCTCACCTCCTTCTCCATGCGCTCCTTACAGTGCCTCACCTCCTCGCGCACTCCTCCGACCTCCTCACTCACACCTCTTCTGATCTCCTCTCCCATCACTTGCATCTCCTGCCCAGATGCCACCCTCATCTGCTCCATTTCCTCTCTGTGAGCATCCAATTTAGTTTCTACCCCCATTCTGACCCCCTCTATCTGCTGCCCCATTTGTTTAACTTCCCTTTCCGCTTGGTTCCTCATGTCCCTCAATTTGCCTTCCATACTGTTTTCTAACCCCTCTAACCCCTTTTTCATCCCTTCCATTTGATTCTCTTGAGCGGCCATTCTGTTTTCTACCCCCGTTAACCCATGTTTCACCCCTTCTATTTGATTCTCTTGAGCGGCCATTCTGTTTTCTACCCCCTTTAACCCATGTTTCACCCCTTCTATCCCATTGTCTAACCCCTCTAATTTAGCTTCTAGCCGTTCCCCCATTTCTCCCATTTTGCCCCCCATTTCGCTCCCCAATCGCTCACTATCAGCCCTCGCTCCGTCCCTCATTACTCCCATCATTCTGCTTTCCATTTCTTCGCCATTCTTGACCATAAGGGCCTTCATTTGTATAAAAAAAAGGTTCAAATCCACCAGCGGCGCTGCTACGGTCGCGGGCACGGTCGCCGTAGCCATCTGCGAGGCGCCATTTTGCGCGCCCGTAGCCTCGTGCGCGAGGACGCCATTTTGCGAACCTGCCGCCCTCACTGCTTCGCTCTCCTCATGTCCCTCAATTTGGTCCTGGATCGACCCTGCCTCACTCTCCTCTACCGGAACCCAGCCGTCTTGATCTCCCATAGCGCGACTTTCAAAATTCGGGTTGTTTTTGTAAAACAAAATCAAATTTCGGTGACTTGTAATTTTGAGCGCGTTAAGTGCGCTTCGGGTCCGTATCCCACTCCTGACACCAATTGTTGAGGACGCGGTTCAAGATGTTATTTACCGAGCGGTTGGTATTACCGCGACCGAACAGTTCCCCCGATTCTTCCCCAACTCACCCGATTCACCCAGACGTTGGCCAAATCGCGCTATGCCAAATCAATGATAGAAAGGACACGACGACTGGGAAAGAGGAAACGACGCAAGGGGTACAGTTCTCAAGACCTCCGGAGGAGGGTATAATTACAGTGGTGGAGAAAAGGGGTAGATTACAAGGCAGTGAGGTAAAGACACAGAAGAGATGGGCACTTAATTACCATCTTATCTTACCCCAGACAGACCACAGACAAACGGAACAAGGCAGACTTACACAGGGATTGATGGCAGGAAGGGACAGGTAGGTCGATAGCACAAGGTGCACCTTGGCTCGGGGACAGGATAAAGCACGGTCCAGAAGATGCGGGGAGGTGTCACAGCGCTCGGAGGGGACGTCTTTCTTTCTCCAAGCTCAGCGCGCATCTGACGTCACCTCCCCCTCACTGCTCATGCTCAGCGGGGAGTGACACGCCCTCGGCTGGTTGGTTCCGCCCCACTGGGGCCGGTCCGCCGCTTCCATTGGGTGCGGGGGTTACCGGGCTCCGCCCTTGACGAGGAGCTGACAGGAAGCCCCTATTTGGTAACCCCGTCGAGCACATGTTTGATGGCGGCTCGTTGGGAAGGCCTGGTGCCCTCCCAACACCCCCTACCAACCAAGCCGGAGTGAGGACGCGCACTTCCTGCACTCGTTGTTGTTGTTGTTGTTGTTGTTGTTGTTGTTGTTGAACTGTGAGGATGAGCTGCGGGGAGGTATTGGGAGGTCCTAAACTTCCTAACGGTGCCATACAATCACATTCTGGTGCAACGAAGGGTCAGAATTAATGGAAACGAGTCCTTAACTGACATAGACTAAGAATAACTAGCAAGATGTCCTGTAGTTGTCTTACATGAGATGCGGTGAACCTGGGCACGACATTTAATGGGGGAAATAGGGGGAGGTCGGGTCTACAGAGTGTTGTTTACAGAAAATGGGACTAGGGAATGGGGGATTGGGGATAGCTGGGAAGTATTGAGGAAATAGGGGAATATTTACAAGCGGATATGGATGGATGCAAATCCCATATCCGCAACAATATATATATATATATATATATATATGTATGTATATATGTATGTATGTATATATATATATATATATATATATATATATATATATATATATATATATATATATATATATATATATATATATATATATATATATATATGTATATGTATGTATGTATGTATATATATATATATATATATATATATAGATATATATATATATACATATATATATATATATATGTCGAGATCGAAGACCTCAAGGGAAGGAAGAAGAAGAAGAATCAGAGGAAGAAGACCAACAATGTTTAATAAAATCGATTATATACACACGTGTGGAGCGAGGCTTGAGAATGTACCGCCTACACGCAGCGGACAATTCCTCAAGACACTCGCTGAAAAATAAGTGGAAAGGCATTTCATTTATAGCAAAATATTAGACAAGAATCTGCGCTAAAGACATAGCACTACTGGGCAATAAGGACAACACCTCCCATTGTCCCGTCCTATAGAAGGTCAAATTTAGACAACAAGATGTAAGCATAATGATAGGCTACGCTTTTTTTGGCTATCTATCTAAACATATCAGACCCGAGCGCAGGCCGAAGTAAATATTCTTATACACTAGGCTAAATGGTAGATGAAGATTGGATACGTCCTTGGTTTAGGAGACATACTAAACACTACGAAGATATATAATTAATTATTCCCTTTGTGAAGGAGGCGTTTGGATGACATCTTTTCCTGTACGTGGGTCGAGAGCATTTTATCTACTGTTTGGCACATTCATTCAAGGACTAATTTACTAGGCTAAGGATCCACCCTGCACGTCGAGCCTCGAAACCACTTTTTGTCCACTCGCCTCTGCCTGCAGCTGAGTTCAAATCAGTTTCCAGATAATTTCAGATGTTATACTCAATTGAGTCATGGGGTTTAAACCCTAATGGCTGACATATATATATATATATATATATATATATATATATATATATATATATATATATATATATATCTCTATATATATATATATATATAATTATATAGATATATATATATATATATATATATATAATTATATATAGATATATATATATATATATATATATATATATAATTATATATATATATATATATATATATATATATATATATATATGTATATATATATATAATTATATATGTATACAGTGGTACCTCGGCTTACGAGTTTAATCCGTTCCGTGACGGAGCTCGTAAGCCAAATCGCTCGTAAGTCAAAGCAAATTTTCCCATTCAAATGCATTGAAATGCTATTAATCCGTTCCAGCCTCAAAAAAAAAAACACCAATTTTTTTTGTTAGGTGCTTTTAAATAACAAAAATGTACTTTATAAATAACAAATAATGTATAAACAAGCACGACCTCGTATATACTGTACATAATACAAGAGAATGTAAAGAAATAAACTGGTTTTATTAAGCAGAGGAGAAGAGCATGCCAGGTGAGGTGTGCGTGTTGTCGACTTGGCGAGGCAGTACGATCGTACTCCTTCTACGATATGTACGATTTTGAAGCAGAAGGAGTCCATAAAGGCTATAACGCCAGCCAAGGGCGTTACGATTATTTCAAAGCTCCGG
>NC_136268.1:121732299-121869799 GCF_964187855.1 Myxine glutinosa
CGTGACTGAGCGTGGAAGAGAAATAGAGGTGTGTGTGTGTGGTTGTGTGTGTGTGTGTTTGTTTCAACAGTGGGTGGGTGTATTTCATGAATGTGTTTTTGTTTGAGTGGTACATGTTGTAAGGGTAGGTAGGTTTTTTTGTTTTGTTTTGTTTTTTTCTTTCTTTTTTTCTTTCTTCTTTCTTTCTTTCTTTCTTCTTCTCTCTCTGTGTGTGAGTTAATGGATGGAGGGCTGTGGGTTCTGGGAGTGGAGGTGGTTTTGTTTTTGTAGTCTGTGTTTTCACTGGTTGGGGGTGGGAGTATGTACGCATCCAGTTGTAGCTGCTGCATGTGAAGGCGTGTGTGCCCCTGTTGGCACACCTTAGCTGACCATATTGAGGTTAATGGGCCGAAACGGGATGATGCTGAGGACCTCGACTGAGGACCCGGTCAGTGAGGCACACTTGTGACCAGGTGTGTTTTGAAATTATATATATACTGAAACGCAAAAGAAACTTACCACCTTTGAAACCTTTAAATATCAACAATAACACTGCATGTAGTAAATGTGTGAACTTATTTGCGGACAATAGTGTCCTCACTGTCAGACAAAACGGTCACGGATGGTCACTTGAACCTTCAATGGTCACTTCATAGCACAGCTGTTGAACAGCCGTTTTGACTGTCAGTGATTAGCCAAGGGGTACGGGATGATTTTAATGAGCTGCACGTGATGTCTTGATATTGGCTTTAAAAAGGCCAGTGCAAAATGGGCATTTTGACTGAAAAATTTGACCATTTTGACCATATTGACCAACTTCAAAAAGACCGAAAACGCAAAAGAAACTTACCACTTGTTTGAAATGTAATAAAATTGTAACAGTTCAAAATAAAACAAACCAACAATTGCTAATTGAAACATTGGCATTTTATTGATGACATGTCAAGTTTTTGACCAAGATACACCATCTCATCAGTTTGTGCTACAGTACAGAACAGCACAGGGTGCAATGTCAGTCCCCTTTCAATAGCGTGTGTGGCCACCATTGTTTTGGATACAGGCAGTGCATCATCGGCGTATACTGCCTACCAGTCTTTGGATGGATTGCTGCTGGATTCTGTCCCACTCAGTCCTCAATGTCTGAAGCAGCTCTGCCCGTGTCCTGGCCCTGCCAACTACGCGTCTCCCAAGCTCATCCCACAGGTGCTCTATGGGATTCAGGTCAGGGGAGAGCGCAGGCCACTGCATGGTGTTGATGTTCTCGCCTTGGAGAAATGCAGTGGTAAAGCGAGCAGCATGGGGACGAGCGTTGTCATGCTGAAAGGTTCTCAGTTCTGGGTGGTCTAGCAGGAATGGCAGCAGATGAGGTCGCAGGATGTTATCCACATACCGCTGGGCGTTAAGATTCCCATCCACAACCACCAGTGGCGTCCTGTACCGGCCTGATATGGCGGCCCACACCATCACACTTGGGCCACCCCACCTGTTGGGTTGACGCACGCAACAATCGGCATATCGCTCGCCAGTTCTTCTCCAGACACGCTCACGCCCATCAGGACTGTCCACACAGAACCTTGACTCATCGCTGAAAGCGACCTCGTTCCACTGCGCCAAGGTCCACCGCTGATGCTGCTGGCACAATCTCTGTCGGTTGCGGCGATGGGCAGCCGTCATCACGGGGCCTCTGTATGGTCTTCTGGCAGTCAGGCCATAGTCATGCAGTCGTCTTCGTGCAGTATAATTGGAGATCCGTGGGTTTGCATGCCCCGGAGTTTCTGCCGCAGTGCGGGATGCTGGACGGAATCGATCCCGCAGGTGACTTCGGACCATCTGCCTGTCCTGCCTTGCAGTGGTGACTCTTGGCCTCCCTGATCGAGGTCTGTCATCTGCAGAGTTGTGGAGGGTGTCTCTGTCCACCAGGGCCGATATCGTCTGGTGTGAACAGCCAAGGCGACGTGCCACCTCACGGTAGCTCAGTCCGCCTTGCAGCATGCCCAGGGCACGCTGCCGTTGATCCCTTGACAATCGTGGCATGTTGATTGAAATGCCCATTTTGCACTGGCCTTTTTAAAGCCAATATCAAGACATCACGTGCAGCTCATTAAAATCATCCCGTACCCCTTGGCTAATCACTGACAGTCAAAACGGCTGTTCAACAGCTGTGCTATGAAGTGACCATTGAAGGTTCAAGTGACCATCCATGACCGTTTTGTCTGACAGTGAGGACGCTATTGTCCATAAATAAGTTCACACATTTACTACATGCAGTGTTATTGTTGATATTTAAAGGTTTCAAAGGTGGTAAGTTTCTTTTGCATTTTCGGTCTTTTTGAAGTTGGTCAAAATGGTCAAATTCTTCAGTCAAAATGCCCATTTTGCACTGGCCATTTTAAAGCCAATATCAAGACATCACGTGCAGCTCATTAAAATTATCCCGTACCCCTTGGCTAATCACTGACAGTCAAAACGGCTGTTCAACAGCTGTGCTATGAAGTGACCATTGAAGGTTCAAGTGACCATCCGTGACCGTTTTGTCTGACAGTGAGGACACTATTGTCCACAAATAAGTTCACACATTTACTACACGCAGTGTTATTGTTGATATTTAAAGGTTTCAAAGGTGGTAAGTTTATTTTGCGTTTCAGTATATATATACTATATATATATATATATATATACAGTGGAACCTTGACTTACGAGTTTAATCCGTTCCGTGACCGAGCTCGTAACTCAAATTGCTCGTATCTCAAATCAAATTTCCCCATTGAAATGCATTGAAATGCTATTAATCCGTTCCAGCCCGCCAAAAACCACACCAATTTTTTTTTAAATATACAGTATATATAAAAATATCTCGCGCTTTATATTTCACCTGTATGCCAGCATACAAGCTGGCAGGATGAAGCTGGCAGGATGGCCTGGACTGGAGGTATGCACACTTGACTCTAAAGTCTAAACTGTCCAGCCTGGGTTTGAATCCCGACCCAGCTATAACCTGTCATGGGTGAATCACAGGCAGGGTGATTCATCAATGTGTGTACCGCTAAACTGGGCGCCCCGTTTGCGTCCCATTAGTTGTTGGATGTTAAGGATCTCACCGTGTTTTCCACAAAGAGAAGGCGAGCTATCGCCGGCACTCTGAACAAGTTGACGGCAGAGATACTGTACGTGCACGGCAAGATAACCACGTGTCGCACGATCTCTTGTCATGGTCCACAAGATTATCACAGAGAGGTGCAGCTTCCAGCGTTTCGAGATATGATCCAGACCTAACTTTTGAGACCAGTCCCAGCCTTCTAGGCCCCGTGGTTGGTTCAGACGGACCCGACAAAGGACGTGTTGGATTTTACCGCGAGCCGATTCGAGCACCGACGTGCCGGCGAACAAAACCGGTCATATCTTTTGAACGCGTGGCTCGATTTTTACAAAATAAACTTTTTCTTGAAGGTCTGAACCGTGCGCTCAAAACGATACCGAGTTTGACCCTGAGAGAGCCGTTTTGCGCCGGAGATACTGTACGTGCACGGCAAGATAACCACGTGACCGGGTGGCGAAAGCTCGTAACTCGGATCTCGGCTCGCATCTCAAAGCAATAAACTGCCAGAGTGACGGCTCGTATCTCGAAAAACTCGTAAGTTGGGGCACTCGTAAGTCGAGGTTCCACTGTATATATATATATATATATATATATATATATATATATATATATATATATATATATATATATATATATATATATATATATATATATATATATATATATATATATATATATATATATATATATATATATATTTATATATATATATATATATATATATATATATATATACATATATATATATATATATATATATATATATATATATATATATATATATATATATATATATATATATATATATATATACAGTGAAACCTTGACTTACGAGTTTAATTAGTTCTGTGACCGAGCTCGTAACTCAATTTGCTCGTTTCTCAAATTAAATTTCCCCATTGAAATGCTATTAATCCGTTCCAGCCCGCCAAAAACCACACCAATTTTTTTTTAAATATACAGTATATATAAAAATATCTCGCGCTTTATATTTCACCTGTATGCAGCATACAAGTTGGCAGGATGGCCTGGACTGGAGGTACGCACACTTGACTAAACTGTCCAGCCTGGGTTTGAATCCCGACCCAGCTATAACCTGTCATGTCGGTGTTTCACAGGCAGGGTGATTCATCAATGTGTGTACCGCTAAACTGGGCGCCCCGTTTGCGTCCCATTAGTTGTTGGATGTTAAGGATCTCACCGTGTTTTCCACAAAGAGAAGGCGAGCTATCGCCGGCACTCTGAACAAGTTGTGGCCTGGCATGCTCTTCTCCTCTGCCGTTATATACGTCCTCCTCGGCATCCTGCGAGCTGCTTCTCCGTCAACCACACAAACAACAACTTCTCCATCTCTTCATGGATAGAGGTCCGGAGCTTTGAAATAATCGTAACGCCCTTGGCTGGCGTTATAGCCTTTATCGACTCCTTCTGCTTCAAAATCGTACATATCGTAGAAGTACTACGATCGTACTGCCTCACCAAGTCGACAACACGCACACCTCGCTCATGTTTTTCGACGATTGCGTGTTTTATATCCAAGCACATCATCCTCTTCTTCTTCTCAGTACTGCCCTTGGCACTCAATTTCTTAGGACCCATGGTTAAAACTAATAAATTTTCCAAAATAACCAAAATGCGAAAACAAAGCAGCAGCGATATACGGCAGAGATGCTTGCACGGCAAGATAACCACGTGACCGGAACCCACCTGGTGGCGGGTGGCGTAAGCTCCAAAATAACCAAAATGCGAAAACAAAGCAGCAGCGATATACGGCAGAGATGCTTGCACGGCAAGATAACCACGTGACCGGAACCCACCTGGTGGCGGGTGGCGTAAGCTCCAAAATAACCAAAATGCGAAAACAAAGCAGCAGCGATATACGGCAGAGATGCTTGCACGGCAAGATAACCACGTGACCGGAACCCACTTGGTGGCGGGTGGCGTAAGCTCGTAACTCAGATCTCGCCTCGCATCTCAAAGCAATAAACCGCCCGAGCGACGGCTCGTATCTCGGAAAACTCGTAAGTTGGTGCACTCGTAAGTCAAGGTTTCACTGTATGTATATATATATATATATATATATATATATATATATATATATATATATATATATATATATATATATATATATATATATATATATATATATATATATATATATAATGGTATCTGTAATCTGGTTCTCCAACCTAATGAGCGGACAACATGACGTCATCGCCATGCACGTCCGCCTTGCCTGCAAAGTTCCAGAGGAACCATCTAGCAGTGCGTCATTACGGATTATAAATACAGATACTGTCACAAGTGCATGCAAAACTAACAGTTACCGACCTGGTTTCGCCCTTGTTGGGGCTTCATCAGGGCAACGCAGTGAGGCTTTCCATACACTTGTAACTCTGTGACCCTTTCGGTTTTTATATCAGTCACTATGCGACCTTCATATCATCGGTGGAGAACCGCCAGCAAGGTGTCCCATACAGCTGCTGCTGCACCTTGCTGGGAGCGATACGCACCGCCTGCCACGCAGTGACGTTATCTCTGGTATCCACTCGTCATATGGAGTCGACCTGGTTGCGGTTGGGAGTTACTAATAATGGTATCTGTAATCTGGTTCTCCAACCTAATGAGCGGACAACATGACGTCATCGCCATGCACGTCCGCCTTGCCTGCAAAGTTCCAGAGGAACCATCTCGCAGTGCATCATTACGGATTATAAATACAGATACTGTCACAAGTGCATGCAAAACTCACAGTTACCGACCTGGTTTCGCCCTTGTTGGGGCTTCATCAACACCTTGCTGGCGGTTCTCCACTGATGATATGAAGGTCGCATAGTGACTGATATAAAAACCGAAAGGGTCACAGAGTTACAAGTGTATGGAAAGCCTCACTGCGTTGCCCTGATGAAGCCCCAACAAGGGCGAAACCAGGTCGGTAACTGTGAGTTTTGCATGCACTTGTGACAGTATCTGTATTTATAATCCGTAATGACGCACTGCTAGATGGTTCCTCTGGAACTTTGCAGGCAAGGCGGACGTGCATGGCGATGACGTCATGTTGTCCGCTCATTAGGTTGGAGAACCAGATTACAGATACCATTATTAGTAACTCCCAACCGCAACCAGGTCGACTCCATATGATGAGTGGATACCAGAGATAACGTCACCGCGTGGCAGGCGGTGCGTATCGCTCCCAGCAAGGTGCAGCAGCAGCTGTATGGGACCTTGCTGGCGGTTCTCCACTGATGATATGAAGGTCGCATAGTGACTGATATATATATATATATATATATATATATATATATATATATATATATATATATATATATATATATATATATATATATATATATATATATATATATATATAAAAAAATATATATATATATATATATAGATATATGTATATATATATATATATATATATATATATATATATATATATATATATATATATATATATATATATATATATATATATATATATATATATATATTAGGGTGGTCCTCAAATGTAAATACTAACTTTTCCATTTTTTTATTACACCTGTAGAGAGAACAAATTGGGTAAAATTTCATTTCATTTTGAAAACTTTTACCACTGTCACATGGCCCCTGCTAATCTGCTAATCAGCACTATACAGAAATTATTTCGGTTTGTTTCAGTTATGATGGCGAGTGCAAGTACTTCAAGAAGAGCAACCAGAAAAAAGAACCATGTGTGGCTGATAGGCTGCCATATTGAAAAACTACCAGAAACTCGGCTCCCATCTTGGCAAGAGATTCTGCAGCGATACTTTAAGCTACATCATGCGGAGAAATTGGATATAAGCAGTGCCGCAATAACTGTTGTTCGTGAGACATTATGCATCTGGGAGAAAGCACGGATCCCCACTGCAGATGAGCGGAATATCATTGCAAAACTAGAGAGAAAAGTAGAACAATACAGATCCATCCTGAAAGGAAAGAGCCGGCGATCTGTCCCTGAGATAAAGAAAGAAGAGCAGTTTCAAACCGGTCTACGTGACTTATTTGACATTGCTCATGTTGATGTCCTTGATCTGATAAAAATACCAGAGGACTGTGAATTCCTTAAGGCACAACGGGAGCCAGGTCGACGGGGCTTTATGGTTGGTGTTGACAAGGTGCTAGCAGGAAAAGAGGAGCGGACACATCAACGCGACAAGGTGTTGATTGAAAGAGAGCAGCATGAAAAAGAGAAGAAAGCAGCCCGAGAGGAGACTCTTGAGCTAGCATCATCAACAGACAGCAGTGCTGAAGCCAGTGATCATGATGACTCTGCTGTTCTATCTGCTTCAAAGAGGCAGAGCCGAAAGCGTGCAAGTAGCATTGTTACACTGGACCTAACAGCAGCTCTCAAACGCACCAAGGTTAGCGATCGATCAGCTGTTCACATCTTGTCAACAGCAGCCTCTGCTCTGGGACACGACCCTTCAGAGTTGGCCATCAACCACACATCGATCAGGAAATCCAGGCGGATCCAACGGAAGACAATTGCAGGTGACATCCAGGCATCCTATGCTCCAAACACAAGTCTGGTGGTTCATTGGGATGGCAAGCTCCTTCCAGACGATGGGACTAAAAAAGTTGATCGCCTTCCTGTCATTGTCAGTAACCCACAAGGAACTGGAAAGCTTCTGGGTGTGCCAAAGCTGCCAGCAGGAACTGGACTAGCAACAGCTGCTGCTGTTATGCAATGCCTCGAAGAATGGCATTTGCAAGACATGGTGGCAGGTATGAGCTTTGACACGACAGCCAGCAACACTGGTTCAGCACTTGGTGCGTGCACTATTTTGCAGCAAAAGCTTGGACGACCACTATTACATTTTGCATGCCGGCATCACATTCTGGAACTAGTGGTAGAGGCAGCAATGGCAGCATTCAAACCATTTCTTGGTCCATCAAAAGGACCTGAGATAGCCGTCTTCAAGCATTTCCAGTCAAACTGGAATTCCATTGACCAAAGCAAGTTTAAGCCAATGATGCCTGATGACCTGGACTCTGTCGTTTCAGGTGTATTTTTAAGTTGCAAAGAAGATGTCGTTTCATTCTGCATCCAGAAACTGGAATCGGGCCAACTACGAGATGACTACCGTGAACTTCTTGAGTTGACTATTTTTCTGTTTGGTGAGCGTCCTCCGAGAGGATTCAGGTTCATGCAGCCAGGAGCCATGCATCGGGCAAGATGGATGGCCCGTGTGATTTATGGAATCAAGATCTACTTGTTCCGTGATCAGTTTCGACTGACCCCAAAGGAACTCAATGGCATAAAGCGTTTTACAGCATTTGTTGGAGCAGTGTATACCAAAGCCTGGTTCAGCGCTCCATCTGCTATTGGTGCTCCCGCTGGAGACCTAGCTCTCTTAAAAGCACTCATTTTCTATCCTGATTCAGTGATTGCCGAAGCCACCAGCAAAAAGCTTTCCAATCACTTGTGGTACCTCAGCGAAGAACTGGCAGGACTTGCTCTGTTTGACGATAGTGTTGAGCTTGATGTCAAGCGAATGATAGTAGCTGCTCTTAAAGAAGAATGCCAAGAGAATCCTCAACCACGGGTACATGTGGATCTTACAGCAAAATAAGCCATCGCTGCCACGACTGTTGTAGATTTTGTTACTTCTGCGTCACTGCGAATTTTTACTGCATTCAAAGTCAATACTGACTTCTGAGAAAAGGACCCTGGTGAGTGGGCCGATGACCCATCATTTCAGTCATCACAGCAAGTCTTGCGCGGTATTGCCACTGTCAACGACTTTGCAGAACGTGGTGCAGCATTAATATAGGACTACAATCAAGTCTTGACAAAGGATGAACAGCAGCGCCAGTACCTGTTGCAAGTTGTTGAGTGGCATCACCATCAGTTCCCCGACGCAAAGAAGATAAGGAGGAAATAATTTACCACAGAACTTATTAATGAGGAATCAATGGTCTGGAGGACTCTTACTCTGTGTGTTTATGATGATTGTCATACATTCTTACTGATTTGGGATTACATCTGAGTGTTAGTTTATTAAAAACAATTTTGTGTGTCGATACTGAAACATTGTAATTTTCAACCCATGTGTGACGGTAGTAAATAAGGTCGTATAGAAACCATCTTTGGCACATTTCATTTTTTCACAATAAGGAACAATTGTAGCAACAAGCACCTGAAAAAAGTCCAATTTTATTTTTTGGTGTACATTTGAGGACCACCCTAATATATATATATATATTTGTGCGCAGCGTCTGTCCTGTCCTGTGTTGTCACTGAACTACTTTCTCAAACTTTTGTGAAATCGTACCAAACTTCTGGAATGCACATATCTCTCCCGTCGGTATGTCCTAAGGGTATTGTTTTTGAAAAGTTTTCCAATTTTTTTTTTTTTTGGGGAATTTTTTTTTTCAACTTCAAATAAGCCCGTTCCTCAGTATCGACGCTTGGTGCAGCGAGCCGAGCCAAGCTAGTATATATATATATATATATATATATATATATATATATATATATATATGTATATATATATGTATATATATATAATTATATACATATATATTGCCCTATCTCTCAATGGTGAAGAATCATTTAAATATTCTCAGATGATGCGTGCTGTTCTCGTATTTATATTTTTCGCTGTTTGTCCTGAATTCCTTGACGTGTGAATAAAATATGTGAACAATGACGATGCATTTTGACATTGAGATTTACTTAATCATTTTTGTTTTTTCAGTTGTTTCAACTCCTTTTTCCATATACATGGGAAAAGACAAGTATGAAAGTGAGCAACCTTGTTTTATTTTGATAAAATGCAGGTTTAACTATTCTTTATGTGAAACTTGTGTTGCAACGAGTAATCTCGTGTTTTGTTGTTAATTTTTAGATGAAGATCTCATTAAATATGGATTTCCAGAGGACATTTGGTGAGTGCTTCAAGTGATCTATTTCCCTCATAGTTGTATTTTTTGATGTATTTGTACTTGGTTGACATTGAAGTCCCACAGGATATTTTTCAAGATGTAAACAAACCTTTTTCACCTGCATTAACTTCCTTGCACTTGAGCAGGTAATAAATCACTGCAGTACGTAGTTCTGATTCCAATACAATATTGTTTATTGTATTTGAAGTACATGCTTGCTTTAATTGTGGTTGAATCATTTTTATTGACTCCTGGGTTTTTCTTTATAGGTTCCATGTTGATAAGCTGTCTTCTGCCCATGTATATCTGCGGTTACCAAAGGTATTGTTTTACAAACATGGAATTATTGGTCCTTAGAACAGCATGTCTTTCGTGTTAACTTGTTTCATATTGGAATTGTGATCCTGATGCCTTTTTGAATGTAAATTTTTTTAATACTCATTTAAAGGGTTAAAACATAAATGTTATTTGTAAATTATTTTATCTGCATTTTAATATTGTGGTTTCCTTCCAAAACAGGCCATTTTGTGCCAGTGTCTTCGCCCAATCTTTACCATGCGAAGCAAAAAGCGAGGTTAAGCGAAAAGCGGTTCACTTTGTCCACGTGTCTGTTTACAAACATCAGTTTGTGACCGAGGAACAACTTAACTTCGAGAAACAAGTTATATTTTGAGCATGAATCGGAAAACAAACCAGTGGCGCTGAATACTTCAGCTCTGAATTTGCCCCTTTCACGCATGCGCAGAGAGGAGTCGGATAACTTTTAAGTGGTGAAGCCGCTTCAATATTTGGCTATATGTCTGTCCGTCAAAAATGAAGAACAAGTAACCTTTCTAACCCACCGTGCTTAGTTCTAAAGGGTTATGAAGGTTAATTCTAATAGGTTCTAAAGGCTAATTCTCGAGGGTAATTCTAAATGTTTCTAAAGTGTAATTCTAGAGGGTTCTAAAGGGTAATTCTAAAGGTTTCTAAAGTGTAATTCTAGAGGGTTCCAAAGGGTAATTCTAATGGGTTGTAGAGGGTAATTCTAATGGGATCTAAAGTTGTCAGCATCTGTAAGTCCTGTAACTTGCGTGGATTGCACACATACTGCCAAACTACACCGCATCCTTTGGACATGGGTGTGATTTATTGTTTTTAATGTTTCCGCCGACAAAGTCACCGGAGGCATCATTTTTTAAAACTTTGTCTGCCTGTCTGGCATTCAAACAAAATTGAAAATCATTCCAAATAGGAAACTCACTGTTTTTAAGGACAGCATAAAGGACACAAACAACAGGCATGAACAACTAATATAATGTGTTAAATAAGGTGGTGTATAAGATGCTACATCAACGGCGATAAAATTCCGATTATTCTTTTTCTACGACCTGTAAACCCTTAATTATTTCCCTCCCAGTTTCACCTAAAGTTTTACCTAAGGCTCACCTATGGACTATAGGTTTGTTCTACATATGTCCGTCTGTCCGTCCATATGTCCATCTCACCTGTGGTTTTCCAAACTTTTTTCCCATAGTAAAGGTTAGCCTTTAACATATTCAACTGAAACTTGGTAAGTGGCTTTATTATGAGAAGTTGCAAAGCAATTCTCCCTCTTGTATTATTTCAATTGATTTATATACTTAAACACTGCAGAACACAAACACCTTTTGGCACTTTCAAAACCCTTCTGTTTAGCAGTACATGGACAAAATATTACGGCATCACGACAAAGTGGACCCCACCCATTTCCTTGTTTCTCAAGACTGCGTGGGTTAAGGTGTTTTAAAAACTTTTTTTTTTAACCTGCATAATTAACTCTCCTTGCAGTATGTGTAGTTATTGAAGTGTCAGTAGGTGGGGTCATTGTCGATATGGCACAATGGGCCAAATGTCATCTTGTGTCCAAGTTCCTTTGAGAAAATAATGTGAAGATGACATGCTATTGGAATATCTTGCCATATGCTCATGAGCTGAGGAGGAACTTACAGAGCATCTTCACCCGTGCTGTGTCGACTATTCAAAACCGATTGTAAATTGTTGTGTGCATAACAGGAGTCTTTTGACGTCACAGTAATTGTGTATTTGTCACAACATTCCTCAGCCATTGCTGAAGCCCATCGCACAGCTTAAATAATGTGATCAATGGATTTGAGCCTGTAGTTGCTCTCTGTCCACCACCACATCCCCTCCTCCCTTCCACATCACCAACAGGGCTTCACAACTTCAGCACTCAGGCTTAGCCATTTCACTCATGAAAAAGCTAAGCAATGGCTTACAATCTTTGCTTTATAGAGCATAGTATCTTCCTCAAACATAAATATAACTAGATATCTGCAACTGCCAAGGAAGGATAAGCCTCCCCTGACCCAGGGAGTTTAACTTTTGGCGTTAACCCACAACTTACCTTTGGTCCGCGATCCCATGATGGCCACACTTTTTTCAGACCACTATATGACCTTGACCTTCACCATTTAGGAATAGAGGGTAAATAAAGAAAATGCGTCCCAATCTGAAATCTATCTGTAAAACTCAACATCGTGAAATTTGGAGTAAAATTATTGAAGTTATGATTAAACTAGAGCAAAGCGACTGTGTCGCCAATATTCCTCTGCATAGTCCCACAACTGGTATATGCCCTCGTTCACTGTCATAAAAATAAACAAGTTTGATTTAAATCCCTTCAACTGTTTTCAAGTATCACATTTTCACCAGCCATGACAGGTTTCACATCGATCGGTGAAGCGGTTTAAGAGGAGGGATTTTTTTTAAATTATCGCTTTCAAGCTAATATGGCTGCCACACCATGTAACATATGACCTTTAAAAATGTACCCTCTGCATATTTATGGGTAGGGGATCACGTTTGTGAAGTTTCGTGTTGATCGGATAAGGTTCATTTTTCTATCCAAGATGGCTGCCAAACCACGTGACCTATGACATCATCATTGTCAAACTATATGAAACAATGATGTTAGATGATATTTGTAAAATTTTGCATCGATAGGGTAAGCGGTTTCAGAGATATAATTGTTTAATATTGTAACGGATTTGGGAAACCCTGCACTTGGTGTAATTGTTGTAAATATCACCCTCTGTAAATAATAATTCTTTGTAACTACCTCCATCCATTGGTAAGATCAAAGGTCGTCCCCTAGTTAGTCCATCGCACCACGTAGCAAATCATAGGACCTCTCCATAGTTATATCGTTATTCTGTGTTCCAGATAAGGCTGTGTGTCCAATAATTGACTCCACGTTGCATCAAATCAAATAAGATAGGATCCCTTACAATATCGTCATGGCCTCCTAAGTGCCAGTAAGGCGGCGTGCGCCGCCGTTGCATTGGGCGGTTTTCATTCACATCATTTCCCCCGCAAGACTCCATTGCACACGAGGCCAAGAGGAGGAGAGGAGCCGTGGGATCACGGGCGTGGCCCACCTCGTCACCCAAGGTGGAGCCAAAGAGCCCTCGCCAGCGAACCAGCGCCGAGGTAAGCAAACCGGTAGGCGTGGCATCGGAGTTGGCGGCTTCAGCGCGCCACGCGCGATATAAGTGCGTGCGCAAGCCTTTTACACAGGAGATGCGTGATCCAGCTGAACGGGAGAGAGACGCATGACCAAGGAGCGCAAGGCGAATGAGAATCGGCACGCCCTGCTCGCGATACCAACCAGCACTCTGAACAAAAGAACAAGTGCGTGCATGCGAACCTCGACGTCGTGCCGCGATCCTCGGACCTCCCTGTCGCCCGTTCTGTGGACCACCTGAACCTTCTCATCCCTCCATTCATTCCTGCCTGAGAACCCCCATTCTTGTACGTGAGTTTGGCTTGTTTTGTCTTGTCCCTGGGTATAAGCTAAGCTTGTTTAAGGAATTGCTCTGTGTCCTTCTGCTCCTTCCATTTTCTGTAAACTACCTTCGTTTCCTCTTCTTTCTTTGGTTTGTTGTAAATAATAATAAATACCTGTTCCTCCTTACTTTAGTTTCTTTCTCGTCCGATCGCTTTCGTGATTTCTTGATTGAGTTCCTGTGGCGCGATTTCGGCCAACGCTTTATAATCGGGTTTAGTCCATTCCTAACGGCTCGGATTCTGGATTGCTAAACCGCTCGGCAATTACCATCTTGTCCGGGATTCGAGCGGGGCCACCCACCTGCTTTGTGGAGGGATTGGCGGAGGTGTCCGGGAATCCCTTGACCAATCACCTTGGCCAGTCCTATCCCACAGAGGAGCGGGGTGGGTCCAGGAATGGAGACGGCCAGCTTAACGACGAGGGGATTAAACCCCCCTCAGTAAGGGGAGTGCCGTCCCCCGGAACCGTAACAATTGGTGTCTGGGAGTGGGATCTGGACCCGAAGTGCGCTTAACGCACTCGAAATTACGAGCGGCCGAAATTTTTTATTTAACATCCAAATTAAAATCGTGCCATGGATGATCAAGGTGATCGGATGCCAGTAGGGGAGCTAGAAGAAGAGGGTTTGGAGGCAATCCAGGACCTCAGGGAGGAATTGGAGGAGGAGGGCAATGCGACTGCGGTAGGGGGGGCGTTCAGGCGCACAAGATGGCGGCCTCGCGCACGAGGTTTCAGGCGCACAAGATGGCGCCTCGAACGTGGTGGCCGCGGTAGCCGAGCCCGCTGTACCAGCGGGCTTTGACATGCAGCAGTTCATGGCACGGTTCAGTGAATATATGGCGGAGTCGAAGTGCGAGAACGAAAAAAGAAGTAGGGAAATGAAAGAAATAAGGGACGAGGTAAGGGGGAGCAGGTGTGAATTGACCAAAAGAATGGGTGGTCACCTGAAACAAATGAAGGATGGGTTAAATAATCTGGAAAACAAAATGGGGGGGCTAGAAGCCAAATTTGAGGGTTTAGACAACAAATTTTTGAGGGTTTAGACAAATTTGAGGGTTTAGACAACAAATTTGAGGGGTTAGACAACAGGTTGGAAGGGCTGGAAGGTAAATTGGGGGGCCAACTGGAGGACGTGGGTACTCAAATTGGGGAAATGAAGGATGGGTTAATGGGGTTGGAAAATAGAATGGCCACCCAGGAGAACCAAATGGAAGGGGTGAAGAATGGGTTAGGGGGTGTTAGAAAACACTATGGAAGGCAAATTGAGGGAAATAGGGGAGCAATCCGCCCGGGAAATTAAACAGATGGGGAACCAGATAGAGGCGCGATTTCGGCCTCTATCGGGTTGGAAACCAAATTGGATGCCCAGAGGAATGATTTGGAGCAGATGAGGGCGGCATCTACCAAAGAGATGGGAGAGATGGGGGAGGAGATAAGGCGTGGAGTGGGCGAAGAGGTCACGGGGGTACGCGAGGGGGTAAAGCGGGGTGAGGAGCACATGGAGAAAGAGGTGAGGAATAGTACGGCTAGGTTACAGGGGGGCATAGAAGACCTGACGCGGGGAGTAGAGCAGCTGACAGTGGGACAAAAGGAGTTGGGGGAGCAGGTGGAAAAGAACACGGCGGTAATAGGAGGGTTGAAAGCGACCCAGAAGGAAATAAAGAAAGAGCTTATAGCGACGAAGAAAGAATGTCAGATGGTATACGAGGGGTTGACAAGGAGGTTGGACGAGGTGACAGAGACAATGGAGACGAAGGAACGGGAAGTCAGAACGCACATATAAATGACCAAGGTGGCCTTAGAGGGAGAAATTGAAGTGGCGCACCGGGAAATAAAAGAGGTGAGACAAAAATTAGAGGAAGGGGAAGAGGGGGTAAGTGAAATTAAGAAGAGACGGAGGGAGACTAAAAAGGAGATAAAGGAGGAGGTGATGGAATTGGTGCAAGGTTTGTGCTCACAGCGTGATTATGTGCTTACTGACCAAATAAAGAGTTTGCAGGTGGCGGAGGAGGAGCGAAGAAGAGGTGCCGAGGTGAGTGGCGATATGCTCTGGAATGTATATGGTGTGAGGGGAGATTCAGTGAGCTTGGGTGTTGGTTTAGACCCGGGCGTCCGTGAGAGGCCGCTGGTGAGGTGTGCGACTGGTGCAGAGTGTGTGGAAAGAGGAGGTGTGCAAGGATGTCCGGCTATGGAAAATGTGAGGAGTATTGGTGAGCAAGGGTGTGCGGTGATGATTGGGTGTGCAGAAGAGTGCACACCTGTGGTGAGTGTTACAGAGGACGTAACGGGAGAGGGTGCGCAAGAAGGTACGCGAGAAAGGTGTGGAATGGAGGTGTGTGTGAGGAAAAAGTGTGCGCCGAGGAGTGAGTGCGCTGCCAAGAGTGAGAGTGAATGCACGACAGAGTGTGGTGGTGAGAGTGACATGGAGTGCGAGTCGGTTGTGGCAAGTGAGAAAGAATGCACACCTGGAATGGTCGAGCGTTTGCGGGAATGTACACCTGAGTTGGTGGTGGCGCGGGTGCGAGAGTGCACATTGAAGCGCTTGATTGGGTGTGAAAAAGAGTGCACACCCCTGGTTGTCACAGAGGATGTGACTGAGGAGTGGGCGCGAGGAGGTGTGTTGATGAAGTGTGCGAACGACGAGTGTGTGCCAAGGTGTGCGGTGGTCAGGTGTGTAACGAAGTCTGTGAGCGGAATGAGTGTACCTGGGTGGTGTGTAAGAGGAAGTACAATAACAAAGTGTATGGGGACACCTGGATGTGTGAGGAGGAAAAGGAACGAGTGGTGTGAGTATGTATGGGGAGCATCGACGCTAAACGGGATCGCGGTTAGGCTGACGTTTAGCCGACGCGGGCACTCCGTGTGCGGTGCGCTTTGTTTGTTGCGGGAGCCGGTGGGGATCGGTGCAGCGGCGCTTCTCTTCGGAGCGTCGTGCACGATCCGGGCCGGGGCCCGCCCGGCCCGGTTCGAGGGAAGGTAGGAAGGGCCGGCACGGCGCCCCCTTGTGGTTGCGGCGTTCCGGCCGGGCAAGATTGGACCATCGGGCAGGAGACCGCAAGGCTCCGCGCTGAGGTGGACCGTGGGATCTCGGCCCGAGCAAACCCCCTCCCGTGAACCGAGTGCCGGACGGATCCAACTGCAGGAAACAAACCACCCGCGTTCATTGTTCGGCTTGGCGAAGCCGAGCTTTGAGCATGTAATGACGCACCGAGACTCAGAATAATGGACGATGGTGGGGCTAGGGAATTGGTGATTGGTAAAATTGATGAGCAAAATTTGATTGGCAGATGATTGGAAAATTTGATGGGCAGAATTGGAATTTGATGGCAAAATTGATAGTGGGAGATGCCCGATGTGGAAGGATGGCAAATCCACCATCCCTCACATACCCCGGGCACATGAGCATTAGTTATGGGGTTTTGGCAGTGTAAGCTCGCCGAGGGAGGGTTTGGATAATGGATTAGGGATCTAGAGAAATGACAATAGGTAACTGTAGGGTTAAGTAGCGACATGATACCTGTAGTAGGTGACGTAGAATAGATTAGATGGATTATAACGACGAGGGAGCGCAATAGTATAAGGGGCGACTGGGAAGCGCGAGTTTTAGAAGGGCACCAGCTAGTTAGATGATGCCTGTGTGTGAGAATCTAGAGGGGTGAATATATGGTTGAACCCCCAAAAAATTTATACAAAAGGTTTTTCAATGGATTCTGGTACCATTGGGCATGCTAAATAACATACTAAAAATCTAGTAACATCTGACTTCCGGAAAGGGGTCATTTTCAAGATGACGTCCAAGATGGCCGCCGGGAGCTTAAAATGGCCATATCTCAATTATTATTCAACCTAGAAAGGTGGTTTTGGTGTCTAACCCTAGGTTTTAGGGTCCAAGGAATCCAATTGAATCAATAAAATTACCATCAGTTAATTATTTATTGACAAGTCCAAGATGGCATCCCAAGGTGACATCCTGATCCACTAAAATGGCTCTGCCGAATAGTAGTCAACCTAGAGAGATTTTTTCAGTGTGTATACCTAGGTTTAAGGCACCCAGGAAATCATCAAAATTATTTAAATAAGCACAAAGTAATCAGGTAATCCAGTAAGCCAGGTTTAGCAGCCCATTAGGCATTTGTTGTCTTATTTGTTGTCTGATTGCCTTTTCTGACGATGAATAGCGACAGTTAGTCGCTATTCATCGTCATCCTCCGACTCACCAGCTAATGAACCAAGTGTGTGTTTCAGATTGGAGATAAGAGTGTAATGTGTCTACACCACTGCCACCTGTGACTCCAGTCCACAGTATTCAGTGATCATTACAGACAAAGGTTTGTACAAAGCTTGAGAGGCTATGGCAAGGGACAGACTATTTTATATTGGGGAGGGGGTGGGGGGGGGGGGCCTGAAAAGTCTGACAAACAATTTATTTTCATCTCAAAAGGAATAAGTATATTATTTGGTACATGTATGCATAAACAAAATCCATATTTTTTGACATTTCCAAAAGAAATGTACACTACTTTTCCCAGCTATAGCCTGGGGGGGGGGGAGGGCATTCCATGTGTTCAGGGTAGTTGGACTGTGCCACCCATAAGGGTGGCTTTTTGGCAATTTGAGTATATTCAAGGGTGTGGAAAATTCCATGTGTTGTATATTCAAATTTTGTCACAGTTAACTGTCAGTAGCCATCTTCAGGAAACAAAAAGAATTTGGAAGTCAGAGTTTTGTACTAATTTTGGGAGGTTAGGTGGTTACTTTCCTTAATATATTGACCATTCTAGAGGCTATTTGCATTTCGTTATGATTTTGTAAAGGCACTAATCATACGTGTATTAATTTCTTCTTTTTTTCTTCAAGGTACAAGATGAGTGCATCCTGCAGTGACCAGATCTGTCCCATTTGTCAAGGCAAATTGGAAGACGGAGGTGATGTAGGCAAGATTTGCCAAAAGGGTGCTGATGGGATCAATGAAGCGAGTGTTCGGAGAGGTGACACCCTTGCTGTGACTGCTGGCTGTAAAGTGCATTTGAACTGTCGCAAAATGTACACAAACAGTATAGAAATTGATCTTCATTTAAAGAGGAAACAGAGTGGTGAATCCAGTACCACTAAAAGGAGTACGAGGGTTTCTGAAGGTCCGTTCAAAAGCAAAACTGATTTCCTTTTCTGCGGCACGTGTTCAGGAAGGAAGTGCAGATTATAGTTATGTGAAAACTGATATCTTTGCAAAGAAAATATTGCTATGCTGTGATAACCGGCAAGACGAGTGGTCTTTCAAGGTCAAAGGTAGAATTGAATACTATCATGGGGATCTACACGCTGCAGACTGCGTGTATCATCAAGATTGTAGCAGCCATTTCAGGTGTAGCCGTCATATACCCCTGCAATTTCAGACAGATCCTGATCCAAAGCGGAGGAAATCTGGAAGGCCAAAAGATTAGGACCAAGAACAAGCCTTCTCAAAGATGTGTGCATACCTTGCAGCGAATGATGAAGAACAGCTGACTGTTTCTGACCTGAGGTGTAAAATTAAAGAGTATTTGTCTAAGGCCGATTCCCTCCCCTATGGTAATCAATACCTAAAAAGACAGCTGAAGGAACGGTATGGGAACTGCATATATATTGCAGAAGGAGAAGGTTTAGATGACATAGTGACAATGAGAGAGAAAACGTCACACATCCTCAGATCATACTTCAACAGCACAAACCAAGAAGGTGATGAAGAGTCGCAGTCGCAGTCGCTCCACTGCCTGCAAGACACTCCGCTGCTCTTGTAGACGATATGGACTACCATGTACTACTGCCTGTGGACCGTGCCAACTTGAAGAATGTGACAATCCACATAACAAGTTTCTTCCAGAGGAGTCGGAGGATGACGATGAATAGCGACTAACTGTATAAGACAACAAATGCCTAATGGGCTGGTAAACCTGGCTTACTGGATACCTGATTACTTTGTGCTTATTTAAGTAATTTTGATGATTTCCTGGGTGCCTTAAACCTAGGTATACACACTGAAAAAATCTCTCTAGGTTGACTACTATTCGACAGAGCCATTTTAGTGGATCAGGATGTCACCTTGGGATGCCATCTTGGACTTGTTATAAATAATTAACTGATGGTAATTTTATTGATTCAATTGGATTCCTTGGGCCCTAAAACCTAGGGTTAGACACCAAAACCACCTTTCTAGGTTGAATATAATTGAGATATGGCCATTTTAAGCTCACGGCGGCCATCTTGGACGCCATCTTGAAAATGACCCCTTTCCGGAAGTCAGATGTTACTAGATTTTTAGTATGTTATTTAGCATGCCCAATGGTACCAGAATCCATTGAAAAACCTTTTGTATCAATCTTTTGGGGTTAGATGAGTTTTTTTTGTATATTGACCCTACTAATCTTTGTGTTGAGCAAATGAGGCAATGCTCGTGAATGGTGCCGTGTGTGTCAAGGAGGTGATGGAGCAGCGTATTGTGAAAAGTGTGAGGTGATTGTGCATTGTATTGAATGAATGAAGAAGCCTGGGAGGAAGGAGGGTGCAGGTGGCACCAGGTGTGTGTGAGCACAGGTGTGCAAGTGAGTGGACAGGTGTATGGAGAATGGTTGTGTGAAATAGCTAATATGGAATGGAGTATGGAATGGATGGTGTGGAGTGAGTATGGTGGAAAACGTGGAGTGGAGTGGTTGGTGCGAAGGGAGTGGATGGGGAAGATGGACCGCTACCACGAATATCCGGGGAGGGTAGTTTAAGAGTTAGGTCGAGGGTATAGGTAAATTGTGGTGGATATTGGCATCTGTGGTGCGTGTGGTAGAATGGTGTTTGGATGGGTGCATTAGTGACGTGGAAATGGCTGGGCGTGTGGCCTGTTAGTGTGTGTGGTTGGTTGGACACTCCGCCACTGTGAGGATGTCGGCCAGGTGAGGCCGCAGGTAGGCTCTGGGAGCCGGTAGAGTTGTTGTGGATGGGGCCCGAGGATCCGGAGGACGGACCCGGATAGCCCAGTGCCAGAGAGGGCACCGAGGGGGTAAGTGCCAGGGGGGGGCCTTCCCCCAGTTAGATAGGTTAGGTTAAGGCGCAGGTAAGCTAGGAGGCAACTGCAGTGGCGGAGGTGTGCAGGTGAGTAGACCTGCTGGGAGTACCACACGACTCAGCCCAGAAATTGTGCGAAGGCACAGGGAGTTGAATCGGGGGAGTGAGACCCCAAATTGGTGAGCACCACAGATGGTCAGTGGGAATTGGTTTTTAGAACAGCATAGAGTAAGATGGCCAATGGTTTTGCAGGGAAAGACCCCGGGTAGTGTAAAGTGTGTTAATGTCATTTAGGAAGTAGTTAGGATTAAGAATCTCCTTGCACCATCTACACCCACTCACCTGAGGTGACAGAACTCCCCACCATGCCATGGCTGTTTTGTTTTTTTGTTGCAGATGTTTTGGAAATGTGAGACGCATCATGACGTGGGTGAGACATTGTGCTGGTTGTTCCATCTCTTCCTCCTTAAGAGGGATTGATGATGAATTGGCTGATGGAAAATTTGGTTAGATATTGGGATTGTAACGAATTTGGTATTAGGGGTGATATGGGGAAGATGAGACAGTAGTGACGAATTGGTAAATGTGTAGATTTTGTAAATATGGGGTAAGGGCGAGGGTAGATTAGGTGACGGGGACGGGGACGGGGACGGGGACTGGGGGGGTGGTGTATGTTAGGGACGAGCTTTCTCCGCCCGCTCTCCGTGCGCACCTCGCTCTGCATTACCTGTGTACCCTTGTGACCTTACCCCTCGCTAACGCTGCTGCTTTGTCTTCCTTCCCCACCCATGGACCGTGCTCCCTGGGCACTGAGGGGGAGCGTGCGGGAGCCCGCATTTGTGTGCCCGAATTCCCGCTGCCAGCTGCCTGCATCCATGCACCACTTTATGGACCGCACGTCTTGCGGCCATGCACCACCTTATGGACCACGGTACTGTGGCCGAGCACCACTTATGGACCACACGTTTGTGGCATGGCCCCTCTGCTGGGACCGGCCACGATGGCCCAGGGAGATCTCGCTTGCAGACCTCGGTGAGGTGACACCAAGCCTACAGGTGGACCACCCATAGTTGGCCCCCTGTTGGCCAGAAATAAAAACAGCGGACACGGTTGTGTTTTTTGTTTATTACCACCAAATAGGCCGCAAGCAAAGAAGATGAAGAAAGACAACATCAAGAACAACGGCCAGCAGAGGGAGCAGAACAACATGAAGACCATCGGTTGTTTTTATTGATTATGTGCAATGTAGCACCGGATGGTGCGTTGATTGGTGCTCTTGATTTGTGCTTTGGTGTTTGCATGCTCGGGGACGCATTGCAGTAAAATTCGGCGTCCCTGGGCATGTGAGGTGGTGTATCGATGCAGTACATGCTTTCTCCTCCCTCCCACAGGATTCTTTTTGTTTCCTCAAAAGAAATGACAGGTCCTGGGTTGCAGTTTTGTAAATAGTAAAAATAATGTCACTTGTAAATAATGCTCCCCCACCGTTAATGTTTAGTTTGAGAGTTCATTCTGCAATTCGGTTAATTGTGGGCGTGAATCTGTTAGGTAGGATGCAACGTAATAGGGGGACATATTTATTTGTGTTTTAAAACTGTCGCACTCAGGGTCAGGTTTATAGTAGAGGGTATTACACCTGCGTGCCACATTAAGTTAAAGTTTTTTCGGCCCGGGACGTGCCTGGAGGAGTGAGGGTGCAGTGTAACTGATTTGGTAAAACCCTGCACTTGGTGTAATTGTTGTAAATATAACCCTCTGTAAATAATAATTCTTTGTAACGACCTCCATCCATTGGTAAGATCAATGGTCATCCCCTAGTTAGTCCATCGCACCACGTAGCAAATCATAGGACCTCTCTAAAGTTATATCGTTATTCTGTGTTCCAGATTAGGCTGTGTGTCCAATAATTGACTCTACGTTGCATCAAATCAAATAAGATAGGATCCCTTACAATATCGCCGTGGCCTCCGAAGTGCCAGTCAGGTGGCGTTCGCCGCCGTTGCATTGGGCGGGTTTCATTCACATCATTTTCCTCGCAAGACTCTATTGCACACGAGGCTAAGAGGAGGGGAGGAGCCGTGGGATCACGGGCATGGCCCACCTCGTCACCCAAGGTGGAGCCAAAGAGCCCTCGCCAGCGAACCAGCGCCGAGGTGAGCAAACCGGTAGGCGTGGCATCGGAGTTGGCGGCTTCAGCGCGCCACGCGCGATATAAGCGCGCGTGCAAGCCTTTTACACAGGAGATGCGTGATCCAGCTGAACGGGAGAGAGACGCATGACCAAGGAGCGCAAGGCGAATGAGAATCGGCACGCCCTGCTCGCGATACCAACCAGCACTCTGAGCAAAAGAACAAGTGCGTGCACGCGAACCTCGACGTCGTGCCGCATCCTCGGACCTCCTTGTCGCCCGTTCTGTGGACCACCTGAACCTTCTCATCCCTCCATTCATTCCTGCCTGAGAACCCCCATTCGTGTACGTGAGTTTGTCTTGGCTTGTTTTGTCTTGTCCCTGGGTATAAGTTAAGCTTGTTCAAGGAATTGCTCTGTGAATTGTGCTTTTGTGATTGTTATTGACCAAATATTGAGTGAATTGACCAAATAGCTCTGTGAACCAATTGTTACAGACGCGGTTGTGGATGTTGGTTTACCGAGCGGTTTGGTATGACTGCGTCTGCACGTTTACCCGATTATACTCGAACCTTGGCCGAGTCGCGCTACGCTAAATCAATTGAGGAAAAGGACACAACGGCTGGGTTACCTGGTGTTGGGCTAGCGGCTAGGGTGCCGGCTTAGGATTCCTAGGATCCTGGGTTCGAATCCCGGTCTAATCGCTGAATTAACACCAGGGGGGTTGACTCAGCCTGTCATCCTTCCGAGGTCGGCTAATTGAGTACCAGTTCACTGGTAATTCCCTGCTTGTCGTTAAAGGCGGCAAAAAGGGTTGGCGTCAGGAAGGGCATCCGGCCGTAAAACATTGCTTCAAAAAGGGGACCGAAAAACAACAACAACCACGGTTCCCGAAAAAGGCCAACCCCCGCTTTGCGGGGAAAAATGGCCTCTAAAGGTGGTTTTTTATTTTATTTTAAGGAATTGCTCTGTGTCCTTCTGCTCCTTCCATTTTCTGTAAACTACCTTCGTTTCTTCTTCTTTCTTTGGTTTGTTGTAAATAATAATAAATACCTGTTCCTCCTTACTTTCGTTTCTTTCTCGCCCGATCACTTTCGTGATTTATTGATTGAGTTCCTGTGCCGCGATTTCGGCCAACGCTTTATAATCGGGTTTAGTCCATTGCTAACGGCTCGGATTCTGGATTGCTAAACCACTTGGCAATTACCATCTTGTCCGGGATTCGAGCGGGGCCACCCACCTGCTTTGTGGAGGGATTGGCGGAGGTGTCCGGGAATCCCTTGACCAATCACCGTGGGCAATCCTATCCCACAGAGGAGCGGGGTGGGTCCAGGAACGGAGACGGCCAGCTTAACGGCGAGGGGATTAAACCCCCCTCGGTAAGGGGAGTGCCGTCCCCCGGAACCGTAACAATATTTTCCTTCAATCCAATATGGTTGCCACACCATGTGACCAATGACGTTTTCTTGGTGATCTTTTAATCGCCATGCCTAGTCAATGACACACGTAAAGTTTTGAGTCAATTGATATGGTTGTTTGGGAGAAGATGTTTTTTTAGGGTTTTGGGTTAAATCCAATATGGATGCCAAACCATGTGACCTATGGTGTCATAAATTTTATATTTCAATACAAATGTGTCATAGATCATGTGCATGCAATTTCAGATTTTGATTAAAACATTTTTTGCTGGTATACCACTTCACCTATGATGTCATCATTATCATGCTTTTGTTACACATTGGGAGTGCTTGTAGTGGGGCGGCTTAGCCCAAATATTCAAAAGAATTGTGCATTTTGTGATACAAGCACCAAATTTGGCACAAATGTACATTAATATGTTGCGAACATTTTCAGATATTGGGCCACTTGAAATTCCGTAATTTTTTTTTTCAAATTTTTTCAAATTTCGTAATTTCAAATTTTTCGGGTGACACCGTCACAATTTCGGTCTTCGAGGCCGGCCGATAGGCAAAGTGTGACCGGAAGGGACGAGGTTCTCCTGACCACGTGGCCCTCGATCTGGGAAGCGAGAGGCGTTCCATTAGTGGACGCGCCCCTCACGCCCGACTTTTGGGCGGCCCCGGCAGGCCGTTTGTTTTGACGTTCCGTGACAGGCCCCGCACCCCCACCTCCGGGCCGACCGGAAGCTTGTGCTGAGTACATCATACCTGAACAACTCAGTGAGGCAGAACACAGCAGTGCACACCAGGGTGTCCCCTTCAGTGCATAAACCAATTAACCTGTCCACTGCAGGGCATATAGAAATGAAGTTATTTTCTGCATATAATAATAATATAAGTTCAGTTCTATATAACAATTTCTGTTATCACCACTACCACTACAACTACCACTACTACAAGCTTTGTCTGGAATTTTGTGGACTAACAGACAAACAGACATACAGACAAGCTGGGATCAAAACATTACCTCCTTCCACCATTGAGTGTAGAGGTAAACATCATGGAAATTATATCATGCCCTAGATTTAATTCATGCTTACCCGTGTATTTGCTTCACTGGTTCACAAGGTCTTTTGCATACATGTAATTCAGACTCTCGTCTTCATTGCTGACCACACAATGTTCGCAACATATTAATGTACATTTGTGCCAAATTTGGTGCTTGTATCACAAAATGCACAATTCTTTTGAATATTTGGGCTAAGCCGCCCCACTATATCGGCCGGCCTCGAAGACCGAAATTGTGACGGTGTCACCCGAAAAATTTGAAATTACGAAATTTGAAAAAATTTGAAAAAAAAAATTACGGAATTTCAAGTGGCCCAATATCTGAAAATGTTCGCAACATATTAATGTACATTTGTGCCAAATTTGGTGCTTGTATCACAAAATGCACAACAGGTTTGCTATGCTGCTACACTATTGACAATGTGCCAGGTTTAAAATTTTTCCATTCAGCGGTTTCTGATAAATAATTTTTTTCATCATTTGCATTTAATTCAAGATGGCTGCCATACTACGTGACCTATGACATCACAATTATTATAAAAACATTCTGCATGGGTGTCGCTCCTTCCCTGAAAGTTTCGTCTCAATCGGACATGTGGTTGCTGAGAAAAACTAGGTTTAGCCCGGACGGACGGATGGACGGATGGACGGACAAGCTGAAAACATAATGCCTCTGGCCACATTCGGGGGAGGAGGCATAAAAAGTGTTTTTTGTTAAATAAGTCACAATCCATAAAAAGTCAGTTAAAGACGAAACAAATATCAGGTGCACAACTTCAGTGCAAAATATTATGATGCCAAAACATTGGAAGGCCAAGCGGTCTTTCACATTCCACATTGGCAAAATTGAGCTATGACAAAAAAACTTTTTTTTTGTGCCTCAGCCAACGAAGTCGCCAAAGGTATTATGTTTTCGGGTTGTCCATCCATACGTGCGTGATAGGTTTTTGTTTCCGCGATAACTTGAGAACGGCTGAAGGGATCCAAGTCACACTTGATGCAGGTATGTATAATAAAGTAAAGATGAACTGATTCAATTTTGAGGTCATGAGGTCAGAGGTCATGTTAGGTAAAAATCCAGCTACCGCGATAACTTGTGAACCATTGATGGGATTTTGACCAATGTTGGTATAATTGACCTCACCAGAGGAGAGGGTATTGCATTTGAGTCCGTTTGTCTGTCTGTTTTGTTTGTCTGGCCGCTCAGAATAAATATGATTTTCTCTGCAACCATTGGTCCGATTGATAGGAAATTTTCACCATAGGTGCACCTCCTCCTGTAGAATTTTAAAATGTTAATTATGACGTCATAGGTCCCATGGTACGTGCGCCATTTTGGAAAAAAACGAAAAACTTTGCACCTATGTTTCCAAAAGCACTGCATAGAAAATATTGAGACATGGCTAATTTGAAAGAACTGTCCATGGGGAATAAGATATGTTAATGATGTCGTAGGTTCCTCCATTATGACGTCATAATTTGACAAGTACAAAACTTCAACCGATCAAGATGAAATTTATTTAGCATTATGGATAAATTGGTGGAGAAAAAAAAAATAATGATGACGTCATCGGTCACGTGGTTCGGCCGCCATATTTGTTTTAACACAAAAGCCATTAAAACATTGATTGCTCTTTCTTGTTGTATATTATGATGCAAAGATGAATTGATTAGATGTTGGGGTCAAGAGGTATAAGGTCAGAGATCATGTTAAGTTGCAATTATTTTGTTACCGCAATAACTTAAGAATGGTTGAAGGGATCTAAGTCATGAGAGATTCATGAGAGATGAGATTTTGAGGATAAAGGTCTGAGGTAATGTAATGTAAAGTAAAAATTGTTACTGGGTCAACTTGTGAACCAGTGATGGTAATTTTAACAAACTCGGTATCAGTATATATGATGCAAAGATTAACTGATTGGAATATGGCATCAAGCGTTCATTTCCGGTAAAAATATGATAACTTTAGAACAGCTGAAGGGATTTAAATCAAACGTGGTGCACATATGTATCATGATGTAAACAGGAACTGAGATTTTGGGGTCAAGTGGTCAAAGGTCAGAGGTCACGTCAAGTAAAGATTATTTCGTTACCACGAGAACTTAAGAATGGTTAAAGGGATCTCAGTCATACCTCGTACAAGTATGCATAACGATGTAATAATGTGCGTGGAGGCATATCGGTCGACGTCGCAACATCGAAGATTTCCGTTCTAGTTTCAGACTGCCTTTGACCATGACCTTTAACCTTGATTAACATGATATAAATTAAGCGTAAATACATCTTACTCTCGGCTACATAGAGAGGATAATTTCATTCAGATCTGACAAAAATGTTAGTCAAGTTATGGTGAAATTTTTAAAAACGTCTTTAATTCGGTCAAGATAATAATTTATGTCAACCCCGCATGCTTTGTATTACCATTTATCGATGCAAAAATTTCATTCCAAAAGTCCCTGCTGGCTCCAGAGATGCAGCTTAGAAATTGGGAGTGTTTTAGAGTGCAGAGAAAAAAAAATTGAAATGGCGGTTTAGTACTCATAAGTACCCTTAAAACTCTGTGGTACCATGAAAAATTGTGGTTGCTAATTGTAAAACAAACCTGACGACAGCAATAAGCCTTCCCCTACTTTTTAGGTGGCGGCTTATTTAATTTGTTTGGATCATTGTACTTTGGGCAGCTCAAAGTTTATTCAGATATGAAAATGTCATTGTGGGATTTAAAGTTAAACAGAATTCCAGCCACTTGTGGTGTACCTGGTGTTGGGAGATGGGATGGCTGCTGTAGATTATAAATCCCTGATTTTGTTATCAAGCCTTTTCTTGGCATTTTAACACCTGCTTTTTGTGGCATGGAGGTTTGGTCTCAAATGACTGAGGGTCTTCACACTATTCAAACAAAATCATATCATACTTTAGCACATTTGAAAGTCAAGAACAACCTCCAACTACTCGATAGTTTCTGATCACATGACTGTTTTAGTAGCACACTACTTTTTGTATCGACTTATTTTTTTTTTTGGAGATGCAATAAAAAATTCTTCTTTTTTTTTTTTTGTATACAAGATCGAGGCTCGTGAAAGAGCCAACATTCATCACACAAAGTCAAACCGACACATAAAACACAAAATAGGGGGAGCGGTAGACATGATGGGGAGAGGGGGAAGGACACAAACACAACATTTGTATAATGTTTTTCTCCACTATTTGGTTCCAAAATTAAGCGCGTTTGAACATTAGACTCTGTGGACTGGCGGCCATTTTGGATTGACCTCTCATGATCCTCAGAGGTCAAATCTGACTTCCCTCCACATCTGAAAATAAACCTTATGGTATTCACTAACTATGTTAGAAATTTCATGCTTTTCTCATTAAATGCACAATTGTTGTTGTTATCCGCTGTACTTTTCGTACTTTGTCAAAAACGGTATTTTTTGTTTTTTGATTAATTAATTATTTGATTCGTTACTTAATTATTATCGATTAATTAAGTACTTATATATTTCCTTTCTCTTCTGGGCATTATCTCAGGCACCTTTTTGACCTTGGAAGCTGATATTTGGACATGCCAATGACCAAGTGATTTGGCTGTAAAGGCTTTTTTTGATTTATTGTTTCATCAATTAATCGATTAATTATATAATTATTTGATTAATGACTTCATTAATTAAAAAAAATTAAGTTACAGATTCGGATGAAATGGTGATTTATGTATTATATGAGCCAATTGATTAATGATTTTTTTTTTCTGATTATTATTTCTTTATTTTCATTATTAATCATTTATTTATTTTCTTTCTCATCTGGGCAATATCTCAGGCACCCTTTGAGCTCGGAAGCTAATATTTGGACATGACAATGACCAAGTAATTTGGCTGCAAAAGGTATTTATTTATTTATTGATTAATCAAATAATAGATTAATTATTGAATTATTAGATTAATGACTTAATTTTTATTTTTAAGTTACAGATTCAGATGAAGCACTAGTAGTAGTGTAATAATGTTGCTTCTGGGACACCTCCGTTTAACATGGGAAATCCCTATCTAATGTCATTTACCCCCTTGTCTTTTTCAAAAATCATAAACACCTCTATTTCTCCCACCCTCATCTTTATGAACCTTTTGTCTGTAGTACCTATCCTTAATGTTGTTCATTAGACCACTCAAACACTACAAATATTTGTTTTCTCTTATAGACCTATCATCCTTCTTCTACATATCATCTGGCAGATTAATCTTTGACCCACTCAAACATTGACCCATTCACTTCCATATTAATTCTTTCCCTCCCTCATTGCCCCTAAACACCTATATTTCTCTCACCCTGTTCTTTACGAACCTTCTAACCTTTTGACATGCTATCCTTATTCATTAGACCACTTAAACACCTGTGATCCTTCTGACCTTATGGACCTTTTAACCTTTTACTCTTAATATCATCTGGTGAATATGGCCCACTCAAACAACGACCCTACAAATATTTGTTTATGCGTGGGAAATAATTTAATTCTCCTACAACTCTCTTCACCATCTAATATATTAACAAAAAATATGTTTGAGTTTGGTTCTTTATTAAGATATTTTAACTGAGCTAAGATAAAATGGTAAACCTCCCTCAATGTTCTTGCTTGAGCGCCTCCAGTGCCACATACCATTTTTAAATTAAAGTATATATTTTCCTGACAACCATCAAAGTTTTCCGTCCACTCAAAAATATTTCCATCTTTTTTACCCAATTCACCGGTATTTAAATTAATTCTCTTATTTGTTTTGTGAACTTTTTTACCAGTTGCCTTTTCAATTATACCTATTTGATATTTTTCACATTCATTATGTTTTCCATTTATATACCAAGGTTGATTACACCTCCACTCTTTAGTCTGGTTGATACTTGGTTCTATCATTTATATAATAGTAAAAAAGGCGGCGGTAGCCCGTTAAAATCCCCAACCCCCCCCCCCCCCCCTTTTTAACTTATCACTTATATATATCTTATCACTTATATATATCTTATCACTTATATATATATATCTTATCACTTATATACTTATATAACCATAAGGGAGACTATCAATTCCATTTTCTAAAATAAACCTCTTATCATCAAAAGCCCCCAATGCTTTCTTATTTATCTCTTCTGAATATAATTGATGTTTATAACTTCTTATTCCATTAATCTTTCTAAACTCTTCTTTCTTTGTTGTTAAACAGTTATAATAATCCTTAAAGTTTATTGTTTCTTTAATAACATTTTTCTTTACACCTTTTAACTTCTTATCAGTCTTTTCAACGTTATTCACAATGTATTTATAAGCATAAGCCTTTGACCTCAATCCCACAAATTCACTCATAACATTTCCTCCTAATTCATCCTTGAACTTTCCAATCACCTTTTTATTTTTAGAAGAGAACAACTCACTCTCTGGACTGTAATTACTCGTGTCATAGATATTAATGTCTCTTTTCATGTCTGAATAAACATCGTTGGTATTAATTTTCAAAATAAAACTATCTGTATCCATATAAAGTAGATTAACATCATTTTGATATTTCTTCCTCAAGTTATTATAAAAGTAATCATACATTAATGACTTTGATAAATCAAGAATTGTTGTTCCAATATAAATAGGTTTGTTCATTTCAATACTCTCTTTAATCAAATGGATCGCACAAAAGTTCTCAGTAAAGACCTCAGCTCGAGTAAAACTCGGTCTATTAATTAATTTTGATGCTTGTTCCCAAGATGTTGATAGTCTGATATTTTGTCTTTTCCTCACATTCTCCATAGTCTTACCAAAGACCGCATTATTCATCAATTTATAAAAGTCTTTCTCAAAATCTGTTTTTGACTCTGTTCTTCTTTGTGTATTAAAATCAATGTACCCCTTTAACCAATGACTTTGATTGAACTTTAGAACCCTATGGATCTTCTCTACTCTTAGACCTTTTGATAAATATTGTCGCAAATTTCTTTGGTGTAGAACATAATTTTTCTTGTTATATAATGTAGTAAGTAATTTTTCTGTTGATTCACCTATATCAAACGATCGTTGATAATCACTCAACCATTCTTTCTTTGGACTTGCTTTCTCACAAGCAAATGGGAGATCTTTGTGTAGGTTATGGAGTTCCTCTGGATATTTTAAATCAATTTCAAAATAATAACCAACTTTTTCTTCATCCAATTCTTTTTGTGTAGAGATACATACATCTTGTAAAACGTTTTTGTAGTCTTTTTCCTTTACCCATCTAAGTTTTCCATAAGGAAGAGCCTGAGACATTGCCCAGCCATACAGGTTGTTCGCGTCATAGTACATCAAGTAAGAACTCTCTTTCGTTGGATCATAATTTGGAAGATATTTGTTATTTGCTTTTGCGTATCTACTCGAGCAGACTTGTGAAATTCCACCTCTTTTTGCCTTTTCAATCATCAAAAGCATATCAACATCGGTTATCAAATCCAAATCTTGTTTTGTCATTTTCAACATCGCACTCCAGGCCAATCCAGGTGCTGTGTAGTAGTGAGCAGGATCCAATCCATATCCAGTGCGACAAACAGATCTAAAGGCTTCAAATACATCGGCCAATAAAAGCACATCAGTTTTGAGATACAAATCGTGATACTCGCCAAGATTCTTGATGTTATATTTTTCCCAAACATTTTGTGCGTGTACATAATCTTTATCAGATATATGACTATTATTTAATTTGTTATAGAAATTTTCTTTTGAAGGAAGTTGTGTTTCATTGAATCTCTCAAATGAGTCCATATAGTCATAGGGGTAAATTCCCTTTTGTGTTAGAAAATCTTTATCTAAAAAATACTCTGAAAGACATGGAAACTCTTTTAGATTTTGAACCAAGTTAACCAATGGACTTGCCATGAATTTAAATGTATCAAGAAATCTGATATGAGTAATAGGAGATGTGTGAATTGTTTTTGTGAATGAAATGTATTTCTGATCCGTGTTTGGAATTGCTGAGATACTTCCAGAAGTCTTTGAGAGTTCCTTGATAAATAGATGTGTATCATAATGAGCGTTGTTATGAAGAAAGACAGGAATGAAAGAGGGGAGTTGATAATTAATATTACAACTTTGATGAGCCGGACCTCTATATTTACCAGTGAGATGACAATGGTCTCTAACCTTTAGACCTTTACCAATTTTCTCCTCACAAATATGACAGACATTGTTTTTTATAAATTCCCTTTTTTCTTTACTTGTTAAGGACATTGGTTTATTGGTTTCTCTCATTATCTTGGTTAATCGAACACAGTCTTTTTCTAGTCGTTTCACAAACTCCTCTGGGGTATTTGAGCCTCTATACATCTCTAACTTGTTATATTTATCACCAACGGATGATTTGATATAATAACAAAAACCACAAGGAGTATGTTTTTGATATTTATTTGTGTATGATTCTTTTGGATCTTGAGAAGCAGTATCAATTTTTTCTAAAATACTTTCAAAATCAGCATATATAACAAATGGATGTTTGATCTTTTTATTTTCATCTTTGAATGTGATCTTTGAGCCTTCTTTAGGCATATTGATTACCGTTGATTTATGTTCGCCACAATAATTTGAATGTTTATCTAATCTTTCTTGTGAATTGAAGAAGTTAAGACAACGCAAACAAATATATATTTTATTTGTTCTCTTACAGACTTGTGGTTTTATTAATTTAGCAATATCTTTGATGTATGTATAATGTGAATTTTCGTCTGAATTAAAATATAGAAGATTAATATGAGTTTGTTTACAATTGTCAGAAAGCTTTAAAACCTGAATGTTGTTTGTTTCTGTTAGACCATAAACATTAACTGATAAATTATTCATCTTTTCAAATTTAGGAATATCATTTAAAGTCATCGGAAACTTTAGATCTTTCGTATTTAATGTATTCTCATATTTTTTATAATGAGATACTCTTTCATCATGAAAATGTGGAGGATGTAAGTGTGCTAAAATAGACCAGAGAAAACATTTATTGTCTTTATTTTTGATATTGATAACTGCTTTTCTATTTTTGATAACACTGGGTAAATCAATGTAAGAAGAAGCTTTTAGAGGATCTGATTTAAGAATATGAATGTCTATGTAAATAATTTTTCCTATATTGAATCCACTTCCTACGATTGAATTATCCACATCTTGCTCTTGTTTAATAAGTTCATCATAGACTCCTGATGTTTTAAAATCTTGATATGAAGATATAAAGTGTGGCTCAGTTCTCATGTATGGTGCATCTATAACTCCTTCATCCTTTGTCATTTCTAATTTTACTCCCATATAAAATTTAAGTGGTTTCATTTCCTTTAGTGTTTTTTCAATCAACGTTTGAACAGCAGGTTTAACTATTTCTACAGCATCAACTATAGACTCTGGTTCAGGAGGTTTGAAGTTAAAGACTCTTATTTTAATATGTCCTTTGAATGCTCCATCAGAGTTTTTAGTTGTGATAAAATTTGATAAATGTAGATTTGTTTTAAGATGTATTTTGAAGCCTTTCTTGAGGATATTTTTATTACATGTAGAACAGTGTTTTGTTTCAGGTGGAAGAGGGGAAAGTTTGTTAAAAATGTTGTATGTATGTTTTGCGGTGAGAATATGTTGTTTATAATATTTTACTTCCTTCTCGCAAGTATCACAATAAACCATATTTATAGCGTGAGAAAACGTGGTGTTTTATATATATCACTGTGCTTAAAAGAAAACACTTTTGGGCTTTACAGCTCCGTTTTATATATATCGCTGTGTTTAAACTAAAACACTTTTTCACTCAGAATCATCTAATTCATAACTATCACATGAATACTCAGAATCATACTCAGAGTCATCAATAAAGCTACTCTCATAACTATCATTTGAGCACAAACTATTAGTATCATAACTATCATCTGTGTTCAATGAAATACTATCATCACCATCGTCCAAGTTCAATGAAATAGTAAAATCTTCACTGCTGTATTGACTCATATTTAATTAGCAAGAAAAATATTCCCATCAATATCTATATACTTTCTTTCATTAACAGATTCAATCTCTACAATTTTTATATCAAAAGTTATCTTTAAATAATCTCTAACTATCATAGAACGAAATGACATTTCACCAGAAATATTAACATCATTCATTTTACTTAGATCTACACCCTTTGGATTATTAAAGAAAATACAAATGTCTCCTCTAGAATTATTAATGGTCTTATCATTCTTTTTCAAAGTATCGTGGTCAATCACTTTTTCAAGCTTTGAATAAATTGCCAGGAGTAGAGGAGAAACTTTTGTTAGATTTACTTTAATGGATGTCTTTCCAGGTATAGTTAGAGCTCTTCCTTTAAATGAAATAGAGGGGCTCATGTTATTTTCCATAACTGGTTTTACCCAAAAATTTCCATATTTATCTTTGTTCAATTTAACATCTTTGACATATTTTTCTATATCTTCCACCGAAGTAGAGATTGATTGAAATTTGTCTTTTGTGCTTTGAAACATTGTATTTATTAATGAATAAACTTGCGTTTAGTTTAAGTAAAAATTTACTATATAAATATGATAAGTTCTGAAGGATATTTAGAATTTCCAGACTCTCCATATGATAAATTAGAGAATTGTCCAGCTTGTGATAGAATAGGGCTTAATAATGAGGGTTCATATAAACAATGTTTATTCTGTGATTATATTCTAATTAATGATAATAAGAAATATAAAAAAACATATAACTCTTTTAAATTAGAACCAAAAATGAATTACTTTACAAGATTAATAAGAGAGATGAATGTTAAGCATTATGGTGATAATACACCATTTCTTTCAAGGGAAGAGACTAATTGTATTGAGGAAATGTATAAGGGTTTAATGATATTTATTATTCAAAATAATTTTAATGGAAATGTTAATACAAGATACTATATAAATAAAATAATGAATTATTTTGAAATTAAACCCGAACTCAGGATAAAATATAGAGTTTCTAAAATAGCTCAAAAAAAGTTAGATGACTTGTTTTCCAAATATATAAATGAATGATTTTTTACCCGTTTGGGAAAATAAGATAAAGTTTAATAACCATAAAAACATTCCAAATTCATTGAGATGTCTAATAGTTGGTTCAAGCGGATGTGGGAAAACCTGTTTACTTTTAAAGATGCTCCTTGGTCCTAATTTTTTAGATTATGATAATTTAATAATTTTTACAAAGTCAAGTTTTCAACCCGAGTATCAACTACTCTCACAGGGTTTTAATGCAGGTCTTAAAAAGGAAGACATTATCGGTTTATTTAAACTTCAAAACAAACTGAATGATTATAATATTGAAGATATAATACAATTATTTTGTGATACACAGAAATCAAAATCGAAACCCATAACTTGTATTCTCAGTGATAATACGGATGATATACCTTCACCTCAAGATTTAGATAAATCAAAAAAGAACCTCGTCATCTTTGATGATTGTGTTAATGAGAGAAACCAAACAGTAATGGATAGCTACTATACAAGAGGGAGACATTCTTCTTGTAATTGTATATATCTTAGTCAATCATATTTTCAACTCCCTCGACGCTCAATAAGAAACAATGCCAATACTTTTATTTTATTTAAGTTAAATTCAATAGATGTAAATAATTTTTGGAGAGATAATTGCTCTACGTTATGTAGTAAAAAAGAATTTGAAAATTATATGAAACACACGATTGGAAAATATAAATATATTGTTGTGAAACAAGATGAGATACTAAATGATATTTTTCAATAAATAAATACAGAAAATGAATACTGAAGAAAGAGAAAGAAAGTTTAAGGAACATCAACAATTAGTTTCAAAAGTTGTTAAACAACAGGAAGAGATAAAGAAGAAACGGAGACAGAAACTAACTGGTGAAGAAGCCTTTGAAAGAAAACAAGAGAAATTCTTTAAACCACTTTTGAAAACTCAACACTCACCTACAGTACCCACGGTAGAATTTACTCCGAAAAAACTTCAAATGCTCAAAGATTTTAGTCAGATAACAAAACAAGAACTTGGTGAATTAGAATATGATGACGAGGGATTATTTCGGAAACTTGAGGAGGTAAATCAACCCCCTAATTATGTTGTGGAAGCTCTTCAAAACAATGAATATTCGGCGGGTTCAAAAACCAGAGCAGGTCTCATTCCAACAGAAGAACCAGCAGTGTTTCATCTTGTGGAAGAAAAGGTATTGATATTTAATGATGAATTGATGTTCTTGAGTTCTACTCAACCAAATGTTAAATTAACTCCAAGATTAATGTTTCTTCTAACAAACCCCGGATTCAGCGGTTCAAAATATTTTGAGGAACCACTTGATATGGAAAGAGAGGAAGATAGGGTATATATTGAGTTGTTAAATGCACTTGATTATGGAGTTTCTGTTGCTGGTAAAAGTAAGAAGAATGAGAAGGAGAAACATATTATTGATGCTTTAAGTAAGCTTGGTTCGGGTGTTAGTTTTCTTCCAAATGACCCATCACAATTAGTTAATAGGCTATTATTGTTGTTAGGTAGTAAGAAGGCTGGAAACAACAATTGTTTTAATGAATCCTCAGCCATTTTAGATCAGTTGATGAACATGAAAATAATTAATAAATGTCAATACAAAGATATTTTATTAGATATTAAATAAGATGAGAAGCACAATTCTTAGTTTTAATTTCACAACGAGCGATTACACAGCTTCATTCCCTTACCCACTACAACTTGACCCCCTTACCTCATATGAGGCATCTTTGTTGTCAATGGAAACTTACAATACCCTTTTTAATATCACAGAGAAAAACAACAAGTTTAGTTATAATCCAGGAAGTGGATATAAAACTATAACCGTTTCACCTGGAGCTTACGAGATTTCTCAAATATCTTCAGAAGTCTCTCGCCTTATGAAAGAAAAAGGTGATGAACCAAAAAATATTGTAATAGATATTCAAAAACACACTTCAAAATCAACTATTAAACTTAAAAATAATTATAAAGTTGATTTCACGATTGAAAATTCGTTTAGAGAGCTATTGGGTTTCTCTTCAAAAAAGATTGAAAAT
Organism: Myxine glutinosa; assembly: GCF_964187855.1. Lineage (NCBI taxonomy): Eukaryota > Metazoa > Chordata > Myxini > Myxiniformes > Myxinidae > Myxine > Myxine glutinosa. The sequence goes on from NC_136268.1 coordinate 121,769,816, forward strand.
AACGGGACGTTTTACAGTGATAATGTTATCCAAATATCCTCCGGTATAAATTCAGTATTAATTCATTGTGATTTGATTGATGGTGCTTATAACGATGGAATAAGAACAAATACAATATTTTCATTCAGTGCATACTCAACCCCGATTGGTTATAAATTTAATATGGAACCAAAAAATCTTGTCTATTTACCTGTGTCAGGAAAAACCATATACAGAGTAAATTTTAGGATAACCGACCAAGATAATCGTATGATATCCTTTAATGATGAAATTATATCCATCAGAATTCACCTACGTGAAGTTTTTCAATAAATAAATAATGGTTATTGTGAGAAAACACGAGTTGGGAAAATATAAAATAATTACAGGGGAGGGCATGTTCCTTTCACCAGACTATACAAGGTATGTGGGTAGAGGATACTATAAACCTAAGAGACAACGAGGTGTAGGTCATCAATTTCGAAATAAAGGAGATGGGATAATTGATACTCTAATGGGTATTGGTTCAACCATCCTTAAACATAAAGACCTAATTGGTTCAACTGCTTCTGCCGTGGGCTCCGTTGCGGGTGCTATAAAGAGTATAAAAGATGCTCAAAAGGAGTCTCATAAATTACAAGCAATCAAAGAAATAAAAAAAGGTAAAACTCAACTATCTTCACAAGAACGACAAAAAATCATTAAAATACTTGGGTCAGGGTTTCAACAATTTTAATGCTATATAAATACAAGTATGGAAGCGATTGATAGTATCTATGATTTGGATGATACGATTATCATTTCAAACTCCACTAAAAAGGAAGACTATTTTAAGGTAAATGCTATAACAGGAACAGACTGGAATTCAAACGGAACAAAAAGTTTTGAAATAAATAATCAACAAACTTACTTGAATATAGCTGATAGTTTCTTGCTGTGTAAATTTAAATTCACTAAGGCTGCGAATAATACTAATGCTACACTCGTAAATGATTTCTTCTGGAAAATGTTTGACAGTGTCCGCCTGTATATTGGAACACAAGAGGTTGAAGCGGTTGATTATGTCTCTGCTACATCTGAAATGATGAAATTTACACTATATTCGTTTAGTGATAGAATGGGTAAGGGAGCTGTTGAAGGTTTTATTCCTGATATGTCAACGGGTACAAACGCAGACCCTGGTTATAGTCAAAGGAAGTCAATGTATAATGATGAAACAAAAGCAGTGAATAGTTTTACCGTAGCAGTACCTCTTAAAGGTATATTTGGATTTTGCGATTATGATAAAGTTTTGTATGGTCTTAAAATTAGATTTCAACTACAAAGGAATGATAATGTAAATAGGTTGCTTTTTGGGGATGAAAATGCTTTTGGAGACAACAATAAATTTGTTATTAATGATTTGTGTTGGTATATCAGTGAATATACTCCTAATCTTAAAACGGAAGAGATGTTAAATAGAAGACTTAACTCAAAGAAACCGCTAAATGTATCATACCTTAAAAGAAGATGTCAACACGTTAAACTGGAACACACTACCTACACTTGGAATTTGGGTGTTCTTCAAGGAAAGCCACGATACCTCTGGCTCATTTTTAAAAAACCAGATGGAGAGGACGGTACTAATAAGAATAATGCGCTGAGTGATAATGCTAAGGTGAAACAACTTCGGGTTTCTCTTGATGGCACATTTTATCCGCGAGATAGATTGGAAATTGATTGGGAAAAAAATGATTATGCGGAAGCCTACAAGTCCTACCAAAAGGTGTGTGAAAGTAATGGTAATAATGATCCTATTTTGGATATGGTTGCATTTAAAGGTTTATATACAATCTACGCAATTGACCTGAGTTCTCAAAAGGAAACTATAAAGTCTAATCGAGTGGATACTTCTCTATACATTGAAAGAGGGGAGAATGAAGAAGTTGATGCTTATTGTTTGCTTTTGGAGGAAACAGAATTACAGATTAATACAGATAATGGTGTTATGATTAATATCACATAGGTTTTTTCTCATAAATAAATGGTTGGGGTATATGTTAATCAAATCAATCTTAATAAATTAACATCTTGTATTCAAAATCAAAAGCCTTGTATTATTAATGTTAATACAATTCAAAGAAAAGGAGCTGTAAGAATTGATGTTTTACTCACACACACACAAGTAAAAACACTAAATGATGTTGGATCACTTAAAATTAAAATGACGAAACCTATGTTAAAGAAATATTCAATAGACGAGTCAAGAGGAGGATTTCTCCCGTTTCTAATTCCTTTATTTGCTGGTTTAAGTGCGGCGGGAGCATTGACTGGTGGTATTTCAGCAGCGGTAAAAACTGCTAACGAAAGGAAGGCACAACTAAAAGCTCAAAAAGAATTGGAAAGACATAACAAGGAGTTGGAGAAACAAATTAGTGGAAGTGGTGTAATTGTAGATTTTGCTCAAAAACTTGAAAGTCTACCTGATAAAGCTAGATTGTTGGTTGGAGATATGCTTTCCTCTATCGCTCAAGCGGGTGTTAAACTAACTAAACGGGGTAATGGATTGTATCTTTCTCATAAATAAATGGATAAATGGTTTAAACAATTTGGAAAGAATACAACGTCAAATATAGAACTAGCTAAGTATTGTAAAACACTAAAAATTGATAATGTGGTTATTTGTATGAGAGATGAATTAACACATATAAATAAGAATACAAAGAATATTATTATGAATTTAGACACACAGAATGGTTCTCATTGGGTTTGTATTCATAATAGTCAGGATAAATATTATTTTGATAGTTATGGTATGCCACCACCTGTTGAAGTAATACAATTCTTACAGAACGGTGTTTATCAAACATTCCAAGTTCAAGAAATTAATTCTAAATGTTGTGGCCAATTATGTTTATATGTATTATTTCAACTCAACAATAATGAAAATTTTTATGATATCATTTTTTATCTAATATAAATGACCTATGTTGGAAAAGATGGTTCTATCTTTGGAAAATCCTCTCAGGATATTGATTTATCAAATTATTATACAAAGGCACAGGCTGAACGACAAAAATATAGTGTAAGTAAAAATATTAATATGAAGAATACATATAAATTAATCAATTATCCAAACCCTACAGATGCGAATGACTTGATTAGATTCAGTGATTTATCACAATATATATCTTTAAAGAAAACAGCACGTTTTGTGAAACAAGTAAAATTTACAACCACAACACCTGGTTATACTGACCATACACCTTTCCTCATTGAATTTAACTACCTGCTTACAATTAAATTTTATAAAGAAGGACATTTAGTTAATATGCGAATTAATAAATGGGGGTATGATATGCCTGATTTAGGGTATAATTGGTCTTTTTCAATAAACATAGAAGACCTACATGATTTAAATCAGTCTCGTAAAGAAGAATATTATCCACTTGGTGAAGATAAGGATTTATGTGGAAGTACAATTAGTAAACAACAAATACGTGATTTTAAGAAAATAAAAATATATGATAGTATAGCGATGGTTCGCATGACAAAGAAGGAAGGTAATGAGATAAGGATAGAAAGCCGAGGAATACAAACCGATTTGGTAGTGGGAAGATGGGGTGGTATTACCTGTCATAATATTAATCTCACATATATTTCTGATACATAAATGGCAGGAAGAAGACTACAAGAGAATTATAATTTTTGTATTCAAGGATACCTACAAGAAAAGGGTGCTCGGTATTACATACCTTATGATTTGGAGCATATACATGGGAATTTTGTCATAAAAAACTGGCCTTATACTGATATTGTTAAACCCACAAATAGAGACTTGTTTAAAATATTAAATAAAAATGAACTTCTCAAAGTTATGAAATATAAAACTCTTTTAGAAATCGTCAACAAATCTTATTGGTATCCTATTATGAGAAAAATAATTATAGATACAAGAATATCTCAAAATCCAGATGAGTATATGTATAATATTCTTTGGGGTTCAAACTCAAGGGTAGCAAGGGATGAGGAAGGAGTTGAAGAAGAGAAGGAGGAAAGAGAGAAAAAGGAGAAGGAGGAAAGGGAGAGGGAGGAGAAGGAGGAGAGGGAGAAAAGGGAGAAGGAGGAAAGGGAGAAAAGGGAGAAAAAGGAGAAGGAGGAGAGGGAGAAAATGGAGGAGGAGGAGAGGGAGCAAAGAGAGAGGGAGGAAAAATATAAAAAGATGGAAATCACTGAGATTCATAAAAGATTGAGTGTATTAAAGCAAATAAATCAATCTCAACGCACCGAAGAGGAAATTAAAGAATTAACAACTCTTACGAAGATAATGGTTTCAAAAATAAGAACGTCAATGTCTTCAATTTCAGAGATTTAAACGAGAAAGTGGTGAAGAAGAAGAAGAAGAAGAAGGAAAAGATTATGTGATTGATGATGTTGGTGTCATTGACTTTAGTTAGTTTTTATTTGTAAATAACTGGAGGAGAGAGTGAAGGCATTCCTTAGGATTCTTTATGTTTTAAAAATAAAGATTGAAATGTATATGTTGAAAACCAAAAAGGTTTTGATACTCTGTCGGAATTTTTCTGATAAATAAATATGAGTTATTGTCTCAAATGTAAAAAGAAAACTAAATCTAAAAATATCTCTTATGTTAAAGCTAAAAATAATAGAGTTTATCAAAAAGGAATATGTCAAGTATGTGGCTCTAAAAAGTGCCAATTCATCTCTCCTAAAAGAGGAGGAGACATACAAAAGTTTCTGTCAGGAAGTAAATTTACAACAACTGGAATTCCAGGGGAATTACACCTTCCAGGGTATTCTTTCTGTGGTCCAGGAACAAACTTGGATAAAAGATTAGATGAGGCTGACAATCCTAAACCTTGGTCTAAACCTACAAATAGGGTTGACGAAGTGTGTATGAAGCATGATATTGCTTATGGGAAAACCACTACGTTGACTGAAAAACATAAAGCCGACAGCGAAATGTTGTATAATTTGTCTTTGATACAAAATCCAACGTTGAGAGAGAAAGTTGATAGGTTTATTGTGAGAAATTTGATAAATGCTAAATTGAAACTTGGTCTTGGTTATTCCTCAAAAAACTATTAGGCTCTAATGATGCCATCAAGACTGAGGAGCTTTTGGCTGAAGAATTACACAAACCTATAATCACAAAGTTTAAAAGAAGGAAGGTTTATTCTAAATACACTGACCACATATGGTCCGCTGATTTAATTGAATTGAATAATGACAGGGGATACAGGTATGCTTTAACCGTTATTGATTTGAGGAGTAGATTTGCCTGGGTTGTCCCTTTAAAAAATAAAAGGGGTGATACTTTAATGTTAGCCTTTAAGCTAATATTTGATCGGGATAAAAGGAAACCAAAGAAGTTATGGACTGATGAGGGAACAGAGTTCTATAACAAAATATTCATGAAATTTCTTAAGGGGAAGGGTATTAAATTATACAGCACCTTTAATGAAGGAAAGGCAGTTGTTATTGAGCGTTTTAATCGTACTTTGAAAGAGAAATTATATAAAAAATTCACACAACTCGGTTCTCAAAAATGGGTGTATTTAATTCAGGATATTGTAGATGATTACAACAATACAGTTCATTCATCAACAAAATCAAAACCATCAGAAACATTTACAAAATTAGAATATGAAAAGGAGATTAATTTGAGAAAGCCCAAGTTCAAAGTTGGTGATATTGTAAGGATATACAAATGGAAAAGCCATTTTGAGAAAGGTTATACACAAAAATGGACTAATGAATTATTTATAATCGTTGATGTAATGGATACAGTCCCTTGGACCTACAAATTAAATGATATAAATCGAGAAGAAATCTTGGGTTCATTTTACTCGCAAGAATTACAAAAAACAAAGCTAATAATTCATTAAACAACATTTCTATTCACCCCACCCATATTAGCTAATTTAATTCGTGGTAATAATAAAAAAAAATTAAATAAATAAAAAATCATAAGCCACGCCCACACCGACCCCGCCCACACAGACCCCGCCCACACAGACCCCGCCCACACAGACCCCGCCCACACAGACCCCGCCCACACAGACCACACCCATCATCCCCCACCCTCCGTGCACCCCCACCCTTGACCCTTCACCCCCCTCATCCCACCCCCACCTTCCCCACACACAAGGGGAGGGGAGGGGTGGGATGAGGGGGGTGAAGGGTCTTTGGCAGGGGTGCACCTCCCCGTTCCCTCCTTTATTCTCTTTTTGTAATTAAGAATTAAATAATTGTAAACAAAACAAATATATATAAATATTGAAAACATTAAAATCTTTATATTATTAAAACATTTTTCTTGAGGTATACATTCAACTTCTCCCCAGCATAAGTCATCAATTTCTTCCCAACATAAGACAAAGGTAGTTTCAACAGCAGCAGATATCTTCAGGTTTGGAATCTCTTTCTGTCAAAGGCAAGAGGACAAGAGGGGAGAGAAAATATTACACACACACACACACACACATACACACATACACACATACACACACACACACACACACATACACACACACACACACACACACACACACACAAGGATATGAGGATATTGGGATACATACCTCTAAAAAATCGAGCTTTGTGTCCAAGTGGTCGAGTTGAAAATTTAGGGTACCACATGTTGACGGGAAATAACCACTCTTTGGAAAATCAAAATCGTCCCACTCCAAGCTTTGGTCTTCAAGGCTGCAAACAAAATAAGGAGAAATTACTATGTTGAAGTAAGCTTGACAAAACATCACACACACGCACACACACATACACACACATACACACACATACACATTCACACATACACATACACACACACATTCACAGATACATACACACACACACATACACACACGAACGCACACACAAACACATACACACATTCACAGATACATACACACACACACATACACACACACACACACACACACACACACACACATTCATAGATACATACACACAAGAACACACACATACACATACACACACACATTCACAGATACATACACACACACATACACACACGAACACACACAAACACATACACACACGAACACACACACACACACACACACACACTAAGGCAGCGTCGTTTAACACAAATGTATTAATATTTAGTATCTTACCTTGCATATGAATCTTCCAAGAATGGTGAAACAGGCAAGTTGTTCAAGTTCATTTCGTTTTGCAACTCTTGAGATTCTGCAGTATTTTCATTCCAACCAGTTTGAAGTTCTGCCAGGATATTCGCATTGCTGTAAAGATAAAGGAATATTAAGTCATTTGTTGTATAATTAATCCCATACAAAGCTTTAAACACTTTAATTTTAAATGAAACTTACCTTGGTGAGTATTCTTCTTCTTTATCAGAGTAAAGGATGGAGTAGTAAGACATGTCGATCCCCAATGATCAAAATTGAATTGAACACGTTCTTTTATAATGAACAAAATGTATTTTCTTGAAATGACGACATGCAGTCATTTCGGGGAAGCCCTGAGCGTGTGTGAATAACAGGAAATAAGACAATGAAATCTTTCTGGGAAGTTATCCAAGTCATTGAAACAACGTCATTTCTCAAAAGCGAAGAATTAATAAAAAAAGGTTTGAGTATGGTGATGGAAGTTGGAGGAGAATTAAATTATTTCCCACGCATAAACAAATATTTGTAGGGTCGTTGTTTGAGTGGGCCATATTCACCAGATGATATTAAGAGTAAAAGGTTAAAAGGTCCATAAGGTCAGAAGGATCACAGGTGTTTAAGTGGTCTAATGAATAAGGATAGCATGTCAAAAGGTTAGAAGGTTCGTAAAGAACAGGGTGAGAGAAATATAGGTGTTTAGGGGCAATGAGGGAGGGAAAGAATTAATATGGAAGTGAATGGGTCAATGTTTGAGTGGGTCAAAGATTAATCTGCCAGATGATATGTAGAAGAAGGATGATAGGTCTATAAGAGAAAACAAATATTTGTAGTGTTTGAGTGGTCTAATGAACAACATTAAGGATAGGTACTACAGACAAAAGGTTCATAAAGATGAGGGTGGGAGAAATAGAGGTGTTTATGATTTTTGAAAAAGACAAGGGGGTAAATGACATTAGATAGGGATTTCCCATGTTAAACGGAGGTGTCCCAGAAGCAACATTATTACACTACTACTAGTGGTTTAGTTATGCTATTAGCCAATTGATTAGGAAAATATTTTATGATAATCTTTTATTGATTTTAATTATGCAACTAATCAATCAATTACTTTACACCCCTCCCTCCTAATACAGTCTCTTTGAGCTGCGCAGCGGTATTGCCTGGCACCAGAGGCGCCCAGGCAATGCCACGCTGGAGGATATTTAATTATTTGGCATGGGGGTGGTGTACTTTGAATGTATCTGTACCTGTTTGTTTTATTATTTAGAGTAGCATACTTGCCAATGGAAATTTATTGTTGTTATTTTCTTGTCCCTGTTTAACAATATTTTAACCTTTGACAGTGATAACACATCTCAGCTATTCCTCACAACAGAGTCATTAAGAGTAAAATTACTGTTTTGTGGATGAGCTTTTGTTGTTCTTGTTTCTAGGGTCAAACTATGGATGATATTCCTCCAGAAGTGCTCACAGACTGTACCCAGCTTGTGAAGGCAAACAGCATTCAGGGTGAGTGAGGCTTTCCTTGTTTCTCCAGCTCATCGAAATTGCATTGTAATATTGTATGTTCAATGGATATGGTAGTGATGATGACGCTGGACTGCCATCCCTTGCAGCAGTAACTAGAACAACACGCTTTGACGTCACAACGTCGACCGATATGCCTCCGCCCACATTATTATTGCATCATTATAATACTTGTACCAAGTTTGATTAAAATCCATTCAGCTGTTCTCACGTTATCACATTTTTACCTGACATGTCCTCTGACCTTTGAGCTCTTGACCCCAACATTTAATCAGTTAATGTTTACATCATTATACATACCTGTACCAAGTTTGAATTTAAATCCCTTCAGCTGTTCACAATTTATCACATTTTTACCTGACATTACCTCTGACCTTTGGCCTTTGACCTCGGGACCCCAAAATCTAATCAGTTAATCTTTACATCATTATACATACCTGTACCAAGTTTGAATTAGATCACTTCAGCCGTTCTCAAGTTATAGACATATTACAGACTTTGACCTTTAACCTCTTGACCCCAAAATCTAAGGAGTTCATCTTTACATCATTCTACATACGTGTACCAAATTTGGTCAGAATCCCATCACTGGTTCAAAAATTATCGCGGTAACAGGATTTGTACCCAACATGACCTCTGATCTTTGGCCTTTGACTGTGTGACCCCAAAATATAATCAGTTCATCTTTACCTCATTACACACACCTGTACTAAGTTTGATTAAGATCCCTTCAGCCATTCTCAAGTTATGGCGGTAACGAAAACCTATCACGGACGGACGGACGGACAGCCGGACGGACAGCCGGACGGACAACCTGAAAACATAATGCCTCCGTCGATCGCCGGAGGCATGAAAAGGATTTGCATTCTCAACTTGTGTTCAAATCTTGAAAATAAACGCATCACTCTCTGTTTGTCACGAAAACCCAAATTGTCTCACTAATAACCTTCAGTGATGGGTTGATCTGCTACCTGTGCCTAAAACGATGACCAGCTATTGCCTTTACCACTCTCAAGTGATTTATAAAGTGTCTGTGATGGTCATTACATGTTAAAGAAAAATACGTGAAACAGGCCTTGTTTTGCTTTCTCTTAACACGGATATTTATTTGCCTTCATATATTTTTGATGAAAATCTAAGAGATCTCCCCTCCACTCTTTTTGTTTCCCTCTGTTTATGCTGCTCGTTATTAGGCAATAAGATGAACAATATTGCAATAGTTTACACCCCATGGGCAAATCTCAAGAAGACTGGAGACATGGCTGTGGGACAAGTTAGCTTCTACAACCAGAAGGAGGTGAGATGCTTTGTGGCAGATCATTGGATTTTTGCTTTTGCAGATAAACTTCTTGATTCATTGTAATTATTGGCCAATGTGCATGCTTAATACATTGACGACCACAAATTGAAAATGGCAGTGTGAAGCTATTCTAATTTTGTGTGTTGGCCTGTGTAACTACTTGAAAGTTTTGATAATGATGTGAATGCTTGAATTTGCAACTCTTGATAGAGATGGATTGAAATGAAATTTATGAAATGAAATTGAAATGAAATGAAATGAATGATATAAATTTATTGGATTGAAAAAAAAGATAAAAATCATTGAATGCTTGACACAATGATTTATTTGCTTGTATCAAAGTGAATATGCTGCTGTAATTTGCTATTGAAAACCTTGATAAGAGAGAGGTCAGGTGTCTCTATAAGCTTATATAATTTAAGCTAATGGTGTCCAGATGAAGTGTTTTGGAATGATACGAGGCCGGTGAGCAAGTTGAGATTAAGACTGTAGTGATTCGGAGTTATTTATTTGTTCTCCATGTTTTGGATTTCATTACCTCCACCACCGAAGGTGTATGGAGGGTATGTTTTCACCCATGTTTGTCTATCTATCTGGAAGCAGGGTATCTCAAAAAGTTATGGACGGATTTGGACGAAACTTACTGGACAGGTTGAGTGTGTGACAAGGACGAATTGATTCGATTTTGGTTGGTTAATTGTCTTCACCACTGATGGTGGGAGGAGGCTATGTTTGCACTCCTGTCTGTCTGTGAACAGGATATCTAAAGAAGTTGTGGACAGATTCGGACGAAATTTGGTGGAGAAGTTGGGTGTATGATAAGGACGAAACCATTAGATTTTGGTGAATATCCTGATCCGGATACTAGATTTTTTCGTGATTCTTCACCTTTGAGAGATTGGGCCAAAAGCGATAGTCATGGCCAAATATATTGGCACCCTTGCACTTTTTTGTCCCCCGTCGCACCGCGGAGCGAAAGGGGGACTATGGTTTTCCCCTCCGTGCGTGCGTGCGTGCGTAAGCGAAGGGCCGCATTCGAATTTGGTGTGTGGGTGCAACCCACGTCAAAATCCAAGATGGCCGCCGCCATGTATGTCTGATGCCATGTATGTCTGAACCTTGTGAGCTGAATATCTTGAAAAATAAGCGAAGTACCAACTTCTAATCTGGTGTGTGGACTGTGGGTGTATCTAGGCACAAGGAAGAACGCTATTGAAAATTGGGTCACCACGTCAAAATCCAAGATGGCCGCCACCATATATGTCTGAACCTTGAGATGAATATCTTGAAAAATAAGCGAAGTACCAACTTCTAATCTGGTGTGTGGGTGCATCTCGGCATAAGGAAGAACTCTATTGAAAATTGGGTCGCCACGTCAAAATCGAAGATGGTCGCCGCCATGTATGTCTAAACCTTGTGAGCGGAATATCTTGAAAAATAAGCAAAGTACCAACTTCTAATCTGGTGTGTGGGTGTATCTCGGCAAAAGGAAGAACCCTATTGAAAATTGGGTCGCCACGTCAAAATCCAAGATGGCCGCCTTGCCTCTTCCACTTTGTCAACTCGCATCACTTCACCGACGGGGGACCTAGGCGTTACGCTTGTTTCAAATAATGCACCATTTCTTCCAGAAAATTGTTGAAATTTAAAAATCTTTTGTTATCCACATATGTATTTCTTTGGATTGCAGTGTAGTGGGGCGGCTTAGCCCAAATATTCAAAAGAATTGTGCATTTTGTGATACAAGCACCAAATTTGGCACAAATGTACATTAATATGTTGCGAACATTTTCAGATATTGGGCCACTTGAAATTCCGTAATTTTATTTTTCAAATTTTTTCAAATTTCGTAATTTCAAATTTTTCGGGTGACACCGTCACAATTTCGGTCTTCGAGGCCGGCCGATAGGCAAAGTGTGACCGGAAGGGACGAGGTTCTCCTGACCACGTGGCCCTCGATCTGGGAAGCGAGAGGCGTTCCATTAGTGGACGCGCCCCTCACGCCCGACTTTTGGGCGGCTCCGGCAGGCCGTTTGTTTTGACGTTGTTCCGTGACAGGCCCCGCACCCCCACCTCCGGGCCGACCGGAAGCTTGTGCTGAGTACATCATACCTGAACAACTCAGTGAGGCAGAACACAGCAGTGCACACCAGGGTGACCCATTCAGTGCATAAACCAATTAACCTGTCCACTGCAGGGCATATAGAAATGAAGTTATTTTCTGCATATAATAATAATATAAGTTCAGTTCTATATAACAATTTCTGTTATCACCACTACCACTACAACTACCACTACTACAAGCTTTGTCTGGAATTTTGTGGACTAACAGACAAACAGACATACAGACAAGCTGGGATCAAAACATTACCTCCTTCCACCATTGAGTGTAGAGGTAAACATCATGGAAATTATATCATGCCCTAGATTTAATTCATGCTTACCCGTGTATTTGCTTCACTGGTTCACAAGGTCTTTTGCATACATGTAATTCAGACTCTCGTCTTCATTGCTGACCACACAATGTTCGCAACATATTAATGTACATTTGTGCCAAATTTGGTGCTTGTATCACAAAATGCACAATTCTTTTGAATATTTGGGCTAAGCCGCCCCACTATATCGGCCGGCCTCGAAGACCGAAATTGTGACGGTGTCACCCGAAAAATTTGAAATTACGAAATTTGAAAAAAATTGAAAAAAAAAATTACGGAATTTCAAGTGGCCCAATATCTGAAAATGTTCGCAACATATTAATGTACATTTGTGCCAAATTTGGTGCTTGTATCACAAAATGCACAACAGGTTTGCTATGCTGCGACACTAGTGGAACAAAACAAAAAAATTTGAAAAAATTACTAAATCTTAGCTTGTTTCACAAAGAAATCCTAAAATGGCCTGGACAATATTATTGGCACCTTTTGGAAGTTGTTAAAAATAGACTTCAAGTAGGTGATTTGTATACAGAATCGAGGCTTGTGAAAGAGCTAACATTTATTTCACAAACAAATCAAACAGACAAACAAAATATATAAAAAGAGGGAGCGGAAGACAAGATGGGGAGAGAAGGGGAAGCACACAAACACAACATTTGAGAGCAGGGAGATGTGTGGGAGGGAGAGGGCTTGGGGGGAGGAGGCGTGGTGAGTGGGGGGGGGGGGGGGGGGTGGGAGAAGTATAAAACACAAGGACACCAAGGACTTCCAGGACAGAAGTTGGTATTTCAAAAAAGTGGATTTGGGGTGAAATTAGTGGGGGTAGAAAAGATCAAGGTTTTGGATGGGGGAAGATAAGAGATGGTGGTTAACAGCTGATTTAAAGACCTGGAGGGTGGAGTGGGATTGAAGAGAGTGAGGGAATTTGTTCCAGAGGTGGGAGAAAAGAGGAATGAAGGAGTGAAGGTGAGCAGAGAGTCTTGATTTTGGCAGTTTAACCATAAGAGGGTTGCAGTCAGATCTTGTGCGACCTGTATGGATATGTGGGGGGACGCAGCCCAGAGAGAGCTGGGGGGGGGGGCAAGGCCAGAGAGGAGTCGGTAGAAGACGGAAAGACCACCAACCTGCCTGCGGTGAGAGAGTGAAAGGCCCTTGGAGTTAGCTTCAACGCGGGAGATTCCAATGATTCTGAACGCTTTGTTTTCAACAGCGTGAAGACGAGCTAGGTGTGAGGCAGGAGCACCAGCCCAGAGGGGAGAGCAGTATTCCATTGAGCTGCGGATGAAAGCCTTGTGTATGTGAGGAACTCAGCTGTGCCAAGGAAGGACTTCGCACGACGGAGGATGCCCAGTCGGCGACTGGCTTTGGAGGCCAGATTTGAAATGTGGTTTTCCCAGGAAAGATCATGGCAGATAGTGAGACCCAAAAGCTTGAGTGACAGAACTTCTTGGAGAGGATTATTCAGAAAGTGGTTGGGAGGGTTGTCCAGTTGGTCTTTTCGGAGAGACATCGTAAGAATCTCCCGCGATGAAGCTAACTCCAAGGGCCTCTCACTCACTCACCGCAGGCAGGTTGGTGGTCTTTCCATCTTCTACCGACTCCTCTCTGGCCTTGCCCCCCCAGCTCTCTCTGGGCTCTGTCCCGCAAATATTCCTACAGGTCGCACAAGATCTGCCTGCAACCCTCTTATGGTCAAACTGTCAAAATCAAGACTCGCTGCTCACCTTCACTCCTTCATTCCTCTTTTCTCCCGCCTCTGGAACAAACTCCCTCACTCTCTTCAATCCCACTCCACCCTCCAGGTCTTTAAAACAGCTGTTCACCACCATCTCTTATCTTCCCCCATCCAAAACCTTGATCTTTTCTACCCCCGCTAATTTCACCCCAATTCCACTTTTTTGAAATACCAACTTCTGTCCTGGAAGTCATTGGTGTCCTTATGTTTTATACTTCTCCCTCCACCCCCCCCCCCCTTCCCATGCCTCCTCCCCCCAAGCCCTCTCCCTTCCACACATCTCCCTGCTCTCAAATGTTGTGTTTGTGTGCTTCACCTTCTCTCCCCATCTTGTTTTCCGCTCCCGCTTTTTATATATTTTGTTTGTCTGGTTGACTTGTTTGTGAAGTAAATGTTAGCTCTTTCACGAGCCTCGATTCAGTATACAAAAAAAAAAAAAAAAAAAAAAAAAAAAAAGAGATTTGTCAGGATTGAAAGACATGTTCCACTTGTTTGCCCAGTCTGTGATTTTGTCCAGGTCTGCAGAGAGTGAGGAGGCTGCAGACTGCCGATCTGAGGGACGAGGAATGGAGCGACAGAGAGTAGAGTCATCAGCAAAGAGATAGAGAGGATTTTCAAGAGAGTCAGAGAGATCATTGATGAAGACCAGAAAAAGCACAGGGCCCAGAACACTGCCTTGGGGAACTCCAGCCTGAACAGGAAGAGGAGATGAGAGAAACCCATTCAGGGCCACACGTTGACTACGACTAGAGAGGAGATCCACCAGCCATGCGTGGAGATTTCCATGGATACCAAAGGAGGAGAGTTTGGTGAGCAGAGCGGGGTGCCAGACCGTATCGATGGCACGTGATATGTCACGGGAGACAGCTCTAATTTCCTGTTTGGCATTGAGGACCTCCATCCATTGTTGAGAAAGCAGAAGCAGCATGTCCAGAGTAGAGTGACCAGGTCTGAAACCAAATTGATGATCAGAGATCAAGCCATTGGAGAAGAGGAAAGATTTCATATCCGAAGCAATGATGGATTCCATGACTTTGCTGATAATTGGGAGACGGCTGATTGGTCTGTAGTTGCTAGGATCTGTTTTTGCACCTTTTTTGTGCAAGGCGGTGATGTTGGCTGATTTCCAAGCAGATGGCAGATGACCTTGAGCAAAAGAGAGGGTGAAGAGAACAGAGAGAGGGAGTGAAAGAGCGGAAGAACAGGATTTTAGGACCCGTGGGCTGATGCCGTCAGGTCCAGTTGCAGAATCAGAGTCGAGGGTTGACAGAAACTTTTCCACCTTGTCAGGAGGAAAGGACACAGAGTCCAGGAGCAGCTGGGTACGACTGGGTACGGTGGGTACAGAGAGGGATGGGTTTGGGACACAAGATTTAGAGGCAGACACAGAGTTGAGGCATTCAGCTTTTTCACGTGCGGAGTCAGCCGTGTAGCCGTTTGAGGTGAGGGATGGGATGGAGGGGGAACAAACACCAGAAACAGATTTGACCAGATGCCACCAGGATTTGGAAGAGGGAGACAGATAAGAGAGTTCGGTCTTGAGAACGGAGAGATATTGTTTCCTGGCGCTCCTGAGGGTGGACTGGACACACACTTGTTTCGGGCTTTGTGAAAGGAAATGAGATTTCCTTCTGTTGGATTTGCTTTACAGGAGACGAAAGCAAGTTGTTTCTGGGCAACAGCCTCACCACAAGATTCCGTGTACCGTGGACGGGAGGAGAAGGGTATGACAACTGAAGACGAGATGGGATAAATCTGTGCATGAGAGAGCAATTTACTTTGGAAGAATTCCCAGGATGAGTTGATCTCAGAGATGGGAGACCAGTCCAGATGATTGATGGCTGCTTGAAGACCGTGCCACTCGTGCCAGTTGGCCTGAGTGAAATGCCAGACTCGTCAATGCTGAGGATGCTCTCTGAGAATGGTCAGAGAGATGTCCACTTTAACAAGCACATGATCAGATGAGCCGATTGGAGCAGAAGAAGAGCAGCAGACATTTTCAGGGAAGTTAGTCATAACCAAGTCCAGAAGAGAAGATGCTCCGTTGACTGAGATCCGGGTCGGGAAATTGACAGATTGTGTCAGTCCCAGTGAGTAGCAGAAGTCCTTTGCTGAAGAGCCATGGCTGGTGAGAGAGGTACCCACACCCAGCCAACTGGCATGGTGACAATTGAAATCACCACATATGAGGAGCTGAGCGTTGGGATGGGTAGATAGAAGTTGGTCCATTTTATCAGACAGCGAGATGTCGATGGAGTCATCACTGTTTGGTGGACGGTACAACACACATATGAACAAAAGGTGGGAGCGATGGGGAAGCCGTAGCCAAAGGTATTCCTGGGGGCGAGGTGGAGAGAGGGCAGTGCAGGGCGAGTGAGGAAGAGAGTTTTTTATAAAGATAGCAACCCCACCTCCAGGATGAGGCTCAGGTCTTTCATACTGGAGGAGGGAGTAACCTGGGAGAGATATCAAGGAATCAGAGACATCATGAAGGAGGAAAGTTTCTGTCAAGCAGATCACGTCTGGTTTGTCAGAAGCAACCTGTATGGAGAGATCAGTCAAGTTTGAGCGAAGGCCCCGGATGTTTGAGGTCCATACCGTTAATGAAGAGGAAGGGGGAGCATCGGATCCGGAAAGGGGTTGGGGGGGGTGGGGGGGGGGGAGGGGTCGGGTAAGAACAGGGGGTATTCTCCTTTAGTTTAGAATTTAACTTACACATGGTGAGTTGCAAGTGCCTGCAATATTAAAATCACTCATTCAACCAGTTTGAATAGAGAAAATGAGTCGTTCTGCTGTTTTGTGTCACTGTATACCGCAATGAGCATGGAGAAAAGAAAGAAAACCAGAGAATTGTCTGAGGTCAGACACAATATTGTGGCCAAGCATGGACAATCTCAAGGCTACAAGTCCATCTCCAGAGACCTTGATGTTCCTGTGTCCACCGTACACAATGTTACCAGGAAGTTTCAGGCCCATGGCACTGTGGCCACCAAAGAAAACTTGATCGAAGATTGCAGCGAAGGATTGTTCGAATGGTGGAGAAAGCACCTCGATCAACTGCCAAACAGATTCAAGTTTACCTTCAGACACAAGGTACGACATTTTCAACTCGCACCCTCCGTCACCAACTCGATGAAAGGGGGTTATGTGGTAGGAGATCCAGGAGGACCCCACTGCTGAGAGAGAAATAAAAGAAAGCCTGAGTGGAGTTTTCCAAAACACACTTGAACAAGCCAAAATCCATCTGGGAGAATTTCCTGTTGACAGATGAGACCAAATTAGAGCTTTTTGGTAAAGCACATCTCTATGTTTACATAAAACAAAATGAAGCCTTCAAAGAAAGGAACACCTTCCCTTCAGTTAAACCTGGAGGAGTTTCAGTGATATTTTGGGGTTGCTGTGCTGCCTCTGGCACTGGGTGCCTTGAATGTGTGCATGGCATCATGAAATCAGGAGATTATCAAGGCATTTTGGAGCACAATGTTGAACCTAGTGTTGGAAAGCTGGGTCTCCGTTGAAGGTCATGGGTCTTGCAGAAGGACAATGACCCCAAACACACTTCAAAAATCACCCAGGAATGGTTCAAGACACAACGCTGGACTTTTCTGAAGTGGCGAGCAATGAGTCCAGATCTAAATCCCATTGAACACCTGTGAGGAGATCTGAAAACAGCAGTTGGGAGAAGGCACCCTTCAAATCTGGGAGAACTGGAGCAGTTTGCACAAGAAGAGTGGGCCAAACTGCCAGTAGAGAGGTGTCGGAAGCTCATTCATGGCTATAGGAGGCGCTTGACTGCAGTTATTTTGTTCAAAGGCAGTGCTACCAAATATTAAGTCTAGGGTGTCAATAATTTTGTCAATGCCAATCCTTTTTATTTTCTGATTTAAAAGGATATATTAAGTTCTGAATAAAAAACAAAGGTTCTGTAATATTAACAGTGAAATAAAGAATTGTGGAGACCAAATAATTTTGTCAATTTCAACTTATTTTTCGAGAAAATTGTGAGTTATTTGAAAAAAGTGCAAGGGTGCCAATATTTTTGGCCACGACTGTATATAGGCCCTCAAACCTTATACACCTCTCATAACCACCTCACCCCTCCCCCCCTATCCTCCACCTCCCAAATATGATTAATAATAAATATAATAATTTTGAAGTTACCCTGTGCATTTACAAGTGTGACCTTTTCGATTGGTGTTAAGAATCAACCAGACCAGATATGGTGTCTACATCTAGGAAGTCTACCTGAATGCTGGTAATGACGCCGTCGTCCTTCCGATAGCAGACGTCCAATAAATCGCCAATCCTGACACGTTCAAATGAAGTAATCCCTCTAGGTTCAAAGTCCACTCACTGACGGGGATGATTGGTAAGGTTTGGTAGAACACACCCATTCACATGATCAGGCCTTTAAATATAGTCTGGCACCTTACATTGATCTCCAAACTCTCCTTATCTTCATTAACGATCTCTCTGACTCTCTGGAAAAACCCCCTTTATATATTTTCTGATCACTCCACCTTCTTCCATGACATCCCTCGTCGTTGAGATAGTTAGGCAGCAACCTCTTCCCACTTTTCAAACCTTAATAAAAACACAAGCTGGTCAAACATTTCAAAATCTATCTTTCACTCTTGACAAACTCACACTCTGAATATTTCTCACGAAAAGGCAAACCCTCCCATCTACTTTCTTAAATCAAAGAATTGTGGAGACCAAATACTTTTGTCAATTTTAACTTATTCTTAGAGAATTTGTGAGTTATTTGAAAAAAGTGCAAGGGTGCCAATTTTTTTTGGCCACGTCTGTGGCACAATATCTCAATGTTTTGGATGGATTTGGATGAAACCTGGTGGACAAGGAAGACTATTCAAATTTGAAAGTCCGAATCTGGATCTGTTCAGCCCAGCAGAGGTATCGGTGAGATACAAAATGTAAACTTCAGTCTGGCGGAGGTATGCGCTCCACCACGTGCTAATTATTTGATGTGATTCTTCACCATTGAGAGTTTGGGCCAATAACGATGTATTGCATAATATCTCAAAATGTTATGGACGGATTCCGAATGGATCCAGACAAACCTTCGGGTCGTAGGTTGAATTTGGTACATGACAAAATATTTATTGAATTTTGGTTCAGGACTGGATCCAGATCCGGCCTATAGGTGGGATACAAAACATAAACTGTTAAGTAGTGTGGAGGGATGCAAACAAGTGCTGTTCTAGTTGCCTTCACCAGAGGAGAGGGTATTCCATTTGGGTCCGTTTGTTACTTGCAAAATAGAAGATTTTTCAAGTATATTGGTCCGTTTGTGGTTCTGTCTGTCTGTTTGTCTGTCTGTTTGTTTGTCTGTCTGTTTGTCACTGGTCTACAGGTCACAATTCAAAACTGATCGTCACGAAACTTCACTAAGTTGTATAGGTCATCCCAATTGAGAAGCCTGTTGATTTTGAGGTCAATGGTCAAAGGTCATCTGGAGGTCAAATTTCTAAAATCGCCATTTTAAATCCGATTGACTTGAAAATTGAATAGCATTTGTATATTGTCACTAAATTTGGAAATGAACTATTTTTGAGGTCAAAAGGTCAAAGGTAAACTCAAGGTCAAATTTTCAAAATCCCTCCAGAGGAGAGGGTATTCCAGAGGAAATCATCAATTTTCATCTGAAAAGCCATCAGTTTTCAACCGATTGACTTGAAAATTGAACAGCATCTGCATATCGAGTCACTAAATTGGGAAACATGCTATTTTTGATGTCAAAAGGTCAAAGGTCAACTCAAGGTCAAACTTCCAAAATCATAAATTTTCGTCTGAAAAAAACCATCAATTTTCATTTGATCGACTTGGAAATTGAACAGCATTTGCAAATTGTGTCACTAAATAGGAAAACCAACTATTTTTGAGGTTAAAAGGTCAACTCTAGGTCAAACTTCCAAAATCATTAATTTTCATCTGAAAACCCATCAATTTTCATCTGATTGACTTGAAAATAGAACAGCCATTTGTGTATTTCCTCACTGAATTGGGAAACTTGTCGGTTTGACTTTTTGTGTGATGAATGCTAGCTCTTTCACGAGCCTCGATCTTGTATACAAAAAAGAAATATATAACTAACTATTTTTGAGGTCAAAAGGTCAAAGGTCAACTCAAGGTCAAACTTCTAAAATCATCATTTTTCATCTGAAAAATTGTCACTTTTGATCCTGTTGACCCGAGCTTTGATCAAGATCGTAAATTTTAATCTTCATGAAATGGACAATTTGCTGTATCAATGGAAACTTTTGGGGGGCGGGGAGGGGGCGGATTTTGCAAGTGTCGTGCTCCGCATGACCTCTACTTGTTATTCTGTCTGTTTGTTTGTCACCGGCCTACAGGTCACAATTCTAAACCGATCGTCATGAAGCTTCACCAAGTTGTAAAGGTCGTCACAATTGAGAAGCCTATTGATTTTGAGGTCAAAGGTCATTTTTCTAAAATCGCCATTTTTTATCCGATTGACTTGAAAATAGAACAGCATTTGCATATTGCCTCACTGAATTGGGAAACCAACTATTTTAGAGGTCAAAAGGTCAAAGGTCAACTCAGGGTCTAACTTCCTAAATCAATTTTCATCTGAAAAATCATCAATTTTCATCCGATTGACTTGAAACTTTAACAGCATTTGCATAGTGCCTCGCTGAATTGGGAAACCAACTATTTTTGAGGTGAAAGGTTAACACAAGGTGAAACTTCAAAATCATCAATTTTCATCTAAAAATCATCACTTTTCATCCTATTGACCCGAGATTTGATCAAGATCGTCAATTTTGATTTTGATGAAATAGACAATTTGCTGCATCAATTGCAACCTTTTTGGGAGGTGGGGGGGGGGGGGGGGGTGGATTTTGCAAGTATCGTGCTCTCCATGACGTCTTCTTGTTTGTTACTTGCCGGAAAAGATTCCGGCAAGTATGTTGATCGGTTGGTTTGTCTGTCTGTCTGTTTGTCTGTTTGCAGCACTACGTCTACAATGTTGCATGTAGAATCGCCAAACTTTGCACACGTATTTGGCTTGCCCTGGAATTGACTGTGCCCAAATGATGACGTCATTGGTCACGTGGTTCGGCCACCATCTTGGAAAAACCGAAAAACCTTTGCACCTCTATATCTCTGAAAGTGCTGAATAGAAAAGAGACATGGCTCATTTTAAAGAACTCTCCATGGGGAATAAAATATGTTAATGATGATGTCATAGGTGCCGCCATTATGACATCATAATTCGACAAGTGCAAAACTTCATCCGATCAAGATGAAATTTCTTGAGCAAATAATGATGGAATAAATTAGTTTAGAAAACAAATAATGATGACGTCATTGGTCACGTGGTTCGGCCGCCATATTTGTCCAAAATGGCCGATAAAAAAGTACATTCCGGCAAGTCCTCAGTCTCTGACCGATTTTTCATTTGTTTGTCTGTCCGCTCAGTAGGTGAGTATATGTATGAATTACATTGGACCCTTAAGGACCCTAATACCCTTGAGACCCCAAAAATTATTTGGAACCCTGAGACCTTTCAAGACCCATTAGACACGTCAAGACATCAGGACCAGCCTCATCCCCATCGCCTCATCCTCATCCTTTGAACACCTGGCTTTTAAACTCTCTGGTCGCACGCAGTCAGTCATGGCTGTCGTCTACCGCCCTCCCAAACCACACCCATTATTCCTGTCTGACTTCTCCTACTTTCTGACCCAGCTATGTTCCCTCTCCCCCTCAATCCTCCTCCTTGGTGATTTCAATATCCACATGGACTCCACTGACTCCACAATAACCACTGACTTCACTGATTTACTCACCTGCTTTAACCTCACTCAACATGTCAACTTTCCTACGCATATCCGTGGTCACATTTTGGACCTTGTCTGCTCCACTGGATTAATGTTGCACCATCTCTCTGGCTCCGACCTCACCCTCTCTGACCACTTAGCCATCACTATGACCATCAACATCCCCGCCCCAACACCAAGACATTATCGCACTATCAACTTCCGTAAGCTAAACGCTCTTTCACCTACCTCATTCTCATCCACCCTCTCTGAAAAAATGTCCACTTCTCCCTTCATTGACCTCCACACCCCTTCCGACCTCACTGACTTCTACAACCACACTCTCTCCTCCTGCCTTGACCAGCTTGCGCCTTTAAAAACCAAAACAGTTTCTTTCACCCATTCTGCTCCCTGGTTTACCCCTGAACTCCGCCTGATGAAAACTCGTGCTCGCCAACTTGAAAGACTCCGCAATAAAACAGGTCTCACAGTTCACTCCCAAGCCTACAAGGACCACCTACAACACTACAAAGATGCCCTCTCCCACGCCCGCTCCGCCTACTACTCTCAAATTATCCACTCTGGCTCCGGAAACCCAAAAGCACTCTTCTCGACAATAAACAAACTCCTCCGCCCCCTGGACACCACCACCCAGTCATTCACAGTAGACAACTGCATCTCCTTCCTTTCTTTCTTCCAACGCAAAATTGACAACATCTACAACAGCTTGACCACCGCCGCACCCGCTCCCCCTCCAACCACCTGCCCCCCCTTATCCTGCCTTCCCCTGTCTCAATTCTCCCCGGTCTCCCCTACTGACCTCTCTGAACTCCTCATAGGAATGAAAACTGCCACCTGCACTCTTGACCCCATCCCCTCCAGCTTTGTCAAGGCCTCCCTCCCTGCTCTCTCTCTCCACTTATCATTGCAACAATAAACTCCTCCCTGTCTACAGGCATCGTCCCACCATCCCTCAAAATTGCTGCTGTTACCCCCATTCTAAAAAAACCTGGTCTAAACCCTGACACCCTAAACAACTTCAGACCCATCTCCAACCTACCCTTTCTGTCGAAAGTTTTGGAACGCGCTGTAGCCACTCAACTCAAACATCACCTCTCTGCCAATAACCTGTATGAAACATTCCAATCCGGATTCCGCTCCAACCACAGTACTGAAACTGCTCTCCTCAAAATCACCAACGACCTTCTCCTCTCCTCTGACGCTGGCAACCTCAACATTCTCGTCCTCCTCGACCTCAGCGCTGCCTTTGACACCATCGATCACACCATCCTCCTCACCCGACTTGAATCCACCTTCAACGTTAACGGCACTGCCCTCTCTTGGATTAAATCATACCTCTCTGACAGACGCCAGTTCATCTCCATCAATAACTGCAAATCCCCCACTGCTCCCCTCCCCCAAGGTTCAGTTCTTGGCCCCCTCCTCTTCGTCCTTTACCTGTCCCCCCTCGGTCACTTAATCCACCGTCATGGTCTCCAATTCCACTGCTTCGCCGATGACATCCAGCTTTTCATCTCCACCAAGTCCGTCTCCACCGACACCCACTCTATCCTGACAAACTGCATCTCTGAAATACAATCCTGGCTTCAAATCAACTTCCTCAAACTAAACTGTGATAAATCTGAAATAATCATCATTGGCCCAAAAACGCTCACAAAATCCACCCATAACTTTGCCCTCAACATCGACGGTATCCTAGTATCCACCTCCCCTCTCATCCGGAATCTTGGCGTCATCTTTGACCAAACCCTCTCCTTCGACAAATACACTAAACAGATCACAAAGACAGCCTTCTTTCACCTGAAAAACATCGCCCGTCTCCGCTCATCCCTCTCCTCCACGGCTGCAGAAACCCTCATCCACGCCTTCATCACCTCCCGTCTGGACTACTGCAATAGCCTCCTCTATGGTTCACCCTCAACAATCACCAATAAACTCCAATACATTCAGAACTCCGCTGCCCGTCTACTCACCCATTCCCGGACCCGTGACCACATCACCCCCGTCCTTTACAAGCTTCACTGGCTCCCCATCTCCCAGAGAATCCAGTACAAAATCCTCCTCTTGACCTACAAAGCCCTCCATAACCTGGCCCCATCCTACCTGGCTGACCTCCTCTCCAGACACACTCCCACCCGCAACCTCCGCTCTGCTGGTACCAACCTCCTGACCCCCCCCCCACCCGGACCAAATTCAGATCCTGGGGGGACAGGGCCTTCTACATCGCTGCTCCCACCCTCTGGAACTCACTACCTCACACCATCAGAGACTCCTCCTCACTCACCACATTCAAAACATCACTCAAGACCCACCTGTTCAGCACTGCATTCAACATTCAACCCACAGCATTTAACCCCTGACTATCACTTCTCCTTCTCCCTCCTTTTGCTTTAAATATTTCCCTATTGATTCTTGTCTTTTTGCAATTGTTGTTTTCATGTTTTGTTATGCATTATGTTTTGCACTCTGTCAAAGCGCCTTTGGGCTTCATGAAAAGCGCTATACAAAATAAATGAATTATTATTATTATTAGACCATTTCGATATCTAAGACCCTTTAGACCCCTAACACAAAATCTACTTGAAGACCCCTGACACCTTTTAGGAGCATTAAGACCCGATATATGCCTAATACCCTTTAGGACCGCATGGACCCCATAATACACTTTGGAACCATTTTGATCCTCTTTGATCCTGAGGCTCCTTTCTACCCTTTGGACCTTGTTACGGGTTCCTCACCGATCTCCTGGTCTCGGTAAACCTCCGAACCCCGAGAGGAGCCCCGGAAGAAAAATATGTTATTCTTTGTTAGAAATCAATAGTGAAACCACACCAATGATTATAAATGAACAGATATTGTATTAAAAATCACACACAAGAATAACAGTAGAACAACTGGCAATTAAGAGTGCACTCTATATACCTTATCGCTTAGGATGGTACCATCACTAAAGTCAGATAACTCACTGCTCCCAGCAAGTGAAAAGGACACTCCTCAATGTCTCTATAACCTTTTCCAAGGCGAAGGTGATTCGCTCCAGCGGTCGCTAGAATGATATCCAGTCGAAGCCCGAATCTCGCTCTCCAGTCGAGACCCGAATCGCGTACAGTTGGCAATGGCGATTGTCCCGCCGAAACTGTACAAATGGTCCGAGAGCTAGGTGGATTTTATTTGACATGGAAACTACAAAAGCTTTGTCATGCTGGTGTGGTACAGGTAGCTTACCTGACCCCAGAAAGCCAATTCTTAAGTGCAGCTAGCGGTGGGTGGGGTAGGGGGTGCCACTCAAAGTACCCCCCAGATTGGTTTTATTTGACATAGAGACTACAAGACCAACTCATATGCCAAGTGGTAGGGTGATCTCCACCGACTACAAAACTGCAACTTAAGAAGAAAATTTCTGGTGGGGAGGTCACTTAAGAACAACATTAATTAGTGCTAATTAGGCCTTTATTTGACATATAAGCTACAAAACTGAAATCACATACAACATGTAGAGAATGGTCCCCTCATCAATAAACAAAAACTTAAGAACAGAATATGTGGTGGTAAGGTCACTTAAGAAGAGGTCAAAGGTCACGGAATAGGGGTTTCCAGCTCTTAATTACTGTTTGATTACAACATGCCACATGATACACACATGGCGTTGTCATTGAAACCTATATTAGTGGAGCCTGAAGTGAGATACATGAGAATCAGAAATTTTCCAATACCATTTCCTTTGATTTCAATCAGCGAAAACATTTTAAAATGCACCTATTTGACCCCCATGGCTAATAACACTGTTATTTGACATGTAAGCTACAAAACTGAAATCACATACAAAATGTAGAGAATGGTCCCCTCATCAATAAACCACAACTTAAGAACAGAATATGTGGTGGTAAGGTTACTTAAGAAGAGGTCAAAGGTCACGGAATAGGGGTTTTCTGCACTAAATTACATGAGAAACTTGTAAACTGTGAAGACAATGTAAAAGCTGTAACATTTATTATAACAATTTCTGCTAAATTAGTACAGGTAAAATTTCTTCTAAATTACTACAAGTAATTTCTTAGAATTGCCTGTACAAACTATACTTCAACAATTTCTGAGAAATTATATTTGAGGAATTCCCTGTCCAGCAATTTCCTGTAAATTATAAACTCCAAGGATTCCTCATCTAACATACTCGAAAATAATTCACCAAATGCCGAGAAATAATATTTGAAGGACCCCACCCACCGCTAGCTGCACTTAAGAATTGGCTTTCTGGGGTCAGGTAAGCTACCTGTACCACACCAGCATGACAAAGCTTTTGTAGTTTCCATGTCAAATAAAATCCACCCAGATCTTGGACTATTAGACCTGTCAGACATGTGTATGCATGTTCGGAAGGTCGTATATCGCAGTTACGATGAATCGCAAATTAGTTTTTATTAGTTTTATAATTAGTTTTAAAACATAGTTTAACGGCAACATAGTTTGCCGACGGGAAATAAATGAATACGCTCTCAAATGTGCCATCCGAGGCAGAGTGTGTCCGCCACGTTCGGCACACGCGATAGCTCGCTGCTCTCTGATTGGTTGAATCGTTTTTTGGACATAGCTCGGTAAGTAATTGTCCGATTAATATGAAACCTTGAAAAGGCACATCCTCGGGTCCCCAGCAATATACCTGGCAAGTTTCAAGTATATCGGACCGGTAGTTGTCGAGAAACAGCGGTCACAGACATACAAACAAACAAACAAACGTACAAACAAACATACACAGAGATTACTGGAATTATAGATAGACTAGGGCATGCCCGTACTATATCTATATCTAAAATTATATCCCCCCCCTCTATTTACATGAAATGGTTTGGTCCAAAGCGAACGGCTTGCGAGTGGTGACAATCCCCCCCCTCTATTTACATGCAATGGTTTGGTCCAAAGCGAACGGCTTCCGGAGTTTGGTAAAGAAATCGCCATCGCGTGCACAAACGCGCAGGAAAGCGAATGAATCGCAAATTCGTTTTTATTAGTTGTAAAACATAGTTTAACGCCAACATAGTTTGCAAACGTGAAATAAATGAATACGCTCTCAAATGTGCCATCCGAGGCAGAGTGTGCCCGCCACGTTCGGCACACGCGATCGTTCGCTGCTCTCTGATTGGTTGAATCGTTTTTTGGACATAGCTCGGTAAGTAATTGTCCGATTAATATGAAACCTTGAAAAGGCACATCCTCGGGTCCCCAGCAATATACCTGGCAAGTTAAAAGTATATCGGACCCGTGGTTGTCGAGAAACAGCGGTCACAGACAAACGTACAGACAGAGATTACTGGAATTATAGATAGATAGATATATATATATATATATATATATATATATATATATATATATATATATATATATAGTTGATAACCCTTTCACATTCATGATCATATATATATATATTGTAACGATTTTGAGAAGTGTAACGGGTTTTGAGAAGTGTAACGGGTTTTGAGAAGTGTAACGGGTTTTGAGGAGTGTAACAATTTTGGAGGAAGGGTAACGGATGTGAAGAGTATGGTTTTGGTATGGTAACATCCTGGTAATGTAAATAATGGTCGCAGCCGTCCTCCTAATTAATTTCATAGAACATACACGCAGGTCACGATATATCTTTTAAATAGTGTATTTCCTTATTCCATGTAGGCTAAGTATGTGTTTTCCACTAGATTGACTTTGCATTGTATCAAACAAAATAAGCGTAGGCCCTTCCAATTTCCCCAAAACCTCCCTTCCAATTGCCTTCCGCATTTTGGCTGGTTTTCTTCAAACCACCATTGGCCACGAGGTAAGGTTGGAGAAGAAAGGCGTGGCTCCACCTCGTCAGAAGAGGGCAGGAGTGAACCGGCCCTAACAGCCAATCAACACCGCGGTGAGTGACCCGGTAGGCGTGCCCTCGGAGCCGGCGGCTTAATTCCGCCGGAGGTGATAAAAGCGACTGCAGGGGACTGCTTTACGAGTCCAGATGAGAGATGACTGGAGAGAGGCCTTGAGAGATACGCTGGGGGATGACCTGGAAGAGGAGCGCAATCCACCGCAAGCCCTACCTACCTACCTACCTGCCTGCCTGCAATACCCCCCTGTCGTTGGAGAGACGCGCTGAACGGAGGGAGACGGCTCCACCCCAGGAAGAGGAGCAGGTGTGCCGAGCCAGCGCGTGACGGCCGCGGATACGCGACGGAGGTTTTCCCGCCAAAACCGCGAGGGGTGCTGCGGCCTCCGACCTTGCCTTCCTCCACGCGTCCACCTCAGCTATTCCTTCCTGCAATATCCACCGTGTGAGTGTGAACGTCCTGTCCTACTCGTTTGTCTTGGGGATTAAGTAAATGAAATAGAATAAGTTAACAATGCACTGTGTGACTGCTCTTTTCCATCTATTGCTGTAAATAATATTGGTCGCTCTAAAATATTGCTTGTGTGTGTATAATAAATCTGTTCTTCCTCCGTATTCTTCTTCTTCTTTTTCATTCTCTTGCGATCGCTTTAGAGATTTCCCGATTGAATATCCGTGGGGCGATCTGGTCAACGTCGGGTGAAATCGGGTTTTAATCGGGGAGTAACTGTTCGGACGCGGTTAAATACACCACCGCTCGGTCCATATAACATCTAAAAGCCGCGTCTGTAACAATTGGTAGTCAGGAGATGGGATTCGGACCTGGGACTAAATTTGTTAGGCCCAAATTTTGGAACACCAATTGTGTTATTACTGTAACAATTGGTGTCTGGGAGTGGAATTCGGGTCCCGAACCAAATTTTTAAAAACATCTAGAAAAAAAAAATTTTTGGTCAAAATTACGAGCTGCCGAAATTTATTTTGTTTTATAAAGCAAAACCCGAATTTTGAGATCGCGCCATGGACAATCAAGGCGATCGGATGTCGGTGGGAGAGATAGACAGGGTGGAATCGACCCAGGACCTCGGGGAAATGTATGTGGAGGAAAGGGAGGAGGAGAAAAATGGCAATGTGGTTGCGGAGGTTTCAGACGCACAAAATGGCGCCCTCGCGCACGTGGTTGAGGAGGCCACGGTCGCGGAACCAATGAGCGCGACCCAAATGCAAGCCTTCATGACCCAATTCATGGTGGAAATGCAGAAAAAAAACGACAGTATGGAACAAATGGAAAGCAGAATTATGGGGCAAATGGGGGTAATGAGGGACGAAGCGAGGGGTACCGGTGGGAAGTTAGACAATAATTTTGAGGGATTAGACAAGAAATTTGAGGGATTAGACAAGAAATTTGAGGGGTTAGACAATGGGATAGAAGGGGTGAAAAATGGGTTAATGGGGTTAGAAAATAGGATGGAGGACAAATTGCGGGAAATAGGGGAACAATCCGCCCGGGAAATCGAACAGATGGGGAACCAGATGGAGGAAATACGACGAGGGGTGAGTGAGGAGGTCTCGGGGCTACGCGAGGAGGTAAAGCGAGGCGAAAAGCGTATCGAGAAAGAGGTGAGAAATAATACGGCAAAGTTACAAGGGGGAATAGAAGATCTGACGGAGGAGGTGGAGCAGCTGACAGAGGGACAAACTAAGTTAGTGGAGCAGGTTCAAAAGAACACTGCGGTACTAGGAGGGTTAAAGGCGACACAAAAAGAAATTAAAAACGAATTAATAGCGACGCAGAGGCAATGTCAGATGGTACGGGAGGAACTGACAATGAGGGTGGAAGAGGTGACAGAAGCAATGGAGACGAAGGACCGGGAGGTAAGGACGCACGTAGAAACGGTCACGGTAGCCTTAGAGGACGAACTTGAGGAGACGCACCGGGAAATAAAAGAGGTTAAACAAAAACTAGAGGAAGTGGGAGAAGAGGTGAGTGAAATTAAGAGGGGACGGACAGAAACTAAGAGGGAGATAAAGGAGGAGGTAATGGAATATGTACAAGGTCTGTGTTCAAATCATGATGCGGTGCTCACTAACCAAATAAAAAGTTTGCAGGTGGCAGAGAAGGTGCGACGAGGTACGGAGGTGAGTGGCAATGTACATGATGTGAGGGGAGATTCAGTCGGCTTGGGGATTGGTTTGGATCCGGGTGTTCGTGAAAGGCCGTTGGTGAGGTGTGTGACAGGACAGGTGTGCGAAAAAAGGGGTGTGCGAGAATGTCCGACCATGGGGTGTGTGAGGAAAAAGTGCACGCCGAGGAGTGAGTGTGCCGTCAAGAGTGAATTGGTCAAAGCGCGTGTGCGAGGGAGCACAGGGAAGCGCGGTGTGGTGAGTGTTACGGAGGAAGTAACGAAAAAGTGTGCGCGGGAGGACGCGCGAGAAAGGTGTGTAACGGACGGGTGCATGGGGAAAGCGCATGCTGTCAAGAGTAAGGGAGAATGCATGCCTGTGGTGAGTGTTACGGAGGAAGTAACGAAAAAGTGTGCGCGGGAGGACGCGCGAGAAAGGTGTGTAACGGACGGGTGCATGGGGAAAGCGCATGCTGTCAAGAGTAAGGGAGAATGCATGCCTGTGGTGAGTGTTACGGAGGAAGTAACGAAGAAGTGTGCGCGGGAGGATGCGCGAGAAAGGTGTGTAACGGACGGGTGCATGGGGAAAGCGCATGCTGTCAAGAGTAAGGGTGAGTGCGCGACTGAGAGTGGAGGTGAGAGTAGTGAGAGTGAAACGGAGCGTGAGCTGGTTGTGATAGGTGAGCGAGGATGTACACCTGGGATGGAAGGATGCACACCTGGAATGGTAGAGCGTGAGTGGGAATGCACGCTGGAATTGGTAGTGAGACACGTGGTTGGGTGTGCGGGTGAGAGCACACCTGTGATTGTCACAAAGGAGGTGACCGAGGAGGGGGCGCGAAGCGGTGTATTGGTGAGGTGTGCGAGCAACGAATGTGTGCCAAAGTGTTCGGTGGTCAGGTGTGTGACCAAGTCGGTGAGCGGAGTGAGTGTACCGAGGTGTGAAAGAAAAGGTACGAGGAGAATGGGAACGGCTGCATGTATGAGCAAGAAAGAGGTAGCGTATGCATGTAAGCCTGCAGGTGAAGCGTCGACGGTAGCCGGGTTAAAGGTTAGGTCGACTTTTAGCCGGATCGGGCCCTCGGTGCGTGCCGGGCTTCGCGTGCCGCGAGAACCAGCGGAGATCCGAGCCACGGCGGGTTCGAAAGGACCGCCGTGCGCGATCCACGCTGGGCCTCGCGTGGAGCGGCCGCGTCCGGGCTCCACAAGGCGGAGCGGGCAGCTCGATAGGAAGGGTCGTCATGGCGACCACTTTCTATTGAGACGTGCCGGCAGGTCGAGATCGGGACATTGGATGGCTCCACGCCGAAGTGGTGCATGGGATCTCGGCCCGGGTAAGCCTCCGTCCCTGCCCCGAATGCGGGACGTATCCAGCCGCTGGCAAAAAAAAACGACCCGCGTTCATTGCTCGGCTGTACGAAGCCGGGCTGTAGATGTGAATTGGCGCACCGAGAGGATGTAATAAGTAGACGGGTGATGTGAATTGGCGCACCGAGAGGATGTAATAAGTAGACGGGTGATGGTGATAGTGATAGTAGTGATTTGAAACGAAATTTAGAAAAGTGAATAGAATTGGCAGTAAATGGAAAATTTTTGAATTGTTGGATTTGGACGAGCGAAATTGGTAGTGAGAGACCCCCGATGTGGTGGGATGGCAAATCCACCATCCCTCACAGGTGGGGGCAAATGCGCAATAGTTTATGGGGTGGCTATGACAACCGAGCCAGGGAGGGCTTGGATAATGATAGGGATCTAGCGAAGATGACCTTAGGTAACGATAAGGTTAGTTAGTGACTGATACCTGTAGTGGGGACGCAGGTAGGTTAGTGTGGTTGATAATGACGTGGGAGCGCAATAGTTTAAAGGGACGACTGGGAAGCGCAAGTTTCAGAGGGGAGAAGTTAGCTGAGATGATGCCGTGTGTGTGAGGATTGAACAGGTGAGAATGGAACAGGTGTGATTGCACAGGTGTGCAACTGACAGGTGGATGGAGCAGTGTATGAGTGAGTGATGGTGATTGTGTATTGTGATGACCAAGTGGTCCAGGAAGAAAGGAGGGTGCAGGTGGCACCAGGTGAGATTGCACAGGTGTGCAACGACAGGTGAATGGAGGGCAGGTGTATGGAATAAATGGTATGGAGTATTGGAATGGATGGTCGTGGAGTGAGTATGGTGGAAATTGTGGAGTGGAGTGGATGGTGCGAAGGTGTGAATGGGGGAAGAGTGGACCCCCATCACGGATACCCGGGGCGGGTAGTGTAAGTGTTAGGTAGAGGGTATAGGTAAATTGTAGTTGGATATTGGCATCTGTGGTGCGGGTGACAGAATGGTATGTGGATGGGTGCGTTGGTGTTGTGGAAATGGCTGGGCGTGTAGCCTGTTAGTGTGTGTAGTTGGTTTGGGCACTCCACCACTGTAAGGATGTCGGCCAGGTGAGGTCGCAGGTGGGCTCTGGGAGCCGGTAGTAGTTGTGTGGATGGGGCCCGAGGATCCGGAGGACGGACCCGGGTAGCCCAGTGCCAGAGGGCACCAAGGGGTGACAGAGCCAGGAGAGGGGCTGTCCCCAGTTAGTTAGGTTAGGGTGAGGAGCTAGGTAAGCTCGGGTGGCAACTACAGTGGTGGAGGTGTGCAGGTGGGTAGACCTGTTGGGAGAGGTACACGCCGCAGCCCAGAAATTGTGCTAGAGCACCGGGAGATGAATCGGGGGAGTGAGACCCCAAATTGAGAAGCACCACAGTTTGGTCAATGGGAATTGGTTTTTAGAACCACATAGAGTAAGATTGCCAATGGATTGGCAGGGAAAGACCCCGGGTAGTGTAAAGTGTGTTAAAGTCATTTAGAGGATAGTTAGGATGAAGGATCTCCTCGCACCATCTGCATCCACTCACCTGAGGTGACAGGTACTCCACACCATGCCATGTTTTGATTATTTTTTATGATGCAAATGTTTGGATTGTGAGACGCATCATGACGTGGGTGTGACATTGTGCTTTGATGTTCCATCTCTGCCTCCTTATGAGGATTGATGATGAATTTGATGATGGCAAATTTTGAAGTAGAGGGATTGTGGTGACGAATTTGGTATAAGGGAAATATGGGGAAGACGTGACAGTAGTGACGAATTTGTAAATGGGTAGATTTTGTAAATATGGGGTAAGAGCAAGGGTAGTGTAGGTGACAGGGGGGTGACGTACGGTAGGGACGAGCTTTCTCACTTCGCCCTCCGTACGCATTTCACCTTGCATTGCCTTGTTTGACGTGTACCCTTGTGACCTTACCCCTCGCTCAATTGTCTTTCTTTTGTCTCCCACATGACCTGTGCGCCATTGGGTGCCGAGGGGAGCGTGCGTGAGGTGGCCATTGTGCGCCCGAGATTCCCAGAACCAGCATGCATTGCGTTGATGTACCACTTTATGGACCGCTGTTCTGCGGCCAAGTACCACTTGATGGACCCCAGGTTCTGGGGCAGGGCACCTCTGTTGGAAACCGGCCATAGTGGCCAGGGAATCTTGCTTGCGGACCTCGGTAAGGTGGCACCTATGCCAAGGAGGTGGACCACCCTTAGTTGGCCCCTGAGGCCCTAAATAAAAATGGACACAAGTTGTGCTTTTTATTATGTCCAAATAGGCCGCATGAAGCCTGAAGACGTCGGGAAGAACATCGGCCCAGCAGAGAAAGAGAAGACCACCACCAGTTGTTTTGTTGTGTTTATTATGAACCATGGTAACCGCACCGGATGGTGTTTTTGGGTGCTTTGTGGTGTTTGGGTGCTTTTGGGTGCTTTGGTGGTATTGGTACTGGTGCATCGATGCAATGCGTGCTGTCTCCTCCCTCCCAACAGGAATTTCTTTTTCTTGTTCCCTAAAAAGAAAAAAAAAAAAAAAAAAAAGAGAAAAACACAGGTCCTGGGTTGCGTTGTAAATAAGAAATCACGTCATTGTAAATAATGCTCCCCACCGTAAATGTATAGTTTGAGAATAATCCCGTAATTCGGTTAGCTGTGGGCTTGAGTCTGTTAGACAGGATGCAATGCAATAGGGGGACATACTTATTTGTGTTTTAAAATTGTCACACTCAGGGTCAGGTTAATTGTAGAGGGAATTACACCTACATGTCACACTCAGTTAAGTCTAGTAGGCCCGAGGACGTGCCTGAAGAAAGGAGGGTGCAGTGTAACGATTTTGAGAAGTGTAACGGGTTTTGAGAAGTGTAACGGGTTTTGAGAAGTGTAACGGGTTTTGAGGAGTGTAACAATTTTGGAGGAAGGGTAACGGATGTGAAGAGTATGGTTTTGGTATGGTAACATCCTGGTAATGTAAATAATGGTCGCAGCCGTCCTCCTAATTAATTTCATAGAACATACACGCAGGTCACGATATATCTTTTAAATAGTGTATTTCCTTATTCCATGTAGGCTAAGTATGTGTTTTCCACTAGATTGACTTTGCATTGTATCAAACAAAATAAGCGTAGGCCCTTCCAATTTCCCCAAAACCTCCCTTCCAATTGCCTTCCGCATTTTGGCTGGTTTTCTTCAAACCACCATTGGCCACGAGGTAAGGTTGGAGAAGAAAGGCGTGGCTCCACCTCGTCAGAAGAGGGCAGGAGTGAACCGGCCCTAACAGCCAATCAACACCGCGGTGAGTGACCCGGTAGGCGTGCCCTCGGAGCCGGCGGCTTAATTCCGCCGGAGGTGATAAAAGCGACTGCAGGGGACTGCTTTACGAGTCCAGATGAGAGATGACTGGAGAGAGGCCTTGAGAGATACGCTGGGGGATGACCTGGAAGAGGAGCGCAATCCACCGCAAGCCCTACCTACCTACCTACCTGCCTGCCTGCAATACCCCCCTGTCGTTGGAGAGACGCGCTGAACGGAGGGAGACGGCTCCACCCCAGGAAGAGGAGCAGGTGTGCCGAGCCAGCGCGTGACGGCCGCGGATACGCGACGGAGGTTTTCCCGCCAAAACCGCGAGGGGTGCTGCGGCCTCCGACCTTGCCTTCCTCCACGCGTCCACCTCAGCTATTCCTTCCTGCAATATCCACCGTGTGAGTGTGAACGTCCTGTCCTACTCGTTTGTCTTGGGGATTAAGTAAATGAAATAGAATAAGTTAACAATGCACTGTGTGACTGCTCTTTTCCATCTATTGCTGTAAATAATATTGGTCGCTCTAAAATATTGCTTGTGTGTGTATAATAAATCTGTTCTTCCTCCGTATTCTTCTTCTTCTTTTTCATTCTCTTGCGATCGCTTTAGAGATTTCCCGATTGAATATCCGTGGGGCGATCTGGTCAACGTCGGGTGAAATCGGGTTTTAATCGGGGAGTAACTGTTCGGACGCGGTTAAATACACCACCGCTCGGTCCATATAACATCTAAAAGCCGCGTCTGTAACAATATTGTTGCGGATCTCACCGTCGGCCCTTTTTCCCCTTACCAAGGGGGGATTAATCCCCTTGTCTGCGACTGACCGACGTGAGTCCTGAAGCTGCCCAGCTCCCTCCAGAGGCAGGTGAGCAACCTCGTTCGAGACCGCGGACAAGATGTTATTTGCCGAGCGGATTAGCAGCCGCGGCTCGAACCATTAGCAATACTACACCCGATCCTAAACGTTGGCCAAATCGTGCCACAGGTATTCAATGGGGAAATCACAAAGGCGATCGGCCGAGGAAGAACAAGAAGGCAAAGGTAGGAAATGACAGGATTTATTATTATTTACACAAGACTAAAGGAAGAAAAGCAATCAAAGTAATATACAGAAAATGGAAGGATCAGAAGGACACAGAGCAATTTCTAGCATACCATACCTAATCTAATTTACATTACTAGGGCATGCCCGTACTATATATATATCTAAAATTATATCCCCCCCCTCTATTTACATGAAATGGTTTGGTCCAAAGCGAACGGCTTGCGAGTACGGTGACAATCCCCCCCCTCTATTTACATGAAATGGTTTGGTCCAAAGCGAACGGCTTGCGGAGTTTGGTAAAGAAATCGCCATAGCTCGGTAACTACTTCTCCGATTAATATGAAACCTTGAAAAGGCACATCCTCGGGTCCCCAGCAATATACCTGGCAAGTTTCAAGTATATCGGACCGGTAGTTGTCGAGAAACAGCGGTCGCATACACACAGAGACACACACAGACACACACACAGAGATTACTGGAATTATAGATAGATAATGCCCTTAAAGAGGGGTTTTGCGTTTCTGATTTCCACACAATCTGATAATAGGAGCATTATAATCGACACATGCAAAAACCTTTAGAGATCCATGTTTCATTTTCTCCATAAGAAATAACATGCCCCCAACTTTGTTGATTTTCGAACCCACTAACATATGTCATTTTTTTATTTCAGGTGAGGCCTATGCTTGATTATGGAGCATGCTAGCAGGGTAGCTCCTGACCCTGGCAGGAAGTGTATCCTCCATGTGGGAAAAGCAGATGAGACCACTGGCAACATCGCACCCATCACTGAAGACCATTGGTCATCCATCATCAATGTAGCAGCAAGGAGGAGACAAAAACGAAATTTTGTCACATCCAAGTACTATACGATAATTCAGTCGCTGCCAGATGAATCCGACAGTAGCCATGGCTATCACATGAACTGTTACAAAAACTTTACTGCCGTGCCACGTGATGATACAACAGAAAAAACCCAGACACATGCATCAAGTGAGAAGACCCTGCGTTCATCATGTGATTTTGCCCCGTCAACGTCTACCTCGGGTATTTTCCCACGCATTTGCCTGTTTTGCAAGAAAGCTAGGAAGAAGAAGGGTGGTAGAGAAGAACATCTTGGTGAATGTGAAACTCTCGAAGCTGAGATAAAAATAAAAACTGCTGCAGCTGATAAAAAGGACAACAGCCTTCTTGGACTGATCTCTGGTGTAGACTTTCGATGTAAAGAGGTTCGGTACCATCACAGTTGCAGAAGTACTTACCTTTCCAATGCACAGTCTCTCCATAGGCCTACTGCTATTGCAGGTAGCATTTCTTTGTTAGGTTTATATGCTTACATCGAGAAATCAGTTATATTTGGCAAAAGGCCTGAACTTCTTACATCCATCTTCACTCGGTACCAAGAGCTTTGTGAAGACGCCGGTGAGACTCCAATTTCTACAGCCAGAAATTTGGCAACAAACTTACAGAATAAATTTGGTGACATAATTAGGGTAGAGTGTAAAGATAGGGCTAGAAAGGCAGGGGCCATTGTTTATCCCACAGGTTTCGGTGAGCACCTTATCCATACAGCCTATGATTATGCAGCATCGCCTGAAGCTGTCATTCATAAGGCTGCCTTACTCTTGCGTAAAGCAATCAAACATGCACAAATCACACCTCTACCTGAACCTCCCACTCTGCAAAACCTGTATGAGGGTGAAGTTACTGTCCCAGATATGTTGATAGATTTCTTTCAGGTCTTGTACGGGGGCCCCAATCAAAACTTGTACACTCCAAAACTCAAACGTCGTGCCTTGTCCTCAAGCCAGGATGCCTTATTCGTTACTCAAAGGGGGAAAGTAAAACCAGCCAAACAGATAATTCTCGGAATGGCAATCAAGTCTATGACTGGTAGCAGGAAGCTGATTGAAATGTTGAACAGATTTGGCCATGTTGTCAATTACCACACCATTGAGACACTGGAGACATCCTTAGGAGATGCCATTCAGAGTACGGAGCAGACCTGTCCGGAGGGAACCCTTCTTGATCAGGTGTTTGGTTTGGCGTTCGACAATTTTGATGAACTGTCTGAGACATTGTCAGGAGCCGACACTCTTCACGATACAATGGGTATCTTGTATCAAAATAAAGATGTGGTAGGGACAAGCAGACCCGTTAATCAAGTTGCGCCAACAACATCACAGCCAGAAAAAGTATCAAGAAAGAGAAAACTGCATGTTCGGGAACAGCCCCTTGAGCCATACCGTAAAAAACCCCGAATGGGCACATTTGATTATGAAACCACCGATGTTGACAACCGGCCTGCTAATCGGAAGCTAGCTCTAGACAAGGACCTTGCATGGATGATATGTCATGCCTTGCAGATGGCTAACATTCCCATGTGGGTAGGATTCAATGCTTTGATATGCCCAGACACAACTCCAGAACAAAATGTCTTGTATATGAAAAACTTGAACAAGCCGATAACGTCGCTTGATGTTATACAGGATACCCTAATCACCACACAGAATTGTGCGCAAGAGTGCGGTCAGCAGTATGGTGTTGTAACCTATGACCTCAATGCTGCCAAACCTGCCATGCAGATTCAGGTTACCGAGTCGCCCAGGTTCGACAAGGTCTTCATCATGCTTGGTCCATTCCACATAGAAATGGCTTTCTTTAAAGCCCTAGGGAAACTGATCGATGCATCTGGTGGCCCAGAAATGCTGCGAGACACAGATGTCCTAGCTGCTGGATCCCTGAATGGTTTTCTGAGTGGCAAGCACTTCAACAGATGCAAACGGTTGCACCCGATACTGGCCTTGGCATTTGAACTGATACACTTCCAAGCATTCCTTGAGACATTTGAAGGCAATGATGAAGTTGAAGATTTACTTTCAAGGTTTCAAACAAAACAGGATGAAGAGACATGGACACAAATAGAATCATCTTCTGCGTTCACAAGATGTGTCACGTCATACAAGGAGTATGCTGTCCAAACCCGATCAGGGACACATGGACCAACTGCCCAATTCTGGATGATTTACATCGACTTTATCCACGACTTCCACCTTCTGGAGCGAGCAATTCGAACAAACGACGTAGACCTGTTCACTCATGCACTAACACCAATCATACACTTGTTCTTCGCCACAAACCATGTCAATTACTGACGGTGGCTCACAAAGTTTCAGTTGGACTTGGTAAACATGGACAGTACTCACCCAGGACTTCGTTCTATCTTGGAAAACGGTGTCTTTACTGTTAAAAGGACTGACAAGGCATTCAGTAGATGCCCAGTAGATCTTACACTGGAACAGACAGTAAATGCCGATTCTGCATCCAGACGGACTGGTATATCATCCATGACAAACAACTTCAGTGCACGTCTTTGCTGGATGTTAACCAAGTCCACCAGAGCAGCAATTATATCAAGGGCATTAGCAATGACCGGATTATCTCAAACGGAAGACATCACAGCTGAACTCCGCCCAGCCCGCATCAGAAAGGACACAAGCGATTTGCATAAGGTTGTAAACCAGATAAAAGACTCATGCAATCCATTTAAGTACACTGAAATATCGGATAGGCTGTACAACATCAGCACTGGTAAGGCAGCGACAGATTCCATCAAGACATGTTTGCTGGCCATCCGGGAGAAAGGACAAGCCAGATACAACGAATTTGTTGATGCCTGCATTGAAGATCCAAATCGGTTTGAACGGCCAATCAAAAGGGAGAAGCTCAGAACCTTCACGGAAAATGGCACAGTAAATAAGCGTAACAGAGACAAACGTGTTGCATCACTTGTGTGCACTCGTGACCTTATGGGACGCCTGGTTGTCATTGCTTGTCAGACAAAACTTGATTTGAAACATATCTTTTCATATCCACTGACACCGGTTCCACTGTCCATGTGCAGCACAGACGGTTGTATGGTCAAGACGGAAAAGAGTGGCCTTCTGGAGCTGTTAGAGAGCAAAGTTCCCTCTGTCACACCAAGCTCAGTTGATGCCTATGTGGTTGATGGTATGTTCCTGCTACATGTTCTTCCACCCCACATTCCAGGAACGTATGGAGCCTTGGCAGCCGGCATTTTAAGACAAGTCACCGCTCTCTCCCGTGGAAGAGTGCATCTCATCTTTGACGCATATCCAGTCCTATCAATAAAAGACTGTGAAAGAGCAAGAAGAGGTCTGGATGACACAGACAAGAAAGAATACGCCATATCTGGACCTGAACAGCACCGCCCGAGAAATATCTTGGATTGTCTAAAGTCAAGATCATTCAAAGAGAAGCTACCAAAATTCCTGGCAATGGAATGGGAGGCCCAGCAATATGCAGACATAATTCAAGGACGACTTGTGTATCTCTCGTATCTTGGAGCATGCTACCTTTTCTACGTGAAAGATGGGAAAGTCATGAAGGAAGAAGTAGAGACCTTGAAAACCAATCATGAAGAAGCTGACACCTTGATCTGCACTCAGGTTCGTCACATTGACAAGGAAAATGCGAAGAACATAGCAGTCAGGGCATCAGATACAGATGTCGCCGTCATTCTGCTGTATCACTGCAGGCAGTTTAAAGCACATATTTGGATGGATGTTGGGACATCGGGAAGGAATGACAGGCGATTCATAGACATCACTGCAATTAGCAAAGTCTTGGAAACCCCACTCTGTCAAGCACTAGCTGGCTTCCATGCATTTACGGGATCAGATTACACATCTGCCTTCTTCAAAAAAGGAAAGAAACGTCCCTTCAAAATTCTTGAGGGTTATAAGGATGCTCAAGACGCATTTGCAGAGATGGCAACGGACAACTTGGGATTGGATTCAGTGGAAGTAATCATGTCTTTCACTGCAAGAATGTATGGAGCCAAGCCAATTCAAGCACTTTCACTCAATGCACACCGCTATAAAGTGTTTCAGAAGACATATGCACCAAAGGCCACAGCGAAGAATCCTCTTGAGAACCTTCGGGGCATCGATGCAACCATGATACCACCGTGTGAAACCGAGGTCTCCCAGCAAATCAAGCGTGCATCATTTGTTGCCAAAATGTGGGCGGATGCCAACAAAAAGATGATATGTCAACAGCCAACTGCAGAAAATGGCTGGGAGGTTCAAGGGCAAGCCTACGACGTCATATGGTTTGATGGACCACAGATACCTGGATCTCTTGTTCCTGATGAAGGAGAAACTGAAACTGATGCCGAGGATAATGACAACTTTGAACCCTGCTCTTCTGATGAGGACATTTTGCAATCCGATGAAGATGACGAACAGTAACTCTTAATTTCAAATCTCAGATACAATGTATGTTACACTTACAGGAGGACAAGGCACTGCAAACAGTTTCCAATACGTTTTCTAACATTCTAAACACTAGGAATTCGTCGAAGGATGCATTCAGTGTTTGGTTCTTGTGCAGGAGTGTTTTGTGCTCGAGTTTTAGGCCTACTTAATTATCCAGGTGTTATCGATGTACAGTGTACAGTAGTTGCCATTTAACTTTCCAATCAGATTGAGAGGGTTAAATGCCCTGTTCTTAAGTGACCTCCGCACCACAATTTTTTTTCTTAACTTGTTTATTGATGAGGGGGCCATTCTCTATACATTTTGAATCTGGTTTCAGTTTTGTAGCTTACATGTCAAATAAAACTAGTTCAAAGGTCATTCAGTCAAAATTGGCATTTTTGACCTGTTCTTAAGTGACCTCCCAAGCACAAATTTTATTCTTAAGGTGGTGCTCGTTGATTAGGGGACCCGTACTCTACATTTTCCATGTGGTTTCAGTTTTGTAGCTTACATGTCAAATAACAGTGTAAATAGCCATGGGGGCC
Source organism: Myxine glutinosa (assembly GCF_964187855.1). Taxonomy (NCBI): domain Eukaryota; kingdom Metazoa; phylum Chordata; class Myxini; order Myxiniformes; family Myxinidae; genus Myxine; species Myxine glutinosa. The sequence continues at coordinate 121,811,264 of NC_136268.1, forward strand.
AAATAGGTACATTTTAAAATGTTTTCGCTGATTGAAATCAAAGGAAGTGGTAAGATTGGAAAAATTTCTGCTTCTCATGTATCTCACTTCAGGCTCCACTGATATAGGTTTCATTGACAACGCCATGTGTGTATCATGTGGCATGTTGTAATCAAACAGTAATTAAGAGCTGGAAACCCCTATTCCGTGACATTTGACCTCTTCTTAAGTGACCTTACCACCACATATTCTGTTCTTAAGTTGTTGTTTATTGATGAGGGGACCATTCTCTACATGTTGTATGTGATTTCAGTTTTGTAGCTTATATGTCAAATAAAGGCCTAATTAGCACTAATTAATGTTGTTCTTAAGTGACCTCCCCACCAGAAATTTTCTTCTTAAGTTGCAGATTTGTAGTCGGTGGAGATCACCCTACCACTTGGCATATGAGTTGGTCTGGTAGTCTCTATGTCAAATAAAACCAATCTGGGGGGTACTTTGAGTGGCGCCCCCCTACCCCACCCACCGCTAGCTGCACTTAAGAATTGGCTTTCTGGGGTCAGGTAAGCTACCTGTACCACACCAGCATGACAAAGCTTTTGTAGTTTCCATGTCAAATAAAATCCACCTATCTCTCGGACCAAAAGGCGCCCTCCAGAGGAGCACCTTCACCGCTCACTCAGCAAATCGCAACGTAATGGGAGACGAAGCGGTCGCACACACACATCCCCGACAGACGGTAGGATGTTGGGGTAAAGCCGACGCGAAGCAAAACCTTTGTTGGTGTCCGAAGCGCGAGGTTCAAAATGGCCGACGGCTGTTACGTGAGTCGATGCGACTAGGCAAGGATTCGTCGAAATCTCAGCGCCCAAACCTGACCGCAGATTTCTCAATTCCAGCGATAATTCCTATCGCCGGATGTCCTTTCAAGGAACTCAAAATTCCCTCGCGACTTTCGGTAGACCACGCTCGCTACTGAGCCTCGACGTCACGCGTCTTCTCCGACTTTGCTCGCCACCCCTCCTCTTCTTCTCTCCCCTCGTCTTCCGGTTCGGTTTCCGGTATCATTTAAAGTTAGCCTTTTAAACTTTAGATAACTGTTCATGAATAATAAACCTTTTGAGAATAATAATAGTACATAATATCAGAAATATGTCAAGTGGGTGAAAACACAACAACGGAAGTTACGAATCCATAACAACCTTCACACCTTCCAGACGTTTTAATACCCTTTAGACACCTTTGACCCTTTTATACATTTTAGGACAGTTTTGACCACTTCAGACAATTACAACCTTGAGACCCCTTCAACCCTTTAGGAGCCATTTCGACCTTTTCAAACCATTTAGACCAATTTAGACCTTTCAGACCTTTCAACCTTTAGACCTTCAGACCATTTGACCTTTCCAACTTTTCAGACCTTTGATGTTTACACATTTACAAATAGACCATTTAGAACTTTCATTTGCAATCAACGACCTTTCATTTATTTGCTACAGAAAATACACCACACAAAACAAGTGCTGGTGAAGGTCTGCAATCTCTGATTGCTCTTTCTTGTTTTATTTGCAGCTTTGCTTGCATTTATTTTTGCTTTTCGATCTGTTTTATGTTTTTAAATTTTTGTGACTATCTGTGATTGTCCACTTACATTTCAATGTCATCCCCCTCCTAGTAAGTTTGGTTCCAAGACCACAATTATACCGGTGCATATGCTGCTGCTCTTTGATTACTATAGAAATAATGTTTTCTTGAGAGAAATTGGTTGTTTTTGTTTTTGTAAGGTACGGACAATCACAGTGGAGAAGAGGCAAAATGATGTGATTAATCGGTTGAACAAGACGAAACAGGAACAGACAGCAGACCTTGCCTCGGAAAAAGAAGCACGGAATCGTGAGGAGATCGCTGAGCGAAAGGCCCTAGCACAGGAAGAAAGACAGCGCATGAAGGAGGAAGAGAAGAAGTCCAAGGAGATGGAAGCCTTAAGGTCTTGCTTGCTTTTGGGGTTCGCAACGTTTCTGATTTTTAATGTCGCTTTGATTAAACCTTGTGGTTCTTCGAGCAATGTAGTCAAATTTCCATTGTTTGCAATCCATTGCTATTGGGTAATCGAACAACAGGTCTGCTTGGTTTTCATGAGTCTGACCATTTTACCTGCAGTTAAGATGAGTTCTTGGAAATGATTTCGTTTGTATCACGATTTGTTTTCCAGGAATTATTCTGCATTGATGGACCCAGGATGCATGTCTTCTAACCAGGTAAAAAAAAAAAGAATAAAAGAGTATTTCAGCTTTCAAAGATTTCTTGAGCAATTTTGAGCTTCACCACAAACTAGTGTCAATGTTTATTCTTGACAAAATCATTTTAATTCATTTATTTGTAAGAATTCCACATTAAACCGAAACAAGAAGCATGGAATTCAATTTCTGAGGTTAATTAAATTGGGATGAATTTACTTCTTTTTACGGCGTAGCCCATCGGGCAGAGCTGTCTATAACAGTGTTTGTCCGTCCGCATGTATGTATGTATGTATGTATGTATGTATGTATGTATGTATGTCCCCTCAAACGTATACCAATCAGAGCTGAGAATCTGGTCACATGACAGGGTGATATGATTACGTCTGATGTCATTATGGCGGTGCGGTGTCTGACTCACCACCCTCCGCCATTTTGATTTTATATGCCGTTCATGCCGAACATATCATCGAACCTGTCATATATCACAATCGCCATGCTCTACCTTGACGTTTTTCATTCAGTGTGAAACACAAACAAACCGATTGTTGAAATGACCATCAAATATCGAAACTATCGGCGTTACTGTACGGCTCTTCCAACAATACTGTACGTATAGGCCTTAGGCGTTATGCCTCACCTTCCGCTTCAAACAAATGAAGCCCGGATTTCTTAATACAGTAGTGTATCGTTTCAGTAGTATCGTTTTCGTAATAATAATATTACAGTAAATATAACCATAACACTTTCATCCCAATGTCGTGAATGGAAAATTGATGGATTGAAGCCGTGTATGGTTCATGATCAGCGATAAGCGGTGTTCGGCATTAATATTAATAATCGCGGAAGTAGGGAATTAGCCTCGGTTTTTAAAAAATAATATAATTTTCGTAATAATAACGTAACATTATTATAGTAAATCTAATCGTGACGCTAATCCCTTTGTAGTGACTGCAACGTTACTGGAGGATAAATATATATCTTATATATATTAAAGTAGCGGCAGTTTTGTGTCCGGCCATCATGCTACGTCATTACGTATATGATGTCATTACGGCGTAAACACCCACTCACTTCGAGAGCGGCAGTAAAGGTAATTCCTCTTTGGGGTATATAGATTACATTCGATATATGGTGGGGTCTCAAGAACTTTGGCTGTGTTCATTTACCAAGTTTCTTGTGGAGAGATCGTCAAGTGGTTTAAGCATTCGAGCAAGCACTCCATTCAAAACCATTAAGGAACGGCTGGCTTGGCAAGTGCTAGCTAGCTGCTTGGTAAATGAGCACACCTCCAACCCTTGTGGGGTATATAGATTACAGTAGATCTTCGCTCAGTTCTGTAAGTAAAACTTTCCTCATGGATGTCGGGATTCCTCCAAATTTCCTTGTTTAATGTTATAAACAGCATTAGTGACTGTTTAAAAAGCTAATATGTGTTTGTGGTTTATAATATTTTACAAGCCCGGCTATGCCGCTATCATTTTGTTCTTGTTTTCTGTCCCCTGTCGCACCGCGGAGCGAAAGGGGGACTATGGTTTTCCCCTCCGTCCGTGCGTGCGTGCGTCCGTGCGTCCATCCATGCGTGCGTGCGTGCATGCGTGCGTGCATAAGCGAAGGACCGAATTTCTAATTTGGTGTGTGGGTGCAACCCACGTCAAAATCCAAGATGACCACCGCCATGTATGTCGGAACCTTGTGAGCGAAATATCTTGAAAAATAAACGAACTACTAACTTCTAATCTGGTGTGTGGGTGTATCTAGGCATAAGGAAGAAAGCTATTGGAAATTGGGTTGCCACCTCAAAATCCAAGATGGCCGCCGCCATGTATGTCTGAACCTTGTGAGTGGAATATCTTGAAAAATAAACGAACTACTAACTTCTAATCTGGTGTGTGGGTGTATCTCTGCATAAGGAAGAACGATATTGAAAATTGGGTCGCCACGTCAAAATCCAAGATGGCCGCCGCCATGTATGTCTGAACCTTGTGAGCGGAATATCTTGAAAAATAAGTGAAGTACCAACTTCTAATCGGGTGTGTGGGTGTACCTAGGCATAAGGAAGAATGCTATTGAAAATTGGGTCGCCACGTCAAAATCCAAGATGGCCGCCACCATATATATGTCTGAACCTTGTGAGCAAAATAACTTGGAAAAATATACGAACTACTAACTTCTAATCTGGTGTGTCGGTGTATCTACGCATAAGGGAGAACGCTATTGAAAATTGGGTCGCCACGTCAAAATCCAAGAGGGCCGCCTTGCGTCTTTCACTTTGTCAACTCACATCACTTCACCGACGGAGGACCTAGGCGTAACGCTTGTTGTATACATAGTTGAGGCTCAATGGAGAGCTAGTTCATGCAGGAATGGAGAAGGAAACTCCAAGGAAGAAAAACTGGAAAACTAGGAGGAGGGATTTGGGTGGGGTTAACGAGGGTAGAAAAGATCATGGTTTTGGATTTTGGATGATCTGAGATAGTGATGAACAACTGTCTTGAAGACCTGAAGGGAAGAATGAGATGGAAGAGGATGTGGAAAGTTCATTCCACACGTGGGGAAAAAAAGAGGAACAAATGAGTAGAGGTGAGCAGTGATTCTAGATTTAGGTAGTTTCACCAGGACGGGTTGATGGTGGATGCTCTGAGCCCCTGCAGAAACCTTGGGTTGGGGGGCTGGGGGGGGGGGGGAGGGGGGAAGCATGGAAAGAGCAGGGGAAACAAAATTGGACAAAACGGCAAAGCCTCTACAGGTATTGAAAGTCTACATTGCATCATCCACTGGCAAGACTGAATGTCTGTCATGCGCCTTTGTTCCAAACATGCTTCACTTTGTGGCATGGCATTCATTCATGGCATTTTAATTTTGTGATTCTCTTTCTTGTGCTTTATTATTGGGGCAGGAAGAAACATCTGCATCTGGCTTTAATGCATCAAGAGTGCCCATTACTCCCCCTTTGTGCCAGTGTTTTGAGGATGGAGAGGCTCGATCCCAATGTGTGAAAGGCTATATGTTTCTATCTCCATAATGCTGTCTCGTCCATTTAGGGCAATTACTTGTATTATAATGGCTGTTTATATCCAAAATATACAGCTGTTATGATATTTTTAATGCTGGATAATAAAAACAATATTGTTGTGGAATTTACTTTAATGGGGTAACATCCGCTTCGCATAGTTTATTTACAGTCACGTGAAAAAGTAAGTACACCCCATGTAAAGTTTTGACTTTTTCAACATAGTTCAACATACAGCTATTTGATCTTCATTTCAACAATATTGATAGATAAAGGTGATATAATATAACAAATATCATGAAACATTTATGTTGTAAAAATCAAGGTCTACAACATTGTCCCAATAGTAGGTTTAATTCAGTTTCGATCTCTGGCAACACCTGCAAGAAATCAACAAGCTTTGTGTCAGTAATCCGTAATCATAGAAGTATCAATGAATTAGCAATTAGTGCAAGCAAGCCTGGAACATCTAGAAATACGCACGATTCGAGTATACACGACCACACAGAATAAATGTCACAGGAATGTGTCGGAGCGATGTCCGTCCGAGTTCTTATGGGGGCCTCTCAGTGGTCGGAGACAGCATAACACCTGGGTTCAACTTAGACACAATTTCATTACAATTTACATTTTGTAGTCCATTGTATAATTTAAATAAACATAAATGCAAATTTCGCATGTGGAAAAACTAAGTACACCCCGACATTTATCACTACTTCAAATACCTAAAATTAGAATCAGGTGCACCAGCTCAGGTGCAAATGATTACAACATCGTTAGAGAGAATGTTGGAGGAACCTGTCTTATTTAAACCTCAGACATTTAGTTTGATTTGCTCTTTGTTGTTGAAGTGTGTGGCGTCACCATGCCTAGATCAAAAGAGCTCTCTGAGGCTTTCAGAAAGAAGGTTATAGATGCCTACGAGTCTGGGAAGGGATATAAAAAGATCTCCAAACAATTTGAAATCAATCATTCGACTGTCCGGAAGAGCATCTGCAAGTGGAGAAGATTCCAAACAACTGCCAACTTGTTCAGGCCACGCCGCCCCAGCAAGTTCAGCCCGAGAGCAGACCGCATGATGCTGAAAGAAGTCTCTAAGAACCCCAGAATGTCATCACGGGACCTACAGGTAGCTCTTGCCACTCTTCATGTCAAAGTGCATGAGTCTACCATTAGAAAGAGGCTGCACAAATTTGATCTGCATGGGAGGTGTGCCAGGAGGAAACCTTTTTTTTTTTTTTTTTTTTTTTTTTTTTTGTATACAAGATCGAGGCTCGTGAAAGAGCGAACATTAATCACACAGAAAGACAAACAGACACATAAAACAAATAACATCGGGAGCGGTAGACAAGATGGGGAGAGAGGGGGAAGGACACAAACACAACATTTGAGAGCAGGGACCGAGAGACATGGAGACATCGAGAGATCTGTGGGAGGGAGAGGGCTTTGGGGGGGAGGCATGTGAATGGGGGGAGGCATGTGAAGGGGGGGAGGCATGTGAAGGGGGGGAGGGGGTGGGAGAGGTATAAACATATGGACACTGCCAGGATTTCCAGGAAATAAGTTGGAATTTCAAACAAGGTGGATCTGGGGTGAATTAGTGGGGGTAGAAAAGATCAAGGTTATGGATGGGGGAAGATAAGAGATGGTGGTGAACAGCTGTTTTAAAGACCTGGAGGGAGGAGAGGGATTGAAGGGAGTGTGGGAGTTTGTTCCACAGGCGGGAGAAAAGAGGAATGAAAGAGTGAAGGTGAGCAGAGAGCCGAGATTTCGGCAGTTTAACCATCAGAGGGTTGCTGGCAGATCTTGTGCGACCTGTAGGAATATTTGGGGGACAGAGCACAGAGAGAGCTGGGGGAGCAAGGCCAGAGAGGAGTCGGTAGAAGACAGAAAGACCACCTACCTGCCTGCGGTGAGTGAGTGAAAGGCCCTCAGAGATAGCTTCATCGCGGGAGATTCCAATGATTTTGAAAGCTTTGGATTCAACAGCGTGAAGCCGAGCCAGGTGTGAGGCAGGAGCACCAGCCCATAGGGGAGAACAGTATTCCATTGAGCTGCGGATGAAAGCCTTGTAAGTGGTGAGGAGCTCAGGTGTGCCGAGGAAGGACTTCGCACGACGGAGGATGCCCAGTCGGCGACTGGCTTTGGAGGCCAGCTTGGAAATGTGGTTTTCCCAAGAAAGATCATGGCAGATAGTGAGACCCAAAAGCTTGAGTGACAGAACTTCTTGGAGAGGATTGTTGAGAAAGTAGATGGGAGGGTTGTCCAGTCGATCTTTTCGGAGAGACATAGTAAGAGAGTGAGATTTGGCAGGATTGAAAGACATGTTCCACTTGTTTGACCAGTCTGTGATTTTGTCCAGGTCTTCAGAGAGTGAGGAGGCTGCAGACTGCCGATCTGAGGGAAGAGGAATGGAGCGGCAGAGAGTGGAGTCATCAGCAAAGAGATAGAGAGGATTTTCCAGAGAGTCAGAGAGATCATTGATAAAGACCAGAAAAAGCACAGGGCCCAGCACACTTCCTTGGGGAACTCCAGCCTGAACAGGAAGGGGAGATGAGAGAAATCCATTCAGGGCCACACGTTGACTACGACCAGAGAGGAAGTCCGCAAGCCATGCATGGAGATTTCCATGGATACCATAGGAGGAGAGTTTGGTGAGCAGAGCTGGGTGCCAGACCGTATCAAAGGCCCTTGATATGTCAAGGGAGACAGCTCTGATTTCCTGTTTGGCATTGAGGACCTCCATCCATTGTTGAGACAGCAGAAGCAGCATGTCCAGAGTAGAGTGACCTGGTCTGAAACCAAATTGATGATCAGAGATCAAGCCATTGGAGAAGAGGAAAGATTTCATATCCGAAGCAATGATGGATTCCATGACTTTGCTGATAATTGGGAGCAGGCTGATTGGTCTGTAGTTGCAAGGATCTGTTTTTGCACCTTTTTTGTGTAAAGCGGTAATGTTAGCTGATTTCCAGGATGCTGGCAGATGACCTTGAGCAAAAGATAGGGTGAAAAGAACAGAGAGAGGGTGAGATAGAGCGGCAGAGCAGGATTTTAAGACCCGTGGGCTGATGTCGTCTGGTCCAGTTGCAGAATCAGAGTCGAGGTTTGACAAAAACTCCTCCACCTTGTCAGGAGAGAAGGACACAGAGTCCAGGAGCAGTTGGGTTCGACTGGGAAAGGTGGGAACAGAGAGAGATGGGTTTGGGACTAAGGATTTCGAGGCGAACACAGAGTTGAGGCATTCGGCTTTGTCACGTGCGATGTCAACTGTGTGGCCATTTGAGGTAAGGGAGGGGATGGAGGGGGAACAAACACCAGAAACGGATTTGACCAGACGCCACCAGGATTTGGAGGAAGGAGACAGGTTTGAGAGTTCAGGTTTGACAGGTTTGACAGGACTTTGCTGTCCAGAAAGAACATCAGGGCAAGACTAAAGTTTGCCAATGAACACCTTGGCAAAGACCAGCACATCTGGAACAATGTGCTCTGGACAGATGAGTTATAGGTAGAGCTATTTGGCCACAGTACCAGAAGACATGTTTGGCAAAAACCAAAGACAGCATTTGACCACAAGAACCTGATACCAACTGTAAAGCATGGTGGTGGAAATATTATGGTTTGGGGCAGCTTTGCTGCATCTGGGCCTGGACAGCTCACCATCATATAATCCACTATTAATTCTTCATTGCACCAGAGGGTGCTTGAGGCTAATGTGAGGCCATCTGTCGGAAAGTTGAAGCTCAACCGAAGGTGGACCTTGCAACATGACAATGACCCTAAACATACCAGTAAATCCACCAAGGAATGGCTGAAAAGAAAGAAATGGAGGGTTCTGGAATGGCCAAGTTAAAGCCCGGATCTAAATCCCATCGAGATGTTGTGGGGGGATTTGAAATGAGCTGTGCATGCAAGAAACCCCTCAAACATCGCACAGCTGAAAGAATTCTGCATGGAGGAGTAGGCAAAAATTTCTCTCAGTCGATGTCAGAGACTGGTAGACAGTTCTAAGAAATGCCTACTTGAGGTTGTTTCTGCCAAAGGGGGCAATACCACCTATTAGAGCCAAGGGTGTACTTACTTTTTCCACATGCGAAATTTGCATTTATGTTTATTTAAATTATACAATGGACTAAAAAATGTAAATGTTTCATGATATTTGTTATATTATATCACCTTTATCTTCAATATTGTTGAAATGAAGATCAAATAGCTGTATGTTGAAATAGGTTGAAAAAGTCAAAACTTTACATGGGGTGTACTTACTTTTCCACGTGACTGTATCTCTGTAATAAATGTCTTTGCATGAGCGTGAGGTAATTTATCATGATATTAGACATGTTGCACTCTGACGCCACGTCACTTTAGGACAGATGTCGTCCACCCTCCCTAATGTGTCTGAAAGAGCCTATTTGATGTTCAACTCTTTGTAATCTCTCCTTTGCGGTTTAAAGTGTCTGGGTAGGTCGTCGGCACGCTGTTTATGGGAGCATACCGCACTCCAGTCGGCCCCAAATAGGGGGAGGATCGTGCCTACGTGAGGTGTGGACCAGAGAATATAAATGCACGTGCAGCGAGGGGGAAATAGTGGATGCCAGGGATCAACCTTTTCGAAAGACTGCGGAACTGATGCACTGTTACTTGCCCAGACCCAGCCAGCCATGTCTCAGGAAGAAAATTGGACGATAGCTAACGTTTATCTATCTATAATTCCAGTAATCTCTGTTTGTACGTTTGTACGTCTGTACGTCTGTTTGTCTGTGACCGCTGTTTCTCGACAACCACGGGTCCGATATACTTTTAACTTGCCAGGTATATTGCTGGGGACCCGAGGATGTGCCTTTTCAAGGTTTCATATTAATCGGACAATTACTTACCGAGCTATGTCCAAAAAACGATTCAACCAATCAGAGAGCAGCGAACGATCGCGTGTGCCGAACGTGGAGGACACACTCTGCCTCGGATGGCACATTTGAGAGCGTATTCATTTATTTCACGTTTGCAAACTATGTTGGCGTTAAACTATGTTTTAAAACTAATAAAACCGAATTTGCGATTCATTCGCTTTCCTGCGCGTTTGTGCACGCGATGGCGATTTCTTTACCAAACTCCGGAAGCCGTTCGCTTTGGACCAAACCATTGCATGTAAATAGAGGGGGGGGATTGTCACCGTACTCGCAAGCCGTTCGCTTTGGACCAAACCATTTCATGTAAATAGAGGGGGGGGATATAATTTTAGATATAGATATAGTACGGGCAATGCCCTAGTAGAACAAAATGCATTTAAAATGAAATTAAGGCCTGTAATATAAAATCCATTGATACTCCCTCACAGCTTTATCTCGACTCAAATTCATCTGATTTCATTTTTTATAGGTGCTGGGATGGTCGATGATTTAGTTCTCAGTTTCAGCAAAAGTTGAGAAAACCAGAAAAATGCATTGTAATAGCCGTTCTGAATGTGTCTGGTCGGATGTGATGCAGGAACGGGGAAAGGGGAGAGGGTGGAGAGGAGGTGGGGAACAGTTATATCAATAATTAGTTATTTATATTATTACTTCGTAAAAGTAGAGCAACTGAAAACTGAAGTTCGTGATCGAACTGTAGTGTAATTATATTTTTCCATATTCCTGGGATAATAACGGGATAATCCGGATAATAATGTTTGGTTTAAAGCAATTTTTAATTTGTCAAGCGATTTAAGATTCTATTTAATTTGAAGTGTGTTCAATACTTTCGAGTTTAAAAATGAACAACAGAATTAAGTCAATCAAGGCAGGTCCTCCCTCCTCCCCACTCTTACGTCAAGGTAGAAGTGTCACTCTACCTCCTCTCCCATCCCTATTTTCCTTCTCCTCCTTACCCTCCCTCGTCTCCCCCTCTGCTCTGTCTGTGATCCTCCTCTCCCATGTGTGTGATCCTCTCCCCTGTGCAGTGTGGGTGATGTGGGGGGAGGTAGGGGGGAGTGGGGAGGGAGGGGTGGGATGGAGAAGGGGAAAGATTTGAGCACTTGAAGTCACATTTTACATTTTACATTTTGTGTATTAACACATTACAAACTATATTTCCCATGGGCATGCACATGTATTCACATGTTATGTGAAGTAAATAAATTGTTTAGGTAACATCATTTCTGGATTTGACGAGTTGCCAGTAACCATTTTGTAAAACTCTTTGTGCAGAATCTAACTCAAGATGTCCAAATGTCCGACATGTCTAGCCCCATGGGTTTTCCACTTTTCCACAGGTGCCCCACTAGTCTATATAATAAAGCAGGACTGTCCCTGAACATCTCCCTCAGTTTTGGGGATAGCCCCACCAAACTTTCTGTGGAACCTTTTGCGGTCCCGCAGGTGTCCAAAGGTGGGTGAGGTTTCATAAATTTCTCAATGCAGTTGTGATTTTGAGTTTCCACCAGTACGAAGCTGCTCTCTCTCCCCATGTAAACACATTCACGGATTCGGCATTCACAGTTTCACCATTTATCACATGTGCAAACATTTACAGGTTTGGTAATATCTCGATACAATTGTGATTTTGTGTGTCCTCCAGTACAACGTGGATCTTTCTCTGTGTGTAAACATATTCCCGGCTTCGGCAATTTCTTAATGCAATTGAGATTCTCGGTTTGTTCTCGGGAGATGCCAAATTATTTGCTCACATTCATGAATTCGGAACTTGCAGCTTCGCCATTGACCGCATATATAAACATTCCTCACTTTCTGGTTGTCAGCTGACAGCTGCAGTATGTTTTTTGCCCAAGTCATTCACGAACCGGCTGTCCATGCATAACATTCGACTGAAGGTGGCACAGGAATGTGGAATTTATTGGTTAATGGTTTGCCATTCGCCATTTCCTCATCGTCTGTTTGCTTTTGGTCTCCCAGCTGTGTGTAGTACGGGTACCTTGCTGTTGTCGGATAATTCTGCAGAGTCAAAATTTCAAATGTGTTTGTTGTAATGTGATTTTATTTATTGTTTTTAAAGCACCTTGTTGCAGTGTGAAATGCTAACTTAAACCTTTCTCCACCTTGTTCCCCATTTGGTGCATTCCAGGATGGCAATGAGTCTGATGAGTTCATGTAGCTGCTGAGTTCATGTAGCTGCTGGATTGGAGGCTGCAGCTGACAGCGTGGCAGTTAAATACCTACTTAAAGCTGCCATTTTGGCCCTGCCGTCCTCTTCTTCCCCTCCCCTCCCCAACCCCCCCTCTCCAACCCCCACCCTCACCACCCCAGCTTGCTTCTTGAGCTGTTTTGCTGGACGTTGCACAGTTTTGAGGGGTGCTTTCTGACGATTGGACTTTTTGTTGTACAGACAGGCCCTGGCAATATAATATCCTTGAGAGAATTTTGGAACTGCCATGATGATACAGAAGAACCTCCAGCAAACATATCTCGTCACAAGCACCTACAATGAAATGAAAAGGATGCTCTCGGATGAAAAGGGCATGGTCCAACGTAATATTGCATTGTCAAAGGCAGCAGAAGGGTGGGGGCTGGGGAAGAATGGAGACAAAGGAAAGTTGGTGGATGGGGAAAATGAGAGAGGGTGGTGGGGTTGGAAAAAAGGCAAATGAAGAGAGAGGGGTGCAGTTGGGGAAGGAAGCAAAGTCTTCTGGAAGGAGAGTTTGGTATGCTTGTGGTGTTCTTTATTATCAACTTTTGTTGATTACGGCCTATGATTTAAGCCAATAATTAATTTAAGCAGACCCTTGGATGCGTTGCACGATGTTTAGAAAATGTGCTGATCTGTGCATATCGATTTACTTTCCAATGTTCTGCCACTTTTCCATTTGTGATACTTTGATGGCCCTTTGTCTTGGTGCTCTTTCACCCATTCATCTTTACGCTGCTGTTGCCTTTTTGTACACTTCCCGCAACGTGGTTGTGAATAAAATTGGCAGCTTCAATGGTTTATTTATTTGTGTTTACCAAGGACATGTTTGTGATTTAAAATGTAATTATGTTTATTTTGTTCTGATTAAAAATTACCTTTTGAGGATTTTTTTTTTTTAAGGGTTATAAGATTGGTAAATGAGTTGAGTTTCATTAAAACCAAATTGAAGCTGATTAATAACTAATGGGAAAGAAATGTGAGAGCTGGGTTAAGAGGACTTAAAAAAATTGAATCAGCTCATTGTGGGTCAGTTTTATCTTTTCCTTTTTACTTATTTTTTGTCCTAGTATGTAAGATTTGTATTACCAAGCCCTGATTTTTCGTCTCAGCTCAAATCTTCACAATCTTGGCACGGCCCATATAGTAGTAAGTATGGTACATGACTTTTCCATCCATTGGCAAGGTTGATGACGTCATCTGCTGGTATCCACGTTACGTCGTCATCTTGACATAACCACCATCCTTCTGTCAATGCAGTTCATACTTGTTATTCAGTAGTTGTTGTTAAATGGTCAAATATTTAATAAACACCTTGTTCTTATCTTAAACTCAACAAGAGTTATTTGCTGTGTCTCAGTCTCTCAGGTTTGTATCAAAAGTAACAACATGTGAAAGACTTCCAAAAGTTTGTCAAGGTATGTTCTGTTTTGGCAAAAAGACATTCGTTTAGGAGCGCAATATCAGGTTTAGCCAACTACTTCTCATTTATCAGCTCCAGCAATGTTAGTGTTTGAAATTTGCATTGATTGTTTCCAGCTGTGATTTATTCTTAACTCCCGAGTATACTTTCAAGTTACCTTTTGGCTTTAGGATCCATGCAGAATAGCAAACGCTGTTGGGTGAAGATCGACGTTGAGTGAGGACAGCATGGAGGTTGTAACATCCACATCGATTGGAGCCGATATCTGCAAACAAAGTATTTTGTGCTTCTCCAATAATATAAGGTTGATTATGGATGTCCAAGTACATCAATTGTTGAGAGCTGTTTAATGAGATGAAAGTTCGTTGGAAGTGCCATGAATATAGTGGAATGTTAATTTTGGTGTAATTGTGCTTGTGCATTGTAATTGTAACGATGATTATGAATATTACCGATGCCAATTTGCATGTTTTTCAGTTAATTAATACGAGTATTGGCTCAACTTTGGTGAGCAATTTAAAGTGGTGACATTTCCACAATTGTACTTTCTTCTGGGACACCACAAATTTTAGCACACACCACCAGATGGTTATATTTCCGACAAACACATGCACATAGTCACATACGCATGAGTTCCATAAAATTAAAACGACTGAAAGTCTAACATCGGCATAGCCGGGCTTGTTTGATACTATAGTTGAAGAGGATAGTATGACCTTGGTGGGGATATCAGTTACCAAATAATGTAAGCATTACATTGTTTTTGAAGTACCTGTACTGTAAGTCTCTTATAAGCTGTCTGTCACCAAGTGAAGACATTGCATTGAGACACTGATTTATTCTATATGTTTCGACTCAACAATGAACCATACATACACCGCTTCAATCCAGTAACTTTACAGTCACGACAAAGGGATTTCAGTGTTACGATTATATTTACGATTTTATTGTTAACATTATTATTATTGTTATGAAAATGATACGACTGTATGAATAAACCTGGGCTAATTTGTCCGAAGCAGCCTGAAAGTGAGGCATGAAGCCTAAGGCCTATACGTACCTTGCCCTTTGAAGAGTATGGGTCTAAGTTTCAATTTTTTCCATTCAGCAGTTTCTGAGAAATATTTTTTAAATTATTTGCATTTAATCCAAGACGGCTGCCATACCACGTGACCTATGATGTGAATTATCATCTGAATTAACACTGAAAGTTTCATCTCAATCGGATATGTGGTTGCTGAGAAAAACTAGGTTTAGCTACTGCAGTTCCGGTTCGTTAACGGCTAACGAGGGTACTGGGTAGTTCTAATCTAATGCTCGCAAATTTGCACGAATTTTAAAACAAGATTGAACTAGAAGCAAAATAAACACATACACAGCAAAATAAACAGTATAAATTCAACAAAAACGATCAGGAGAAACTTATCTTTGAGGATACCAGAGGAACCAGAGGACACACAACCGAGCCCAAGAAACTAGAAGAGGAACGGACGGACGGACAACCCAAAACCATAATGCCCCATGCCACCTTCGGGGGTTTAAAAAAAATTTTTTTTATAATAATATGTTTACCATCTGTACTATTAGCGCTATTATCAATACCACAATAAAGCCCTGGTATACTGCTCGTGCATAAGAAATAACAACACATCTCGATATAAACAATGGTATATGGAAACCCCTTTTCAGTGTACAATTTCAATTCGCACTCTCTTCTCCAAGAACACATCCTGAGCGCTAAGCGGTATTACTGTATGACAACCCAATTGCCATTTATCAGTTGATCATGCATTTGTTTTGACTATAAACAAACAAACAAACCTGCCATTCAAAAATGTTTTCATAGACTCTTAAATATATTATTGTTGTGTGCATGGAAAAGAGAATGTTTGGAGGACATGGGGGCAGTGATGTACTCACATGAGTATAATGGAAAGGTTCAAAGTCATTGAAAGTCACAGGGTGTAATACGCAGCCGTTTAAACTGTCTGAGGTTTTTTTTGTGTTTTTTGTTTTTTTTGTATATAACATCGACATTTTGTATACAACATTAAGACATTAATCACAAAAAGACAATTGCTGAGTTGCAAGAAAATGAGACTTGTTTGTATAGACTAGACTAGAGGAACGGTGTTAAGGTAGTTAAAAAGATAAGCCTCGTAATTTAGTTTTTATGCAAGCTGGAAATTGAACCCAGATTGGATATCTCGAAGGAAAGTATGGTATCTCTCTGAGCTATCCTGCCATCCACAATATTTTCATAAAGTAATGGTTTGGGCCAGAAATAGCACTGTGCAGTGTGGCCTGAAAGTTGCTTTACCCCTGCTAAATTTCTCCCACCTATTTTTCTCCCACCTAAATTTCTCTGACCTCCCTCCTTTTTTTTTTTTTTTGTTTTGTATACTGAATCGAGGATCCCTATTTGGATCCCTATTTTCTTTTTTGGATGGACCAGTAAACGGTATAGCTTACGAGCACATATGTTAAGACACTTGCTGGTACAATGACTTGTTACTGAGAAGAGCTGAAGGTGTCTGGTTTCAACAAGATGGCACACTCGCGCATTTTAGCGTTGCATGTTTGGAACCATCTCAATGAAACGATCCCTCAACGATGGATTGACACTGATCACCAACATCACCAGCTTCTCTTCCGTGGCCCCCACTTAGTCCAGATGTAATGATCCTAGACAAAATTGTGGGGCTTCACCAAGGCGAAAGTGTTGACAAATGGCATGGGACAAATGCTACACAAGATGTCGAAGAGGACTTATGATGGATGTAGTGGTGCAGATTTTTTTTTAAGAGACTGTAGTTACCCAAGCTCAAATGGGTGGATTCATTCCTGATAGCAACTTACCTTTGCATAATGAAGCCAGAGCTTTGTCCAGGTTCCCACTGTCAGCACCAGCAAGATGGCCAAGTGAAGATGCCACATCAGATGTGCCATCATTGCAGTACCCTTCTTCAATGTGTGTGGCCTGCAAAATGGATGTCAAGTCAGGATAAGATTCTGAAGTCTCTAAAATGAGTTGTATTCCTGATACAACTGTTGGATTGCCTGGATGAATACATCATTAGTGGTGCGTGTGGGTGTCCCAGATTTTGCATAATATATATATATATATATACACACATCCCGGTGTGTACCCTGGTTAGAATAGGTACACCGTATCCCTGCATGTCGTAAGAGGCGACGAAGAGGGTTGGCGTCAGGAAGGGCATCCGGCCATAAAAACATTGCCTCAAAGAGAGAACCATGACAATTACAACTACATATGGGCAGGGTGCAGCCCGAAGTGGAGATCGGTTTCTGAGGTTTGGGACATGGAATGTAGGGACAATGACAGGGAGATCAGGAGAAGTGGTGGAAGTATTGATCAGAAGAAGAGTGGACATATGTTGTGTGCAAGAGACGAGATGGAAGGGAAGTGGTGTGAGAATGGTGAAGGGTAGGCAGGGACAGAAATACAAGTGTGTGTGGCAAGGGTGCCCGGAGGGCGTGAATGGTGATGGTGTCCTGTTTTCTGAGGAGTTTGTAGACAGTGTGGTGAGTGTGACTAGAGTGAGTGATAGGTTGATGATGGTGAAAATGATGATTGGAAAGCTCTTGGGGTACGTCATCTCGGGATATGCTCCGCAGGTTGGTCGGAGCGATGAAGAGAAGGACAAGTTCTGGTGTGCGATAGAGAAGCTGATGGAAAACGTGAAAGATGAGGAAGTTGTTGTGGTAGGAGGAGACCGAAATGGACATGTGGGAAGGAGTATGGATGGTTTTGAGGGAGTTCATGGGGGTTACGGATATGGTGTGAGAAATGGAGAAGGTGAAAGGATTTTGGAGTTTGCTGATGGAGATGATTTGTTGATTTGTCATACTCCGTTCCAGAAAGAGAATAATATGCTTGTTGCATACACGTCAGGTGGGTCGACGACAACCGTTGACGACCTGATGGTGTGTAGGTGAGATAGGGGGCACCTCCGGAACACAAAGGTGATCCCGGGGGAGGAGGCTGTTTCACAGCACCACTTGGTTGTCTGCGACATAAGCGTGAAAGGTGCGAGGAGAGCTCGGCGGGTGAAGTACCAACCGAGAATGAAGGTGTGGAGGTTGAAAGAGGTGACAGTAAGGGAGGCATTAAAAGAGAGGCTGAGTAGGGTAGAGGATGATGTGGTTGAGCTTGAACGTGGTTGGATGTCAATGAAAGATAGTCTGTTGGGAGCCGTTGGTGAGGTATGTGGATGGACAAAAGGACCACCGAGGCACTCGGAAACATGGTGGTGGGATGAGGAAGTTGGAAAGAGGATTGACGAGAAGAGGAAGAAATTCAAGGAGTGGCAGAAGGCGAAGGGTACGGGAGCAGAAAAAGCAGAGCATGAAAGTTAGAAGGCTGCAAAGAAAGAGGTAGCAAAGGCGCAGGAGGCATGCAGGAAAATGTTCGGAGAAAGCTTGGATTCGGAAGAGGGTCAGAGAGCGGTATTCAGGATTGCAAAGCAGATAGCGAAAGAGGTGTGTGATGTGATGGGGGGTGAGTTGCTTGAAGGATGAAGTGGGACAAATCGTTGTGGACCCAGATGGAATTAAAGGAAGATGGAAAAGATATATGGAAATGCTGTTGAATACAGAGAATGAATGGGATGGCAACATAGAGAGTAACCCAGTTTTAGGACCGGCAGAGAAGACAACTGAGAAGGAAGTTGAGGAAGCGATAAAAACAATGAAGAGTAGAAAAGCGGGAGGGCCGACGGGAGTTGTGGGAGATATGTTGAAGGCAGCAGGAAGTTGGGGTGTGAAGAGAATGACAGATCTGTAATCTGGTGGTGAAAGAAGGCCGCATTCCAGTGGATTGGGAACTGAGTACCCTCGTCCCTCTACACAAGGGGAAAGGTGACACTCTGGAGTGTGGCTCGTACCGAGCGATAAAGTTATTGGAGCATGGAATGAAGGTATTGGAAAGGGTGTTGGAGAGGATGATAAGGAAGAAGGTGAAGATCGACGAAATGCAGTTTGGATTCATGCCAGGAAGAGGAACGACAGATGCGCTCTCTATTGTGAGGCAGTTGCAGGAGAAGTACATGGAGAAGAGGGAAGAAGTTGTTTCTTGGGTTTGTTGATCTGGAGAAAGCATTCGATAGGGTTCCACCGAAATATTGACATGGGCATTGAGGAAGTTTGGAGTGGAGGAATGGTTGATCAGAGTCGTGATGGCAATGTACAAAAGAGCGCGCACAGCTGTAAGGAAGAAGGACGGGAACAGTGGTGAGTTTGAGGTGAAGGTGGGAGTGCATCAGGGGTCGGTACTAAGTCCACGACGACAGTCACGTGAAAAAGTAAGTACACCCCATATAAAGTTTTGACTTTTTCAACATATAGTCAGGTTCACGATGTCAATAAATTATATTTCGTTCAAAATCATGGTAGATTAGCAAACCTATACATTTTTGGAAAGGTTATAGCATAAGGAAACTAAAAATCAATGTTTACATTTGGAGAGATACCTGTATGGTGGCCATTTTGGATTTTCAAAATGGCCACTGTAAAATACATATTTTGTTCTATTTCTGCCTCTAATTACCCTAAAAACTTTTTAAAATATACTAAACCTAGATTTTCAGGGACAAGGAATCCAATGAAAGTATCAAATTAGTGCTATGGGGAATGGTAAGACACGAATCAAAGGTTTTGAATTGCAAAATACTGTCTTTATATTCGCGATAAGTTGCATAATCAAATACATGTTTTCATTTTGTACAGGCAGTTAATAACATCAAAATGTGTCACAATAATTCATATCACCAAACATACACAGGCAGTCAGCAAAATCATATATACACATGCAGTCAGTATAACTTCACATCTACACAGGCAGTCAATGACAAAATATACACAGGCAGTCAATGGCATCAAACATACACGATTACAGAATATGCCATTTAGAGTTCGTCATCACTGTCCTGTGTGTCGTATCCGACAATATAGTCCGCATCGTTTTCACAGTCCGTTCCACACAAGCAAAGGTCGGTCAAATTGATTGGCAAATCGAATTGGTCGAATGGTCGATCGAATCGAATTCGATGAATCGAATTCGATGAATCGAATCGAATCAGTCGAATGGTCGAATGGTCGATCGAAGCGATTGGTCGAATTGGTCGAATGGAATTGGTCGATTGGTCGAATTGGTCGAATCGAATTGGTAGGAATTGGCAAATGTAAACATTGATTTTCAGATTTTCCATGTAATAACGTTTCCAAAAATGTATAGGTTTGCTAATCTACCATGATTTTGAACGAAAAAACATGGTGAACCTGACTAATATTTCAACATTCAGCTATTTGATCTTCATTTCAACAATATTGATGGATAAAGGTGATATAATATAACAAATGTCATGAAACATTTTCATTTTGTAGTCCATTCTATAATTTAAATAAACATAAATGCAAATTTCGCATGTGGAAAACGTAAGTACACCCTTGGCTCTAATAGGTGGTATTTCCCCCCTTTGGCAGAAACAACCTCAAGTAGGCGTTTCTTATAACTGTCTACCAGTCTCTGACATCGACTGGGAGAAATTGTTGCCCACTCCTCCATGCAGAATTCTTTCAGCTGTGCGATGTTTGAGGGCTTTCTTGCATGCACAGTTCGTTCCAAATCCCCTCACAACATCTCGAAGGGATTTAGATCCGGGCTTTGACTTGGCCGCTCCAGAACCCTCCATTTCTTTATTTTCAGCCATTCCTTGGTGGATTTACTGGTATGTTTAGGGGCATTGTCATGTTGCAAGGTCCACCTTCGGTTGAGCTTCAACTTTCCGACAGATGGCCTCACATTATCCTCAAGCACCCTCTGGTACAATGAAGAATTCATAGTGGATTCTATGATGGTGAGCTGCCCAGGCCTTGATGCAGCAAAGCTTCCCCAAACCATAACATTTCCACCATCATGCTTTACAGTTAGTATCAGGTTCTTGTGGCCAAATAGCTCTTCCTTTGACTCATCTGTCCAGAGCACATTGTTCCAGAAGTGCTGGTCTTTGCCTCGGTGTTCATTGGCAAACTTTAGTCTTGCCCTGATGTTCTTTCTGGACAGCAAAGGTTTCCTCCTAGCACACCTCCCATGGCGATCAAATTTGTGCAGCCTCTTTCTAATGGTAGACTCATGCACTTTGACATCAACAGTGGCCAGAGCTACCTGCAGGTCCCGTGATGACATTCTGGGGGTTATTGGAGACTTCTTTCAGCATCTTGCGGTCTGCTGTCGGGCTGAACTTGCTGGGGCGGCCTGGCCTGAACAAGTTGGCAGTTGTTTGGAATCTTCTCCACTTGTCGGTGATCTTCCGGACAGTCGAATGATTGATTTCAAATTGTTTGGAGATCTTTTTACATCCCCTCCCAGACTCGTAGGCATCTATAACCTTCTTTCTGAAGGCCTCAGATAGCTCTTTTGATCTAGGCATGGTGACGCCGCACACTTGAACAACAAATAGCAAACCAAACTAAACAAAAAATTTTATTTTTTATTTTTTTTGTATTCTGAATCGAGGCTCGTGAAAGAGCTAACATTTATTTCACAAACAAATCAACCAGACAAACAAAATATATGAAAAGAGGGAGCGGAAGACAAGATGGGGAGAGATGGGGAAGCACACAAACATAACATTTGAGAGCAGAGAGATGTGTGGGAGGGAGAGGGCTTGGGGGGAGGAGGTGTGGGAAGGGGGGGGGGGCGGGAGGAGTGTGGGAGAAGTATAAAACACAAGGACACCAAGGACTTCCAGGACAGAAGTTGGTATTTCAAAAAAGTGGATTTGGGGTGAAATTAGCGGGGGTAGAAAAGATCAAGGTTTTGAATGGGGGAAGATAAGAGATGGTGGTGAACAGCTGTTTTAAAGACCTGGAGGGTGGAGTGGGATTGAAGAGAGTGAGGGAGTTTCTTCCAGAGGCGGGAGAAAAGAGGAATGAAGGAGTGAAGGTGAGCAGAGAGTTTTGATTTTGGTAGTTTAACCACAAGAGGGTTGCAGGCAGATCTTGTGCGACCTGTAGGAATATTTGGGGGACAGAGCCCAGAGACAGCTGGGGGGGGGGCAAGGCCAGAGAGGAGTCGGTAGAAGACGGAAAGACAACCAACCTGCATGCGGTGAGTGAGTGAAAGGCCCTTGGAGTTAGCTTCATCGCGGGAGATTCCAATGATTCTGAACGCTTTGGTTTCAACAGCGTGAAGACGAGCTAGGTGTGAGGCAGGAGCACCAGCCCACAGGGGAGAGCAGTATTCCATTGAGCTGCGGATGAAAGCCTTGTATGTGGTGAGGAGCTCAGGTGTGCCAAGGAAGGACTTCGCACGACGGAGGGTGCCCAGTCGGCCACTGGCTTTGGAGGCCAGATTTGAAATGTGGTTTTCTCAGGAAAGATCATGGCAGATAGTGAGACCCAAAAGCTTGAGTGACAGAACTTCTTGGAGAGGATTATTTAGAAAGTGGATGGGAGGGTTGTGCAGTCGGTCTTTTCGGAGAGACATCGTAAGAGTGTGAGATTTGTCAGGATTGAAAGACATGCTCCACTTGTTTGCCCAGTCTGTCATTTTGGCCAGGTCTGCAGAGAGTGAGGAGGCTGCAGACTGCCGATCTGAGGGATGAGGAATGGAGCGACAGAGAGTAGAGTGATCAGCAAAGAGATAGAGAGGATTTTCAAGAGAGTCAGAGAGATCATTGATGAAGACCAGAAAAAGCACAGGGCCCAGAACACTGCCTTGGGGAACTCCAGCCTGAACAGGAAGAGGAGATGAGAGAAACCCATTCAGGGCCACATGTTGACCATGACTAGAGAGGACGTCCGCCAGCCATGCGTGGAGATTTCCATGGATACCAAAGGAGGAGAGTTTGGTGAGCAGAGCGGGGTGCCAGACCGTATCGAAGGCACGTGATATGTCAAGGGAGACAGCTCTAATTTCCTGTTTGGCATTGAGGACCTCCATCCATTGTTGAGAAAGCAGAAGCAGCATGTCCACTTGTCCAGAGTAGAGTGACCAGGTCTGAAACCAAATTGATGATCAGAGACCAAGCCATTGGAGAAGAGGAAAGATTTCATATCTGAAGCAATGATGGATTCCATGACTTTGCTGATAATTGGGAGAAGGCTGATTGGTCTGCAGTTGCTAGGATCTGTTTTTGCACCTTTTTTGTGCAAAGCGGTGATGTTGGCTGATTTCCAAGCAGATGGCAGATGACCTTGAGCAAAAGAGAGGGTGAAGAGAACAGAGAGAGGGAGTGAAAGAGCGGAAGAACAGGATTTTAGGACCCGTGGTCCCACGGGCTCTCTTGAGGGTGGACACACACTTGTTTTGGGCTTTGTGAAAGGAAATGAGATTTCCTTCCGTTGGATTTGCTTTCCAGGAGACGAAAGCAAGTTGTTTCTGGGCAACAGCCTCACCACAAGATTCCGTGTACCATGGACGGGAGGAAGGGTATGACGACTGAAGACGAGATGGGATAAATCTGTGCATGAGAGAGAGCAATTTACTTTTGAAGAATTCCCAGGATGAGTTGATGTCAGAGGCAGTAGAGATGGGAGACCAGTCCAGATGATTGATGGCTGCTTGAAGACAGTGCCACTCGTGCCCAGGTGGCCTGAGTGAAATGCCAGACTCGTCGACACTGAGGAGGCTCTCTGAGAATGGTCAAAGAGATGTCCACTTTAACAAGCACATGATCAGATGAGCCGAACGGAGCAGAAGAAGAGCAGCAGACATTTTCAGGGAAGTTAGTCATAACCAAGTCCAGAAGAGAAGATGCTCCGTTGACTGAGATCCGGGTCGGGAAATTGACAGATTGTGGAAGTCCCAGTGAGTCGCAGAGGTCCTTTGCTGTGGAGCCATGGCTGGTGAGAGAGGTACCCACACCCAGCCAACTGGCATGGTAACAATTGAAATCACCACATATGAGGAAGAGAGAGTTGGGATGGGTAGATAGAAGTTGGTCCATGTTATCAGACAGCGAGATGTAGATGGAGTCATCACTGTTTGGTGGACGGTACAACACACATATGAACAAAAGGTGGGAGCGAAGGGGAAGCCATAGCCAAAGGTATTCCTGGGGGTGAGGTGGAGAGAGGGCAGTGCAGGGCGAGTGAGGAAGAGAGTTTTTTATAAAGATAGCAACCCCCCCCCCCCCCCCCCTCCAGGACGAGGCTCAGGTCTATCATACCGGAGGAGGGAGTAACCTGGGAGAGATACCAAGGAATCAGAGACATCATGAAGGAGGAAAGTTTCTGTTAAGCAGATCACGTCTGGTTTGTCAGAAGCAACCTGTACGGAGAGATCAGTCAAGTTTGAACGAAGGCCCCGGATGTTTGAGGTCCATACCGTTAATGAAGAGGAAGGGGGAGCATTGGATACAGAACAGGGGGGGGGGGGGGAGGGGTAGGGTAAGATGTGGAAGAGGAGGAAGTGGTAGGGAGAGCTGTTGAAGGTGTCAGAGATTTCAGAATAGCTTGGAGAAAGGGAATAATGGGGTGGACAAAAGGTTTGATGGTGATTGGGTGAGGCACAGTGAGGTGTTATTTTGAGGAGGGGGAAGAGCGAGGCAGAAGGTTGGGGGAGATGAAGGTGAAAGTTGGAAGGGGGAAGAAGCGGGGAGGACGCTTTGAGGAGGAGGGGTGAGAGGGGAGGGGAGGAGCGAGGGAGAGTCTCGGAGGGGAGGGGTGTGGGGGGAGTTTAGGAGGGAAGGGGCAAGGGGGGAGATTTGAAAGGGATGGGTGATGGGGAAGATTTGGAGGGGAGGGGCAAGGGGGAAGATTTGAAAGAGATGGGTGATGGGGAAGATTTGGAGGGGAGGGGCAAGGGGGTAGATTTTTAGGGGAGGGGTGATGGGGAAGTTTTGGAGGGGAGGGGTGATGGGGACGGTTTAAATTTAAACCTGAGGTTTAAATAAGACAGGTTCCTCCAAGATCCTCTTTAACGATGTTCTAATCATTTGCACCTGAGCTGGTGCACATGAGTCTAATTTTCGGTATTTGAAGTAGTGATAAATGTATGGGTGTACTTACTTTTTCCACATGCGAAATTTGCATTTATGTTCATTTAAATTATACAATGGACTACAAAATGTAAATGAATGAAATATGAATGATCGTTTTAAGGCCATTTTCCCCACTAGAGCGGGGGTTAGCCTTGCGGTCCCCATGACAATCATGGTTCCCTGTTTGAGGCAATGTTTTTATTGCCGAATGCCCTTCCTGACGCCAACCCTTGGTCACGCTCTTACGATGCGCAGGGATACAGTGTGCCTATTCTGAATCGGGGTACACACCGTGATCATTCATCCCAGCAAGCTGGTACTCAATTTGCCGACCTCGGAAGGATGACAGGCTGAGTCAACCCCCCTGGCGTTAATTCAGCGATCGACCGGGATTCAAACCCAGGATCCTAGGATCCCAAGCCGGCACCCTGACCGCTAAGCCAACGCCAGGCTTTGTTATATTATGTAAATGTTTCATGATATTTGTTATATTATGTCACCTTTATCTATCAATATTGTTGAAATGAAGATCAAATAGCTGTATGTTGAAATATGTTGAAAAAGTCAAAACTTTACATGGGGTGTACTTACTTTTTCACGTGACTGTATTTGTAGCTGTGATGGAGGTGCTGGCTCAGAACGTAAAGGAGGGTTTACCGTGGGAGTTGTATGCACATGATCTGGTGTTGATTGCGGAAAGTATGGATGGACTGAAGGAAAAGATGAACAAGTGGAAGGAATGTATGGAGACAAAAGGTCTGAAGGTGAATATAGGAAAGACGAAGGTGATGGCAAGTGGTAAAGCATGTGGTGAGGTGGAAAGAACTGGGAAGTGGCCATGTGCTGTGTGCAGGAAGGGTGTCGGAGTGAACTCCATTCAATGTACAATGTGCGCTGAGTGGGTTCATCAAAAATGTAGTGGTCTGAGAGGGTCATTAACCAGTGTGGCAGCTACATTCAAATGTAAGGTGTGTACAGAGGGAGATGCAGATGGAGGAAATGTTGAGTTGGATCTTGGAGACGGCGTGAAGCTGGAAGGTGTGAAAACATTTTGCTACCTCGGAGACATGCTGAATGGAGAAGGTGGATCAGACTCGGCAACGGTTGCAAGAGTGAGTTGTGCATGGAAAACGTTTCGGGTACTGAGTGGCGTGCTGATGAGGAGGGGAGTGTCGTTGAAGCTGAAGGGAAAGGTGTATGCTGCATGTGTGAGAAGTGTTATGATATATGGGAGCGAGACATGGGTAATGAACGTAGAGCAGCAACAAAGGGTGGAAATGCGAATGGTTCGGTGGATGTGCGGAGTATCGTTGAGAGAGAGGAAGACAAATGATGAATTGCGAAAGATGATAGGAATAGAGCCTGTGATTGATGCTGTGAAGAGGAGCAGGTTGAGAAGGTTTGGTCATGTGTTGAGGAAGGATGAAAGTGACTGGTTGAGAAGAGTGATGGAAATGAATGTAGAAGGAAGTAGAGGACGGGGAAGACCGAGAAAGACTTGGCTGAAGATGGTGGAAGAAGAAATGCGGGCAAGGGGGTTAACAAGGAGAGATGCAGAAAATAGGGCAAAATGGAGAAGATTGTCATGGGGACCACAAGGCTAACCCCCGCTCTGGCAGGGAAAATGGCCTTAAAATGCATGTTGTTGTTGTTGTTGTTGGTGTGTATATACACACACATCTTTGACAGTTTGTGCAGACTAATTTAATAGGCTTGCGATCTATTTTACTGCACATTACCTTTCTAATCGCCAAACTTACTTGTTCCGTACACCCATTTGAATCCTGCTGCTTATGACAGGTCTTCCTGGATAGTGCCAGTATTGTTTGCCCGTCCTCTGTGCACATCTCTAACATGTCCAACCTTTGTGGCACCCTGTTGTCCTGTGGAAATTCATGAAGTACTGCATCATAAAAAAAAAACAATTGGAACAACCGAAAAACGTTGCGGCTCGATATCTCCGAAACTGCCCCATGGGAATTTTTTTTTTTAATGTGGTTCATTGTAACAAACCCCGCTTTAGGAATAAGTGTCGTTTATGATGATGTCATTGGTGCCTTAATTATGACGTTATCATTCGATAAGTACAACGCTTCGTACTATCAGTTTGAAATTTATTTGAGTGTGATCAATGCAACAATTAGAGAGAGAATGTTGTCTGCAAGAATGCAGACAATAACTGCAAATTCCCCACCGCTACCCTCCCCCAAGGTGTCCCCTAAGGTTCAGTTCTCGGTCCCCTCCTCTTCATCCTGTACCTGTTCCCCCTTGTTCACTTAATCCGTCGTCATGGTCTCCAATTCCACTGCTTTGCCGATGACATCCAGCTTTTCATTTCCACCAAGTCAATTTCCACCGTCACCCACTCTATCCTGACAAACTACATCACTGAAATAAAATCCTGGCTTCAAATCAACTTCCTTAAACTAAACTGTGATAAATCCGAAATAATCATTATTGGACCAAAAACGCTCACCAAATCCACCCACAACTTCACCCTCAACATCGACGGTATCCCAGTATCCACCTCCCCTCACATCCGGAATCTTGGCATCATCTTTGACCAAACCCTCTCCTTCGACAAACACACATCACCAAACAGATCACCAAGACAGCCTTCTTTCATCTGAAAAACATTGCCCGTCTCCGTCCATCCCTCTCCTCCACAGCTGCAGAAACCCTCATCCACGCCTTCATCACTTCCTATCTGGACTACTGCAACAGCCTCCTCTATGGTTCACCCTCAAATATCATCAATAAACTTCAATACATTCAGAACTCCGCTGCCCGTCTACTCACCCACTCCCGGGCCCGGGATCACATCACCCCCGTCCTTCACAAGCTCCACTGGCTCCCCATCTCCCAGAGAATCCAGTACAAAATCCTCCCCCTGACCTACAAAGCTCTCCATAACCTGGCCCCATCCTACCTGACTGACCTCCTCTCCAGACACGCTCCCACCCGCACCCTCCGCTCTGCTTGTGCCAACCTCCTGTCCACCCCCCCTGCCCCCCCCCCCATCCGGACCAAACTCAGATCCTGGGGGGATAGGGCCTTCTCCATCGCCGCTCCCACACTCTGGAACTCACTACCTCAAACCATCAGAGACTCCTCCTCACTCACCACATTCAAATCATCACTCAAGACCCACCTGTTCAACACCGCATTCAACCCCTGACCGTCTCTTCTCCTCCTTCCTTTCTGTTTGGTTATTTAATTATGTATTTTTGTCTTTTTTGTCTTTGTTTTACGTACTATGTCAAAGCGTCTTTGGGTTTCTTGAAAAGCGCTATACAAAATAAATGTATTATTATTATTATTATTATTAATATAAATGTATGACGTCATCGCTCACGTGGTCTGGCAGCCATATTATATCAAAGAAAGAAAAAAACCAGAAGTTTGCCTGATCTCATAAGTAAACAAATACTCTTAGTTGACTGTGCGGGGTAAGTATTCTATGAATGCCATCTACTCTGTCATATTTCCCAGTGCTGCATTTTCTTGTACGAGTATACTGTATTTTGTTTTTTTCAAACTTTTTTTTCTTTCTTGTTGGCAATTGCATAATATCACTATTTGGTATCAATATTCAGAAATTGTGCATGTTTATACTTTGCTTTGTTTTCTAATCACTTCAGGTAATTGTTGAACACAAACTTTACTGACTTCTGAATCAAAACAAGAAAGAAAAGTAAACTACTTTCTCTGTACCCTTTGGTTTGTAATCTCCGTTGTGGTTTCTTCTTCTGCCTCCAGCAGCTGCACAGAGAGGTAAGCTGGAAGACGACAGATGTTGCACTGATGGGGAAAAGTTTTGAGTAAACAAGCAGTCAAATGTCAGATACGATGATTTATCAGCTTGAATGCACCCGCTTCCATTATTCCTTCATAATGGGTATACACTGGATAAAGCATTTTATAGAGCATGTCCCTTGAGGGTTGTGTGGTATTTCTGTGCCACAAAACAAACCTTCATCTTATCAGATTCCGATGTACCATACTCTTTTACACAGCGTCGATGCTGCCGAAGCAGTTTCTTGGCAAGGGTTGTACTGGGTGGTTTGCCATTGCCTTCCCAGTAATATTTCGGGCAGGAATTTGGAATTTGTTCAGGGTGCCGGCAAAAGTTCACCTCTTCTTCATGAAGGACATGGTGGGATATTTAACATCCACCCACAAGTGCCCGGCAGAGGGAGACCCAGCAATGACATTTATGGTGTCTACCGATTGGCCAAAGCAACAGATATGGTGCAGTATAGCATGCAGTACCTACAGAAAGTCTACACCCCCTTTCATTTTTTTCACCTTTTGTTGCCTTATAGCTTGGAATTCAATTGCATTAAATCAGACTTTTCCACCTTTATTTACCTGGTGTTGGCTTAGCAGTTAGGGTGCTGGCTTGGGATCCGAGGATACTGGGTGTGAATCCCGGTCGATCACTGAATTAACGCCAGGAGGGTTGACTCAACCTGTCATCCTGCCGAGGTCGGAAAATTGAGTACCAGTTCATTGGCATTTCCATGTGTGTCGCAAGAGGTGACTAACAGGGTTGGTGGCAGGAAGGGCATCCGGCCATCAAACAAGTTAATTGGCCTCCACCTGTGTTAAATTGTAGTCATTCTGATGATTTCTCCACCTGTGTTAATTTGTAGTGATTTTGATTATTGCAGAATAAAATCAGCTGTTCCTGTAGGTTTCCTCTGCTGGGTAGTGCATTTCACAGCAAATAATCAATGATGAGCACCAAGGAGCTTTGAAACGACCTCTGGGATAAAGTTGTGGAAAAGCACAGATTAGGGGATGGATATAAAAATATTTTGCAGGCCTTTAATATCGCTTAGAGAACTGTCAAGACAATCATTAAACATAGGGGTAATACCCCTGGCGCTCACTTGGTAGAATAAACAGTATACTGCACTGACTAAGGGAATTTTCAACCAATTTCAATGGTTGCTGGAAGACAGGGCAGCATGTAGAATCATACCAACATAATCATTAGACATTAAACAATGTTAAGGTCTGTGTGGACTAATAACAATTAT
The DNA here is from genome assembly GCF_964187855.1 of Myxine glutinosa. Classification (NCBI taxonomy): domain Eukaryota; kingdom Metazoa; phylum Chordata; class Myxini; order Myxiniformes; family Myxinidae; genus Myxine; species Myxine glutinosa. The sequence continues at coordinate 121,841,086 of NC_136268.1, forward strand.
GGTAACGTGTAAAAAAAATAATTCTAGTGTGAATCCTGGCCATAATGCTTACAACCTCCTTATTAGTCCCCTACCGGTGTACACCGTAGGGGACTATAGGTTTGCACTCCGTCCCTCCGCCTGTCAGTCTGTCGGCCCGTCAGTCCGTCACGCAAAGAACAGCTTTCCGGACTTTTTTTCTACACTCTTAATGCTGATGATTTCAAACTTGGTACATGGTTTCCTCATGATAAGTTACAGATCAAGTTCGAACTTCACGACGTTTCGATCATTTTTGACAAAGTTATGGCACTTTGAACTTTGGTAATTTCCCCAACAGTTTTCCGGACTATAATTTGGAGTGCGGTAAGTCAAAGCTGTTAATATTCCTTGTGTACAATATGCTGTAATCGTGGACTGTTCTTTAAAATGCTTTCCTAGAATAAGCATCAAGTCATAAACGCTTTTACTGAATTTTTTTCCCATTAACACAATTCTTCATATCAGGCAAGAATACGTGGAATTCACATAGTTTACCAATAAATCAACAATACATCGAGGGAGGTTGGAGTGTCACTTTACCATGTGCTTCTGTGCGTATAATCTGCGTGAATACTTCTTTAAATATGTATCTGATACTCTGCCCTCTTCGCAGTATATACAGTATGCGTCAGAAGTAACCTAGCTTCTACGGTCCACGGATAACCCGGTCAGGATAACCCGGTCAGGATAACCCGGTCTCACATCATCCGCGCCCACATTCAACCGTGCATAAATTTGCATATTTAATGAGGTTCGTCTGTCACACTTTGGTTTCCGTGCGATAACTCCACCAAATATTGGCTGATTTCAACAACATTTTTTACACACGTGTCTCGGCATCACTCGGATCAAGTTTGAAAACCAGCATCAACTGGTGGAACAACTCGGTTTTCTTTGTAATGACGCTTTAAAATTCGCCCATATCAGCTAAAGAATGGTTTATAGTTTTGGATTGAACACTTATCAACGAGGCGAGGCGTGTACACCGGAGTCCCCTACGGTAGGGGACATGTATTGCAGCGCAATACTCAGAATACTTGTTAATTTATGTTCATTCATGTGTTTCGTAAAGACAATGGGTTTAGGGGAATCAATTCAAAATAAAAGGGTCAAGGAAGACGTTGTATTATTGCCCTTTCGGGCCTTTATTACTTCCAAAATCGAAGATTTTTCAAGTATATTGGTCGGTTGCGTTTGTGGTTCTGTCTGTTTGTTTGTCACCGGCCTACAGGTCACAATTCGAAACCGATCGTCACGAAACTTCACCAAGTTGTATAGGTCGTCCCAATTGAGAATCTTATTGTTTTTGGGGTCAAAAGGTCAACATAGGCCAAAGGTCACCAACTTTACCAAATTTCTAAAATCCTCAATTTTCATCTGATTGACTTGAAATTTGAAGAGGACTTGCATATCTGGTCACTGAATTCAACCACCAAGTATATTTGAGGTCAACATAGGCCAAAAGGTCAACATAGGCCAAATTTGTAAAATCCTCAATTTTCAGCCGATTGACTTGAAATTTGAAGAGAACTTGCATATATGGTCAATGAATTCAACCACCAAATATTTTTGAGGTCAACATTGGCCAAAAGGTCAACATTGGCCAAAAGGTCAACATCAGCCAGATTTCTAAAATCCTCAATTTTCATCCAATTGATTTGAAATTTGAAGATGACTTGCATATCTGGTCACTGAATTCAACCACAAATTATATTTTAGGTGAACATAGACCCAAAGGTCAACATTGGCTGAATTTCTAAAATCACTAATTTTCATTTGATTGACTTGAAATTCGAAGAGGATTTACATATATGGTCACTGAATTCAACGACCAACTATTTTTGAGGTCAACATAGGCCAAGTTTTTGAAATCCTCAATTTTCATCCGATTGACTTGAAAATTGAACAGCATTTGCACATTGAGTCACTAAATAGGAAAACTAAATATTTTTGAGGTCAAAAGGTCAAAGGACAACCTTACAAAATCATTTTTCATATGAAAAATCCACTTTTCTTCTTGTTGACCCGAGCTTTGATTAAGATTGTCAATTTTAATCTTGATGAAATTGACAATTTGCTGTGTGAATGGAATTTTTTTTTCTTGTCGGTGGGGGGCGGATTTTGCAAGTAGCGTGCTCCGCATGACGTCTTCTTGTTATCTTGTTAGTCTGACAACTGGGATACCATGATAAGATATAAGTGATAGAATATGAGCCAGGAGTAATAAAAAAAGTTTTTGATTTGCTTTCATAATTCACTGTGTCGATTACACCCATTTATTGTTGTCAATAATGATATTCATTTTTGTTTGATTCATGTCCACTATTGCATTGAATTGCCCATAAAGAGCTTGTGGCACATTTTTCTCCACAGGCTAATGAAAGAAAATAGTAAAGATTGCCATTGTTAACAAGGAAAATTAATTGTAGGCAAAATTAAATTGATAATTACAAATTCATTTAACTTTTAACCCTTTCATCATTTCGTCGTCCTCAAAATGATAACTCTTGCATTAAAAAATCAATTGAAATTGGGAGGATTATTAAAGGATCAGAATCATTGTATGAGCTTGAAAGAGATTTACTTATTGTGTATCTTTACAAAGGAACACAATTGGCAAGGGCAATGTGATTTCCACACATTTAAATATGTGATCCAATTTTTTAATAACTTACCTTCTTTGTATAAATAGCAGCCCTTTTCAGTGTCTCAGAGTAGCGTACTGTCTCTTCCATCAGGCCCTAATAGGGAGAGTGACATGTATGCAACTGTGAGTTATAGTATTGTTATGAATGAATAGTTCTGTGTCATTATGTTCATTCATTCATTTCTCCAAACTATAGCAATTAAAACATAGATCCCTCCATATTATGAGTGAATACATAAACAGAAAGCGGTGTGTGTGTATGTGTGTGCAGGTGTGTATTAGTGTTTGTGTATTTATATATACACTGTTGGCCATAAAGATGGAATAAAATATTTTTGACATGATTCCACAGTTTCTTTGGTATTTGACAGTTTACGTGTAAACAAAAGGGTAATTGAGTGATTACATAACGTTTCCCCATTACACAGGTGATATGATAACATTGAAAAAATGTGTATTATGTAATAATTTTTTTTGTTAGGGACTATAAAAGCCCATGCATGTGATATTCTGTCCCTTTCCCTGATTCAACACTGTGTTAAACGAGGCTGGTTTTTTTTCGAGTTCCTTGTACCGTTTGCAAGAAAAATCGGTAGAGACGTTCCCTGGGCTATGCCTGGTCCAACGGAACCAGCAATACGCGAGAGAGTGGTAGCACTGCGGCAGGAGGGCTACAAACAGAGTGATATCGCAGATGTCGTCGGGATATCACAGAGTACAGTCTGTAAGATCCTGAAACGTCAACGTGAGGCGGGGAATGTGTGGCCGCGGAAACCTCCAGGACATCCAAGATTAACCACGAGACGAGATGATCGCCAACTGTTGAATCTCTGCCACAGAAACCAGAAAATGCCGACGAGTCGTCTTCGTCGCTTGTGGAGGAGACATCATGGGATCCACGTTTCCCGGTCAACCGTTAATCGGAGATTGCTCCAACATGGTTACCCAGCACGACGGTTGACTAAATGTCCACGCCTGGCTGTTCGCCACAGAGTTGCTCGTCTTCGCTGGGCTAGGGAGCACAGAAGGCTTCATCCTGGACACTGGCGACATGTTGTCTTCACGGACGAGAGCCGCTACATCCTTGACCGTACAGATGGGAGACAACGAGTTCGTCGATTACCCGGGGAGAACCTTCGTGATGACTGCATCCACGAGACGACTCAAGGTGGTGGCGGCTCAGTGATGATATGGGCCGGCATCCATTATGGAGGGAAAACGCCAATGGTGGTTCCAGACGGAAACGTCAACACCGTCGTGTACCGGGATATCTTGGAGTACCACTGCCTTCCACATGCAAGACGAGTGTATGGACACAATTTCCGACTGCAGGACGACAACGCTAGACCGCACAGGGCCGCTGCAGTAAGGGAATTCCTTGAGGCAGAGGGCGTGGAGCAGTTGCCATGGCCAGCTTGCTCGCCGGATATGAACCCCATAGAGCATGCATGGGATGCATCAACGACAGAGATGTTATTCCTCAAACTTTGCAGGAGTTGGCCGACGCTCTGAGGGAAGAATGGGATGCTATGCCTGTTGACATCGTCAACAAGCTAGTGGACAGCATGCCACGACGTCTGCACGCCCCGATTCGTGCCAGGGGTGGACATACCCGCTATTAGTGACTGAGTAACAACAAGGACTCTACTGTGATGCAAATTGATCCATGAAATCACCCCAAAAAATGTTATCTGGAAAACTGACAGAGATTAAAAAGAAATGTGTCATGATCCTTAATTTACTGTCTATTGTCGTCATTGTCGTTTTACGCTCAAGACACCAACCGATTAGGACTGATAATTCATAAAAATCACTGTCAAATGTGCGTAAGAGACAGAATAATAAAGAAAAGTGGTTATATGCACCATAAATGCCAATGGTAATTTAGATTGAAATAATGATGCTATGAAAATTTGTTGAAAAAAAAATATTCCATCTTTATGGCCAACAGTGTATATATATATATATATATATATATATATATATATATATATATATATATATATATATATATATATATATATATATATATATATATATTGTTGCGGTTTTGCAAGAAAGGCAAACCCCCTATAGTTAATTGCACGACAACATGTAGCCTGGAGTAGTCATTTCTTATTAAATGTAAAGATTAGCTCCCCTCCCAATGTTTAGTAATCCACGCCAATATGCGTTGAGTTAGGCAGGATTTCAAACCTCCGTGTGGTTGAGGGAAGACGTTTTCAAGTGCAGGGAGGCGTGGTTAAAAGAACAGGCCATGTAACCAGCAGGTGACCAATCAGGTCGAGCCTATGTCACCAGCGAGCGACCAATTGGGGGTCGTGGACACGTTACCGGCAGGCGACCAATGGGGGGTTGTAAAACCTCCCCGAATGAGAGAGGGAAGGAGGAAAAAACCTTCCCAGCTGGAGGCAGCGCTGAATGACCGCACGTGACCAACCTCGGCCAATGGGAGGCCGTGGAACCTTCTTGAAGAACATTACACCCGATAAAGATCCGTGCCCATCATCATTCGAGCTCTCTCCCGACAATCATCTTGAACCTGGCTGTCCGACGTGCTGGTTCGTCTTTCCTGTGCTGCAATTCATCCGAGCTGGATCGTCGTTCGTGCGGACCTTCAAGCTACATGCCCTGAACGGCCGTGAGCTGCACACGGGAGCTGGGGGCCCCAGTCAGCGTCGGCACGTCCATCGCACGAATAACCCATGCAATTCATTCCGGTCTGTGTGTGAAGGTGCCTGTTGGGATTAGGCTCGGTAAGAATTGCTAAGTTAAGACTGCCTCTTGTCTCTTTGCCTTGTAAATAAAAGGCTGAACATTTGGTTCTTTTCAAACCTGTTTGTAACGACTTTTCCTTCATTGGCCTAGCATCGTCCGAAACCGAATTCGACGAGTCAATCAGGCCCATCAATCACGCAGGATAAAACTGCAATTCACCCCGCGCAAAACCGCTCGGGGCACTCTATCGGAATTGGGGGAGATTTCAATACCAGGCCTTTCTCGAGAACCAGGGGTGAATTTCTGGAGAATTTGGGGAGGTGAATTGCGTGTCCTTGAAGGTATCTGGGTTTTAGTGATCAGTATAACTCTTTGGCACGTGGCTGGGAGACTGGCGATTGAAGTTGCTTCGCAACCCACGGGGCGCGAGTTTCATCGCCGCCGACGGCCCAGTGGACTCGGAGTCTTTTTTTTTTTTTTGTTGTATACAAGATCGAGGCTTGTGAAAGAGCCAACATTAATCACACAAAAAGTCAAACCGACACAACCGACACATGAAACACCAAATAAGGGGAGTGGTAGACAAGATGGGGAGAGAGGGCGAAGGACACAAACACAACATTTGAGAGCAGGGACAACGAGAGAACTGTGGGAGGGAGAGGGCTTGGGGGGAGGTGGGAGAAGTATGAAACATATGGACACTGCAGGGACTTCCAGGAAAGAAGTTGGAATTTCGAAAACGTGTATCTGGGGTGAATTATTGGGGGTAGAAAAGATCAAGGTTTTGGATGGGGGAAGATAAGAGATGGTGGTGAACAGCTGTTTTAAAGACATGGAGGGAGGAGTGGGATTGAAGGGAGTGGGTGAGTTTGTTCCAGAGGCGGGGAAAAAGGGGAATAAAAGAGTGAAGGTGAGCAGAGAGCCTAGATTTTGGCGGTTTAACCATAAGAGGGTTGCTGGCAGATCTTGTGCGAGCTGAAGGAATATTTGGGGGACAAAGCACAGAGAGAGCTGGGGGAGCAAGGCCGGAGAGGAGTCGGTAGAAGACAGAAAGACCACCAACCTGCCTGCGGTGAGTGAGTGAAAGGCCCTCGGAGTTAGCTTCATCGCAGGAGATTCCAATGATTCTGGAAGCTTTGGTTTCAACACCGTGGAGTGGAGCTAGGTGTGAGGCAGGAGCACTGGCCCAGAGGGGCGTACAGTATTCCATTGAGCTGCGGATGAAAGCCTTGTATGTGGTGAGGAGCTCAGGTGTGCCAAAGAAGGACTTCGCACGACGGAGGATGCCCAGTCGGCGACTGGCTTTGGAGGCCAGTTTGGAAATGTGGTTTTCCCAAGAAAGGAATCTTTCACGTCTCTTCAAAGCTGTGCATGCGCGCACGCTTTCGAAGTGAATAAGTAACTTTTCACAATTGTGTTTTTGTCGTAATACCGGCTTTACCACAGGTCGAAACTTTATCTTTCTTTCGGTGTATATGTAACTATTGGTGTGTCTCTAATAGTATTCTTGGTGTTGGTTTTTCATACCTGTGTACAGAATACCTGTGTGTGTACCTGTGTACAGAATACCTGTGTACAGAATCGTACAGAATCGTCGGTACAGTTCGTGTCGCATATTCTGACGCCGAGCGTAGGACTAGTAGTAGGACGCTACCGTGTCTGCCCTTGGCTTGAGGCTTTGTTTCTGTCTCAGCGGTTTCTTCGATTGCGCTCGCAATTCCTTTCGATCTCTATTTTTCACGTTCCACGTTCGGTCTCTGTCTCTGTTTTCATCCCAACTCAAAAAAATTAAAAAAAAATTCTCTTCTCTGTTCTTATCCGTTTCGTTCTTATTTGTTCGTTCGTTCCTTGACCACGTTGTTCGTGATCACGTGTTCACGTCATTAAAAAATGTTTCATCTGTCCCCTGAACAATGGTATTCTGTCATTTACGATAATACCTTTTTGTTCTTGTTCTATAAAAGGATGCTTTCGACTTGCTCACCAAATCTATTCATTCCAAAAAAAAATTCCATCTCTTACAGCTACAGTGCCTCTTTCATTCATTCCCTAAACTCTCCAGAACTCCACCCATCCTTCAGCGTCCTCAAACGTATTTTTGACTCAAAGGTCGCAAGAAACTCATTTTGCAAGAAATGTTCGTTTCCCATTAATCGTACATTTTTCAAAATCCAATCTCACCCCTCCCCTCCAAATCTTCCCCATCACCCATCCCTTTCAAATCTTCCCCGTTGCCCCTCCCCTCCAAATGTTCCCCATCACCCATCCCTTTCAAATCTTCCCCCTTGCCCCTCCCCTCCAAATCTTCCCCATCACCCATCCCTTTCAGATCTCCCCCCTTGCCCCTTCCCTCCTAAACTCCCCCCACACCCCTCCCCTCTGAGACCCTCCTCACTCCTCCCCTCCTAGACTCCCCTCTCACCCCTCCTCCTCAAAGCGTCCTCCCTGCTTCTTCCCCCTTCCAACTCTTACCTTCATCTCCCTCAACCTTCTGCCTCACTCTTCCCCCTCCTCAAACAACACCTCACTGCACCTCACCCAATCACCATCAAACCTTTTGTCCGCCCCATTCTTCCCTTTCTCCAAGCTGCTCTGAAATCTGTGACACACCTTCAACAGCTCTCCCTACCTCTTCCTCCTCTTCCACATCATACCCTACCGCTCCCCCCCCCTGTTATATATCCGATGCTCCCCCTTCCTCTTCTTTAACAGTATGGACCTCAAACATCCGGGGCCTTCGCTCAAACTTGACTGATCTCTCCATACAGGTTGCTTCTGACAAACCAGACGTGATCTGCTTAACAGAAACTTTCCTCCTTCAGGATATCTCTGATTCCTTGGTATCTCTCCCAGGTTACTCCCTCCTCCGGTATGATAGACCTGAGCCTCGTCCTGGAGGGGGGGGGGGGGGGGGGTTGCTATCTTTATAAAAAACTCTCTTCCTCACTCGCCCTGCACTGCCCTCTCTCCACCTCACCCCCAGGAATACCTTTGGCTACGGCTTCCCCTTCACTCCCACCTTTTGTTCATATGTGTGTTGTACCGTCCACCAAACAGTGATGACTCCATCTACATCTCGCTGTCTGATAACATGGACCAACTTCTATCTACCCATCCCAACTCTCTCTTCCTCATATGTGGTGATTTCAATTGTCACCATGCCAGTTGGCTGGGTGTGGGTACCTCTCTCACCAGCCATGGCTTTTCAGCAAAGGACTTCTGTGACTCACTGGGACTGACACAATCTGTCAATTTCCCGACCCGGATCTCAATCAATGGAGCATCTTCTCTTCTGGACTTGGTTATGTCTAACTTCCCTGAAAATGTCTGCTGCTCTTCTTCTGCTCCAATCGGCTCATCTGATCATGTGCTTGTTAAAGTGGACATCTCTCTGACCATTCTCAGAGAGCCTCCTCAGCGTCGACGAGTCTGGCATTTCACTCAGGCCAACTGGCATGGTCTTCAAGCAGCCATCAATCATCTGGACTGGTCTCCCATCTCTACCGCCTCTGACATCAACTCATCCTGGGAATTCTTCCAAAGTATATTGCTCTCTCTCATGCACAGATTTATCCCATCTCGTCTTCAGTTGTCATACCCTTCCTCCCGTCCATGGTACACAGAATCTTGTGGTGAGGCTATTGCCCAGAAACAACTTGCTTTTGTCTCCTGGAAAGCAAATCCAACGGAAGGAAATCTCATTTCCTTTCACAAAGCCCGAAACAAGTGTGTGTCCACCCTCAGGAGAGCCAGGAAACAATATCTCTCCGTTCTCAGGACAGAACTCTCTTATCTGTCTCCCTCTTCCAAATCCTGGTGGCGTCTGGTCAAATCTGTTTCTGGTGTTTGTTCCCCCTCCATCCCCTCCCTCACCTCAAACGGCCACACGGCTGACTCCGCGCATGAAAAAGCTGAATGCCTCAACTCTGTGTTTGCCTCTAAATCTTGTGTCCCAAACCCATCCCTCTCTGTACCCACCGTACCCAGTCATACCCAGCTGCTCCTGGACTCTGTGTCCTTTCCTCCTGACAAGGTGGAAAAGTTTCTGTCAACCCTCGACTCTGATTCTGCAACTGGACCTGACGGCATCAGCCCACGGGTCCTAAAATCTTGTACTTCCGCTCTTTCACTCCCTCTCTCTGTTCTCTTCACACTCTCTTTTGCTCAAGGTCATCTGCCATCTGCTTGGAAATCTGCCAACATCACCGCTTTGCACAAAAAAGGTGCAAAAACAGATCCCAGCAACTACAGACCAATCAGCCTTCTCTCAATTATCAGTAAAGTCATGGAATCCATCATTGCTTCAGATATGAAATCTTTCCTCTTCTCCAATGGCTTGATCTCTGATCATCAATTTGGTTTCAGACCTGGTCACTCTACTCTGGACATGCTGCTACTGCTTTCTCACCAATGGATGGAGGTCCTAAATGCCAAACAGGAAATCAGAGCTGTCTCCCTTGACATATCACATGCCTTCGATACGGTCTGGCACCCAACTCTGCTTACCAAACTCTCCTCCTATGGTATCCATGGAAATCTCTACGCATGGCTTGCGGACTTCCTCTCTAGTCGTAGTCAACGTGTGGCCCTGAATGGATTTCTCTCATCGCCCCTTCCTGTTCTGGCTGGAGTTCCCCAAAGTAGTGTTCTGGGCCCTGTGCTTTTTCTGGTCTTCAACAATGATCTCTCCGACTCTCTTGAAAATCCTCTCTATCTCTTTGCTGATGACTCCACTCTCTGTCGCTCCATTCTTCATCCCTCAGATCGGCAGTCTGCAGCCTCCTCACTCTCTGCAGACGTGGACAAAATCACAGACTGGTCAAACAAGTGGAACATGTCTTTCAATCCTGACAAATCTCACACTCTTACTTTGCCTCTCCGAAAAGACGAACTGGACAACCCTCCCATCTACTTTCTGAATAATCCTCTCCAAGAAGTTCTGTCACTCAAACTTTTGGGTCTCACTATCTGCCATGATCTTTTTTTTTTCTTCTTTTTTTTTGTATACTGAATCGAGGCTCGTGAAAGAGCTGACATTTACTTCACAAACAAATCAACCAGACAAACAAAATATATAAAAAGGGGGAGCGGAAGACAAGATAATGGGGAGCACGCAAACACTTGAGAGCACACAACATTTAAGAGCAGGGAGATGTGTGGGAGGGAGAGGGCTTGGGGGGAGGAGGTGTGGGAAGGGGGGGGGGGTGGGAGAATTATAAAACACAAGGACACCAAGAATCTGTGGGTTTGGGACACATATTTTGAGGCAAACACAGAGGTCTTGCATTCGGCTTTGTCACGTGCGGTGTCAACTGTTTTGCCATTTGAGGTGAGGGTGGGGATGGAGGGGGAACAAACACCAGAAACGGATTTGACCAGACGCCACCAGGATTTGGAGGAAGGAGCCAGGTTTGAGAGTTCATTCTTGAGTGTGGAGAGATAGTGCTTCCTGGCACTCCTGAGGGTAGACCAACACTTGTTCCGAGCTTGGTGGAAGGAACTGAGATTGCCTTCAGTTGGATTTGCCTTCCAAGAGGCAAAGGCAAGTTGTTTCAGGGCAACTGCCTCACCACAAGATTCAGTGTACCATGGACGGGAGGAAGGGTAAGACAACTGAAGACGAGATGGGATAAATCTGTGCATTAGAGACAGAGAGCAGTTTGCTTTGGAGGAATTCCCAGGAAGAATTGATGTCAGAGGCAGTGGAGATGGGAGACCAATCCAGACGATTGATGGCTGCTTGAAGACCATGCCAGTCAGCCTGAGTGAAATGTCAGACTCGTCGGCGCTGAGGAGGCTCTCTGAGAATTGCCAGAGAGATGTCCACTTTAACAAGCACATGATCAGAAGAACCGATTGGAGCAGAAGAAGAGCAGCAGACATTTGCAGGGAAGTTTGTCATGACCAAGTCTAGAACAGAAGATACTCCATGGACTGAGATCCAGGTCGGGAAATTGACAGATTGTGTCAGTCCCAATGAGTCACAGAAGTCCTTTGCTGAGGTGCCATGACTGGTGAGAGAGGAACCCACACCCAGCCAGCTGGCATGATGACAGTTGAAATCACCACATATGAGGAAGAGAGAGTTGATAGAAGAGGAGTTGATAGGAGAGAGAGTAGGGGGGAGTTGATAGAAGTTGGTCCATATTATCAGACAACGAAATGTAGATGGAGTCATCACTGTTTGGAGGACGGTACAGAACACATATGAACAAAAGGTGGGAGCGGAGAGGAAGCCGTAGCCAGAGGTACTCCTGGGGGTGGGGTGGAGAGAGGACTGTGCAAGGAGAGTGACGAAGAGAGTTTTTGATAAAGATAGCAACCCCACCACCAGGACGAGGTTCAGGTCTATCATACCGGAGGAGGGAGTAACCAGGAAGAGATATTAAGGAATCAGAGACATCTTGAAGGAGAAACGTTTCTGTTTAGCAGATCAAGTCTGGATTGTCAGAAGCAACCTGAATGAAGAGATCAATCAGGTTTGAGTGAAGGCCCCAAATGTTTGATGTCCATATCGTTAATGAGGAGAGAGAGGGAGCATCAGGTGCAGGGGAGGGGAGGGGGGGGGTAGGGTCAGATGAAGGATGAGAGGGGGAGGTAGGAAGAGCAGTTGATAGTGTGTCATAGAATACAGAAGACTTACAAGAAAGGGAAGGATGAGGAGGACGAAGGGTTTGATGGTGATGGGATGAGGCACAGTGAGGACTGAGGGGTTCTTTGAGGAGGGGGCAGAGGAAAGTAAAAGGTTGGGGGAGGTGGAGGTATGAGATAGAAAGGAGATGAAGTGGGGCAAGGCAGCTTTAAGAAGGAGGTGGGAGGGGTGAGAACTGGAAAGGGATGGTAGGGGGGGGGGGGAGATTTGAAGGGGAGGGGTAGGGGGGAGTTTTGAAGCGGAGGGGTAGGGGGGAGTTTTGAAGCGGAGGGGTAGGGGGGAGATTTGAAGGGGAGGAGTTAGGGGGGAGTTTTGGAGGGGAGGGGCACGGGGGTAGTTTAGGAGGGGAGGGGCATGGGGGGAGTTTAGGAGGGGAGGGGCAATGGGGGAATTTAGGAGGGGAGGGGCAAAGGGGAAAATTTGGAGGGGAGGAGCAAGGGGGGAGTTTATAAAGTGGATGATTAATGAAAGACGAACATTGATAACAAATTGGGTTTATTGTGATTTTCAAGTTAGAGATCCGTTTAAGAACGATGGAGGAGGGGTGGAATGAATGTGAATTTAGAGCATGTCATCATTTAGTATTATAAGAGATTGAATATTTTTTTGAAGTGGAATGAGTTGGAGAGGAAATTGAAAAAAGCCTTTTAAATAGGAAGAAAAACAACGTGTTGTAATATACCACTGAATAAAACACTGCAGGGGAAAGTTTAAACATATTTAAACAGAAATGTGAAGAACAATCTAATATTCACAAAAATACCAACGTGGAGAGGGAGCCTCGAGGGACAACCACGAGTCACGTGAACAGGGCAAAAGATGTCAGCAAAAAGAACAGGGCAAAACAGATCTGGGGAATGGTGTGAAAATGGGGGTGAAATGGGGGAGAAACACGTGGTCGAAGAACGAACGAACGAAAAGAAGGAAATGTTTTTTTTTTGTTTGTTTTTTGTTAGTTAAGAATTTAAACAAGGAAGTATGGGGTGAAAAGATGGGAAAAGACTGAGAGAACGAGAGTAGAAGGACCACAATCAACCACTGAGAGAAAACAAGCCTCAAGGTAGGAATCTTCAAGAATGGGCCGCAATTTACCGCGGCACAAAATACTCGACTATTTAATGTACAAGTATGAAAGATTAGCACCGATAATCTTCCAAGGGACGCACTTTTGGTACACACACGTAAGATAAATACAGTTTCGACAAGAATACAATTGTGAACAATTACTTAACTTCGAGCGCGTGAAGATCGTGGACAGCTTCGAAAAACCGTGAACTCCCCGACCGAAACGGGAACCGGGGTCATAAACCCCCCCTTAGTATGTCTGAGGGGAAACAGGGTCATAACCCCCCCCCCCTTATAGTCTAGTAGGAAGACTAGGTCCCCCTGCACCCCCCGGAGATATACTTCTAATCAGTGTTTCTAGATTGGAAAAAATGTGTAGAAAATGACTAGCTATGGCCCCAAGCTGAAAAAATGTCCCACATACCATTTTTATGCAAATTACTGCTGCAAATTTTATGCAAAATTATGCAAATTTTATGCAAATTTTTGATGAGGAGTAGAGTTGAGGGGTCTTTGAGGGCTTCATCGAGGTGCTCTCGGTTGCAAGACTGGGTCATTCTGAGAAGCACAGCAGGGTCAGAGATCATGATGTTCTCCTCCTCAGTGAATCTCTCCATCAACAGCCTCTCCATTGCCTCACACACTGTTTTGAGGCAAAAGAGGGACTTTGCGTAGGCCTTTCCACTGAGAACACCTTTGAGAGATCCACTTGTTACTAGTTGTGCCTCAAAGAGAATCTCTGCATATCCAGAACCACGCATCTTGTGTCCAGTGAGCATCCCGATGTAGTTCATGGATGTGTGGAAGGGTCCAATCGTTACTACATGACTAGCAAATTCATTTGGCCAGCGCCAGATGATGGGAAGGGCTTTCATGCAGACACCCAGATCAAATGTATTCAGGACCCATCTCTGACCCACCTCAGCAGTTGCTGCCTCGGAACGCTTCAGTAGCTCACGAACAACTGCGTTGTCTGTGATCGGTCTGTGCCTGGTGCCTGCATGGCATGGCAATGGCCTGCAGCCTGTGCCTGGGCTAGGGGGTTTCACCTCTGCAACTGGTTCTCCCCCACCCAGCAAATCAACAGTCGACTACTGCACGCCTATCCACCAACCGATCACAGACAACGCAGTTGTTCGTGAGCTACTGAAGCGTTCCGAGGCAGCAACTGCTGAGGTGGGTCAGAGATGGGTCCTGAATACATTTGATCTGGGTGTCTGCATGAAAGCCCTTCCCATCATCTGGCGCTGGCCAAATGAATTTGCTAGTCATGTAGTAACGATTGGACCCTTCCACACATCCATGAACTACATCGGGATGCTCACTGGACACAAGATGCGTGGTTCTGGATATGCAGAGATTCTCTTTGAGGCACAACTAGTAACAAGTGGATCTCTCAAAGGTGTTCTCAGTGGAAAGGCCTACGCAAAGTCCCTCTTTTGCCTCAAAACAGTGTGTGAGGCAATGGAGAGGCTGTTGATGGAGAGATTCACTGAGGAGGAGAACATCATGATCTCTGACCCTGCTGTGCTTCTCAGAATGACCCAGTCTTGCAACCGAGAGCACCTCGATGAAGCCCTCAAAGACCCCTCAACTCTACTCCTCATCAAAAATTTGCATAAAATTTGCATAATTTTGCATAAAATTTGCAGCAGTAATTTGCATAAAAATGGTATGTGGGACATTTTTTCAGCTTGGGGCCATAGCTAGTCATTTTCTACACATTTTTTCCAATCTAGAAACACTGATTAGAAGTATATCTCCGGGGGGTGCAGGGGGACCTAGTCTTCCTACTAGACTATTAGTACGTCGCCAGATCTGGTATCCGCAACAATATATATATTTGTTGGTGCGGAGATATATATATTAGCCCTATTAGCCCTGATATATATATATTAGATATATATATTAGCCCAACAATATATATATTAGCCCTGTCCTTGGAGAGGTGCGGAGAGGTGCTCAGAGTGCCGCGAGATATATATATATACAGTGGAACCTTGACTTACGAGTGCCCCAACTTACGAGTTTTTCGAGATACGAGCCGTCGCTCGGGCGGTTTATTGATTTGAGATGCGAGCCGAGATCTGAGTTACGAGCTTTCGCCACCCGGTCACGTGGTTATCTTGCCGTGCAAGTACAGTATCTCTGCCGTATATCGCTGCATTTTGTTTTCGCATGTTGGTTATTTTGAGTTTATGCCAGCCGCCACCAGGTGGGTTCTGGTCACGTGGTTATCTTGCCGTGCAAGTACAGTATCTCTGCCGTATATCGCTGCATTTTTGTTTTCGCATGTTGGTTATTTTGAGTTTACGCCAGCCGCCACCAGGTGGGTTCTGGTCACGTGGTTATCTTGCCGCGCAAGTACAGTATCTCTGCCGTATATCGCTGCATTTTTGTTTTCGCATGTTGGTTATTTTGAGTTTACGCCAGCCGCCACCAGGTGGGTTCCGGTCACGTGGTTATCTTGCCGTGCAAGTACAGTATCTCTGCCGTATATCGCTGCATTTTTGTTTTCGCATTTTGGTTATTTTGGAAAATTTCTTAGTTTTAACCATGGGGCCTAAGAAAGTGAGTGCCAAGTGCAGTGCTGAGAAGAAGAAGAGGATGATGAGCTTGGCTATAAAACACGCAATCGTCGAACAACATGAGCGAGGTGTGCGTGTTGTCGACTTGGTGAGGCGGATGTGAAGGCAGCTGAAGATTTTATTATAACTTTTGCCGAACTGATAGAAGCCGAACGATACATCCCCCAGCA
Source organism: Myxine glutinosa (assembly GCF_964187855.1). Classification (NCBI taxonomy): domain Eukaryota; kingdom Metazoa; phylum Chordata; class Myxini; order Myxiniformes; family Myxinidae; genus Myxine; species Myxine glutinosa. Next base: position 121,856,947 of record NC_136268.1, read on the forward strand.
AATCTTCAACTGTGACGAGACAGGGCTCTTCTGGAAAAAGATGCCGAGGAGGACGTATATAACGGCAGAGGAGAAGAGCATGCCAGGCCACAACTTGTTCAGAGTGCCGGCGATAGCTCGCCTTCTCTTTGTGGAAAACACGGTGAGATCCTTAACATCCAACAACTAATGGGACGCAAACGGGGCGCCCAGTTTAGCGGTACACACATTGGTGAATCACCCTGCCTGTGATTCACCCATGACAGGTTATAGCTGGGTCGGGATTCAAACCCAGGCTGGACAGTTTAGACTTTATAGTCAAGTGTGCGTACCTCCAGTCCAGGCCATCCTGCCAACTTGTATGCTGCATACAGGTGAAATATAAAGCGCGAGATATTTTTATATATACTGTATATTTAAAAAAAAATTGGTGTGGTTTTTGGCGGGCTGGAACGGATTAATAGCATTTCAATGCATTTTAATGGGGAAATTTGATTTGAGAAACGAGCAATTTGAGTTACGAGCTCGGTCACAGAACGAATTAAACTCGTAAGTCAAGGTTCCACTGTATATATATTGCTGCGGTTTTGAGATTGGTACAGTAAAGGTTAATAAAGGTTAAAGGTTTGCCCCCTATAGTTATGCACACGAGCAACATGTAGGCCCATTTGTATTATAGCTATGTATAGCTTAGTATGTGTACGAATAGGCCATTTCCTCTCTTAGTGCCTGCATTGTGTAAAGACAGGAGAATAGGCCTTGCAATCATTTTGCTCCAACCTCCATTCTACCTCTATGGGCGCAATCCATCCCGCGTCCCATTTGGCTGTCTCGTAACACGAGGGTCTCCTCAGGGCCTCGAAAAGTGAAGGAGGGTTGAGCTCGGCGTGGCAGCAGTGGGGACGGTAAGAATGAACCAGCCAATCAGAGCTCGAGTGGAATGGCGTGAGAGTGCGTGGTGAAGAGCGTCTGGTGAGTTCCAGAGGGTTCTAAGGGCGTGGCAATAAAACCCTTTGCGCGAAGCCCCCACCTCAGTTATGAGAAGGGAGAGGCGCCGGTGAGTCGTGGAGTCCAGTTATGGGAGAGGAGCTCATGAGTTGAGAGAGTTGCGCGCAGACCAGAGTTACGGGAGAGGTGCGCTGAAGTGACTTCTCAGTACGGAGAAAGGAGACGCGCTTGATGGGAATCACCCGCGCTGAATGAACTTTGTTACGTGGAATACGTGGGCGCAGACAGGGCGTTGATAACTCACGCAGTTCGGCCAAAGCGAGTGAACGCGGCTGAGTAACTGCCAGCCCTCCACCTCCACCACAGTCCGCCCTCCACCGTTCGCCCCGAGATTATCCGCTTTGTTCGAGCGACACGATACGAGTCTCTGCCTTCTCCTACCTTCATCTTCGCGGAACGTGCCGTGGACCGTGGAGAGTGAGACGGAGCTGATCCTGTACGACCACCGCGGCGCTGGTGAACATCATCCTGCCCATCAGCAATCCCTGTGTGAGTGTGTGTGTGAGACGGGCCCGTTTGTACTGGGGTATTAAGAATAGGATTGCCTAAGGATTTCCCTGTGTCTCTTTGTCCCAAGCTGTAAATACGTGCAATCATAATTAAACATATTTGTTCTTCCTTTTCTTCCAATTCGATCGTCTTTGTGATTTCTCCATTGACTAAGCGTGGTACGAATAAGATCGCTCCAATCGGGTACAGTAACTAATAATAGCGCGGATCACGTGTACGCAAACCGCTCGGCGTATCACCATCACACGTGCTTCGTGCGAGGCTTATTCCCTTGCTTCCAGGGCAGCGTTAGTACTTAGGTAACAGCGAATTTGGTCCTGAAACCCTATTTAGCCCTGTCCGGAAGGGACGTAATACGTCTCGGGTCGCGCCAGGTCAGTAAAGACAAGGGGATCAACCCCACCCCCCCCCCCCTTGATAAGGGGAGAAGGCCGGCGACAGATCCACAACATTTGGTGTCAGGAGTGGGATTTGGAACCCAACCAAATTTTTTTGGACAAATTTGGCTCAAAATTACGAGCGACCCAAATTTAATTTTAAAATCCAAAATTTTTAATTCGTGCCATGGCTAGCCAAAGCGTCCGGATGCCGGTGGGGGTAGAAGAGGAGGTAGATAAGGTAAAATTAATGACCCAGGACCGAGAGGGACAGTTGGTAGTAATGGAAGCAGAAATGGGTACGGCAGCTGGCAAAGAAAATGGTGGCACCTCGCACGCGGTGGCGAAGGCTAGAGCCGCTGCGCAAGTGGGGGTTATGGACGAGCAATCATTCATGACTCAAGTGTTAGCGCTCATGAAAGAATGGAGTTGTGAAGTGAAAGAAACAATGGAGGCTCAAAATAATCAATTAAAATAAATGGGGGACGAATACATCCGGAACATAAAATAAATGGGGGAGAACATTGGGCACATGTTGAGCGAAGAGGTCGCGGTGGTACACGACGAGGTAACGCGGTGCGAGGAACGCGTAGGGAGCGAGCTTGGGCAGAGCACAGTCAAGTTGACCGAGGGAATAGAGATCGCGACTCGGGGTGTGGAAAAGCTGACGGCTGCCGAATTGGAGAAAGAAATTTTATTGGCGCCGGCGGTCGTCGAGGACAAAGAAATGTGTATAGTTGAAATTGGGGCCGAAGAGACGGCAGGTATAGAGGAATTATCACGGGAGGTAGAAATGGAACTTGAACAAAGTTTGCATTCACGCCGTGATGTCTGGCTTGCTAATCCCAATAAAGGTTCGCAGGTGCTGCCGCGGAAGAGGGTCCTTAAGGTGAGCAGGAGTGTGTATAGCGCGAAAGTGTTTGGCGCGAAAACATTTTTGGCGCGCATGGGATCCTGACGAAACCCGGGCGCTCGTGGAAGGTCCGTGGTGCGATGTACGCGAGTGAATGGCGCGCGTGTGCAAAAAAAGTGCGCACCGAAGCGCAAGTGTATGACCGAGTGTGAGTGGGAAGAGTGTGTAGAAGAAGAGTGCGATACAGAGTGTGCGATGGCCAAGAGTGGGAGCGAATGTACACCGGAGCGTGTTGTAGAGGGTGTGCGAGAATGCACACCAGAGTGTGATTGGGTGTGCAACAGGAGAGTGCACACCCGTGGGTAAGTGTGCGCTGATTGGGTGTGTACCGGGAGAGTGCACACCCGTGGTTGTTACTGAGGGTGTAACAAAAGAGTGTACGCGAGGGTGTGCGATGGCCGATTGTGTGACGAAGGGTGTGGAGGAAAAGTGTGTAACGGCGTGTATGAGTGGTACGAGTGCGACTGGGTGGTGTGCACGAGAGCGTGCGGTAATAGAATGCAGGGAATGTATGAGAGGCACTGGAGCGCCACGGTGTACTAGTGTGGAACGGGTCGCGTGTGTTGAGAACGCGGCTCGGGCATCGACGCAGACCGGGGCAGCGTTTAGGGCGACGTATAGCCGACGCAAGCCCTCGGTGCGTAGTGTGCTTTGTGTGCATCGGGCATCGACGCAGACCGGGGCAGCGTTTAGGGCGACGTATAGCCGACGCAAGCCCTCGGTGCGTGGTGTGCTTTGTGTGCATCGGGGATCGGCGGGGATCGTTGCCGCGGCGGCGTGCACGATCCGTGCCGGTCCCCGCCCTGTATGGTCGGTGCCGTGCCGTGGCAAAAGAGGAAAACGGCATGGTTCAAGGGGAGGAAGGAGAGGTCGGAGCTGTGCCCCCTGGCGGGCGCTGTGCTCCGACCGTGGGAGGTTGGGCCATCGTGCAGGGGACCGGAAGGCCTCGCGCAGAGATGGCGCCTGGAACCTTGGCCCAACCAAATCTCCCCTGAATCAAAAATGCCGGACGGACCCAACCTACAGTAGACCAACCACCCGCATGCATTGCTCGGCTTTTCGAAGCCGAGCTGTGACGAAAATGTATTGCCGCACGGAGAGGCTCAAGTGCAGTGGACGTATAGCAATGGTGGTGGCGAATGGTACCTGGCGTGGGGGAGTGGTGGTTTCGCCATTCCTCACCCGAACTTGGGGCACATGAGCAGTAGATTATGGGGTGGCAGTGTAAACTCGCCGAGGGTGGGCTAGGTTAATTGTTAGGGACTTCGTAAATGACAGTAGGAGACACAAGATTTAAGTAGCGACATGGTACAGGCAGAGGGGACGTAGTTAGATTAGAAGGATGTTAATGACGAGGGAAGTGCTTAGTGTAAAGGGGAGACGGGAAAGCACGAGTATCAGGGGAAGCAGCTAGTTAGATGATGCTGTGTGTGTGTAGTAGTGTGGAGAAATTGTGTGTGTGGATGAGCTTGAGCAAATGAGGAATTGAATGGCAATCACTGTGTGGATGAGCTTGAGCAAATGAGGCATTAGTTGGGGATAACCAGTGGTGGTGTATGAGTGGTGTATTGAAGACAAGTGGAATTGTGTTGAGTGAATTGACTTGCATGGTGTGCAAGTGGGAAAAAGGAATGTGAGCACAAGAGGTGTGCAAGAGAACTTGGTGTGTGGAATAAATGGTGTGGAATGCATGGTGCGAAGGAGTGAATGGGGGAAGATGGACCCCTTCACGAATACCCGGGGAGGGTAGTTTAAAGTTAGGTAGAGGGTTTAGGTAAATTGTTTGGATATTGACATCTGTGGTGCAGGAAGTAGCAGGAAGTGCTTGGATGGGTGGATAAGTCTGTGGTATGGCTGGGCGTGTGGGCTTTGTTGGTGCGTATGGTTATTTGGGCACTCCGCCACTGGTAGTTTGTCGGCCAGGTGAGGCCGCAGGTAGGCTCTGAGAGCCAGTCAGTTAGGGTCATGAGTCGTGTTCAGTGGGGCCCGAGGATCCAGGAGAAGGACCCAGGTATCCCAATGCCAGAGAGGGCATCAGGGGCTGAGAGAGCCATGAGGGGCCTACTATCGTGAGGCTACATGTTGCTTGTGTGATTAACTATGAGGGGGAAATTTTAACCTTTATTAAATTCACTGTACAAATTCAAAACCGCAACAATGTGTGTGTGTGTGTGTGTGTGTGTGTGTGTGTGTGTGTGTGTGTGTGTGTGTGTGTGTGTGTGTGTGTGTGTGTGTGTGTATATATGTATGTGTGTGTTTGTATATATGTATTGTGTGTTTGTATATATGTAGTATGTATGTGTGTTTGTATATATGTATGTATGTGTGTTTGTATATATGTATGTATGTGTGTGTTTGTATATATGTATGTGTGTGTGTGTTTGTACATATGTATGTGTGTGTGTGTTTGTACATATGTGTGTGTGTGTGTGTGTGTGTGTGTTTGTATATATATATGTATGTGTGTGTGTTTGTATATGTCTGTATGTGTGTGTTTTTATGAATAGGTGTGTGTGTGTGTCTTTGTATGTATGTGTGGAGGTTTTTTTTAGTGTTTGTGTTTGTGTGTGTGTGTTTGTGTTTGTATATGTGTGTATTTGTGTGTGTGTATGTGTGTGTGATTTAAACAAAATACCACAGTCCACAGTTTCCTTTAGAGTTGAATGAATCAATGTTTTTTGGTTTGTGAGGAGGTTGAGGAATAATTAATTGTTTGAAAGAAAGGAACGATGAAGCATTTCCATATATGGCCTATGGCCACTAAAACATTGTGCGCAATAATTCTGAGAAGTGAATCTGACAGAAAATGGACCAATTCAAAAAGAACTCTCCATCAAGTTTCTGAATTGAGGTAAAGCTCAGAAATAGCTTATTTATTTATGCCATATGGAATTGCAGCCCAGGGCCTAGTTATAACCACTGGGTTTCCAGTAGGTTGCGGTGTCCACCATGGTTTTACTACGCTACAGTGAGGATCTACAATGGACTCGATAGAGGTGCAAACAACAATACGATTGGATGATAATGGTCACATGAGTGATGTAAAATGATCATAATGGTTCATAATGGTCACATGAGTGATGAAAAAGGATCATAATCGTTCATAATGGTCACATGAGTGATGTGAAAGAGATTGTCACATGACTTGATAAGTTTGCTCTCACTGCTTGTAGAGCGGTCACAAGCTTCCCAGAATGGTCAGCTGGACAGCGCAGCAGGAATCGCTGCTCCGTCGCAGTGAAGACGTCCGTGTCCCGGGAATCCGAACATCGAGACTTGCGACAAATGGTCAGGAATTCCATTGAACTGGAGTAGACTCTGCATGGCAACACTCACCAACCATCATGTGGTACTTAACGACTGGATTTTTTTTTTTAAGTACTGTATTACATTCTTCAATCATGCAATATCTACAGTGAGACTTTTATTTATTTTTTAAATCAATTTCTATCTGCCAATGAATTAAGGAAAGACTGTAAAAGGATATTCTGTTTTCATTTCAATCCCAAAGAATTGGTCAATTAATTTTTTGGGTTTTTCGTAATCTTCCTCATCCTCTTCATCACCATCCTGAAAGAGAATGAAATGCACACATGGTGATGTTCCTCCTCACGCCAACTTGATGTACTCATGAGCAAGGGAGATGTTGATAATGTATTTCTTCAGGAAAGTTGGCTGATTATCCGTTATAATTTTGCTTTTGACTGTTGATGTCATCTGTTGATAATGATAACTGTGTTCATTGACATGAGATGTCATTTGTATGATTATATTGATGGAAATTACCAATGGGTGAATTATGGTAGCTTTCAACGGTACCCTACGGGTGGGGCATCAATTGTGAGGCCCAAATGAAAAGGTAAAATATCAGAAATTGAAGGCTTTTTTTATTTTAAACGATTTATATAAACATCCGTTAAATCACATCACAGGCAAATCATCAAAATCTAAACAGTATTTGTAGAATTTCAATAAAAGCCACATCACTGTTCATATCGGTAAATATTATTCCATCGTGTTTAAAAAAACTGGAAAATTGGAAAAATGGAAAAATTGGAAATTGGAAAAACAATATAGACTATTTTACTCCAGGGGGTCCCAGGATTACCCACCCAAAAATTTGTTGCGATCAGTTCAGCCGTTTTTACGGTACCTGGGAACAGACAGACAGACAGACGGACGGACGGACGGACAGACATTTGGTGAATTATAGTGAGATTCATGAATGGATATTGAATATCATATTTATTAGGAAAACCTTAACAAATGTAAGAGACGAAAACTCTGCATTGGCATGACTGTTGACTCAAAGGGAAACGTTCAATTCGAGGTCGGCTCAACGGGCACTCTTCACCTGTTATTGCTGCTAGCGCGACATCTGTGATTCAAGTCATCGTTTAAACACAATTTTCAGCATTTAGACAGAGTGGAAATTTCTGGGTGGTTAACCATAATTTTCTGTTCCTGAATGCAAATCGGGCTTACAGAAATATAGGAAATACGAGAAACAAGTCAGGAGACGACGATGGTTCACGAGCGAGTGGTATTCAATGACAGGACGGATGTTACGGATTCGTCACTTCCATTGTTGTGGTTCTCATCCACTGTAAACATTTTTGGTTGCATGTACTATAATTATTGTTATCATTTAGGTGAAATAGAGATAACTGTTTTCAAAAGGTAAAAAAATTTTAATGTGGTAAAAAGAAACCGGAAACCGGGTCGGGAACCTGAGGAAGAAGAAGAGGAAGAAGGAGAGGAAAAAGAGGCGGAGCGAGTGAGGTCGGAGAAGGAGCCGAGCTGTTTGGTGGTGAACGGAGGTCACTAGCGAACTTTGGGGTTTCCTGGGAAAGGATTCCTGCGACAGAGTTGTTATCGCTGTGACAGATAAACCTGCGTGACAGGTTTTGCGGTTGATTCCGAAGAGAATCATTAGAGTGCCGTTACGTCTCAAGAACGGACTGTTGGCCATTTTACCTCGCGCCTGATTTTGCATCGCTCCAGGTTTTTCCCCTCGCTTCAACCATTTCAACGCATCCAGCCGTTAACCTGTTGTGTGTGTGTAACGTGGATTTTGAGTGGGAAATTGTGGTTTGCCGATTGGGAGCCGTTGAACGTCCATACCCGACGGTGTGATTTCCTAGTCCCTCTTGAGGACACTTTTGCCTATCTTTGGCAGTGTGACTGTCAACCGAGCGGGATTCTGGTCTCGATACAACATCGTTCTGACGATCACAAGAGCGTGGATCGACTTTGGTTTGAAGCTGGGACAGAGACATTGGGAATGTTGTTTTCGCTCACTTGGAGCACAGTGAGTTACATTGTACGAAACTGATGGTACCATCATAGGAATGATATATTGGTTGTACAATTGATTACTATTGTTATTGTACTGTTATTCTTGTGTGACCTTAATACAATACTTGTTTGTTGGTAACAATTGGTGTGGTTTCACCATTGATCTTTGACACACAGAATAATAACACATCTTTCTGCCGTGACTCCTCTCGAGGCTCGGAGGTACACCGTGACCGGGGTTTGGGGAGGAGCACGTAACAGAAATTGGGGGCCTCGTCCGGGATAGAATTCCCCTAACATTCCCAATATTCCCAAATTTGGAATTTTCTATCATTCCCAAATTAAAAAAAAAAAAAAGGATTTTTTTGTGTGAAGGTTAACAGGTGCTAACTGATAGTCACCATGGTGTTTGACGCAGAAAAGTTTGCGGCGTCCCCGAATGAGGCACAGTTCCATGCGTTAAAAAGATCGGAACTCATGATATTGGCCAAATATTTTAACTTGGAGGTCCGAGTTAGTATGAAGAAAGCAGAGATTCAGACATTGGTGGTGGAGTCTCTAGTGGGACAAGGAACATGGGAAGAGGTGGCCTTGGATTGGTTACCCAAGGAAAAAGGAAATGTGGAGCTCCGGAAAATGGAGATGCAACTGCAGAGCCAGGAAAGGTTAAAAGAGTTGGAATGGAAAGCCGAGGAAAGAAGAGCAAAGGAAAGAGCAGAACAGGAACGAGAACTCGAGGAAAGAAGAGCAGAGGAAAGGAGAGCTGAAAAGGAACTCGAGGAAAGAAGAGCAGAGGAAAGGAGAGCTGAAGAAGAGCAGAGGGAAGAGCAGAGGAAAGGAGAGCCGAAAGGGAGTTAAAGGAACGGGACATGGAGTATCAGAAGGAACTTAAACTCAAGCAGCTGGAATTACTGGGAGAACGGAGAGAAGTAGTATCCATGCCGGCTCGTTCGACAACTAGTGAGAACTCTTGGGATGTTGGTAGGCATGTGAGGCTGGTTCCACCCTTTATTGAAAAGCACAGTTCTTTTTACATTTTGAGAAAGTGGCTCAAATGCTAAAATGGCCTGTGGGGTCCTGGAATATGTTAGTGCAAAGTGTTCTAGTGGGTAAAGCTCAAGATATATTTTCGGCTTCCCGATTGACCAATGTGCAGATTATGAGATAGTGAAGAAAGCCATTCTCAAAGCCTATGAATTGGTCCCTGAAGCTTACCGGCAAAAATTCAGGAATGCCAGGAAGAGGGAGAGTGAGACCCATGTGGAGTTTGCTAGAATGAAGGAAACCATTTTTGATAGGTGGTGTGACTCGGAGATTGGGAAAGACTTCAACCTGTTACGACAATTGATCTTGGTGGAGGAATTCAAACGGTGTGTCCACGTGGACATTAAAGTACATCTGGATGAGAAGAAAGTACCAGAGTTGTTTGAGGCAGCAACCGTGGCAGATGACTATGCCTTGACACAGGATGGGGTTCCACAAACCTAACTTCCCGTCTAGAGTTAGCCAGGGGAGTTATGGTAAATCAGGTTCGGAGAACAGATTTTCATAGAGGTGACCTAGAGAGGACTATGGGGACAAATCTATTACCGCGACTTTTAGGGGTCAGAAGACTACAGTTCCAAGACAGACTTATCTTCCGGGGGGCCCGAGGCAGACCACGAGTTTTTCCTCCGGGCCTACTTGCGCTTTTTGCAAGAAACCTGGGCATTTGATGTCCCAATGTTACGCCCTGAAAAGGAAAAATCAGGAGCGGAGTCAAACTCGTGCAACTCTGAATGCATTGGCCAATGCGAGAAATCGTCCTTGGAGGACAGTGCCTTGTGAAGGTTCCCATGCCAAAGTTACGGCATCACAGAACGACCTTGTCCAAGAGGGTTACAAACCTTTTATTTCAGAGGGGTTTGTGTCACTGGATGGGGATTTAACGAACCAGAGACCTGTTAGGGTATTGACGGACACATGAGTATATTGTAACGAATTTGAGGAGTGTAACGAATTCGAGAAAACGTAAAGAATGTGAGAATTATGGTTTTGTTGTGTGTAAATGGCACCCTCCGTAATGTAAAGAAAGGTCGAAGCTCGTCCTCTTAGTTAATTCCATAAACCTACACACAGGACACCATATATCCTTTTAAATAGTTAGTCCCTTATTCTATGTAGGTTAAGGATGTGTGTTCCCAATAGTTTGACTCTTCATTGCACCGAATTAAATAAGAGTAGGCCCCTCCGACACCCCATGGCAGCTTCCAAGTGCCAGGTTTGCCAGGTTTGCTGCAATTGACTCTTTAGCCACTTTGCTGCATTTTCATCTCCCGTCCACTTTGCTGCATTTGACTTCATTACGCACGAGGTAACCAACGGAGAAGAAAGGCGTGTCTCCACCTCATCATCGGGGGGAGGAGTCAGCCAAGCGCGAGGAACAAGGTGTGGCTTTGCTAACGCGTCATCAAGAGGGGCGGGATCGGTAGCCCTCGCGACCAATCAAGGCCGAGGCGAGCTGACCGAGGGGTGTTTACAACGCACGCGGGTAAGAAACCCAAAAGGACACGCGCGGGTTTCTATAGGGCTTTTTGAGAAGATTGAGGTCCTGGAGAAGTCACAGAGTCCTGAGAAAAGATTGAGAGGTCCTGAGAAGATTGAGAGAGAGGTGCGGCATATGCGCGATCCAGCTAAAGCAGCCAAGAGAGAACGAGACGTGAGGGGGTGCTGATACTGCAGCAATACGCCGAGACCCTCTAGGCCCTATTGCCGGTTGTGGAGACGCGGAGCTGCCAGCTGCTGTTCGTTTCGAGCACGGAACGTGGACCTCGACGGTGTGGAATTGCCCGGACCTTCCTGCCCTGCCATCGGCTTGGACCTTCTCCTCCCTCCAGTGATTCCTGCCATCATTTCCCCGTGTAAGTGTGATTGTTCGTCCGTCTTTCATGTTGTCTTGGGGTATTAATTAAGACTGCCATATATAAGCTAATCATTGCACTATGTCTCCTGCTCCTTCCATTGCCTTATAAATCATCTTTCTTTTCCTTTCTGCTTAGTGTGTATAAATAGTAATAAATCTTGTTATTCCCTACTTTGTCTTTACTTCTTCATGCTCTTTCGGTCGCTTTAGAGGTTTCCATATTGAGTGCACGTGGCGCGATTTGGCCAACGTTTGAGAATCGGGTTAGTCTTTGGTAATGGCTCGAACGTCGGGTTGCTAACACCGCTCGGCAAATAACATCTAAAACCGGGGTTCGAGCGGTACTTGTCTCCCTAGTCTGTGGAGGGACGGATAAAGGTATTCGGGATAAACCCTGGACCCATAACCCTGATCCGTTCCATCCCGCGGGAGAGCGTTACAAGTGCCAGGAACGGGGAGACGGCCAGCTTAACAGGACAAGGGGATAATCACCCCTTGCTAACGGGAGAGCCATCCTCCGTTTACGTAACAATATCAATCTTTGATGCTTGAAGGCATTTTGCCATTGTCAGAGAAGACGGCAACCGGTGTTAGTGTTCTTTTACAGGGGGTTGGTGGCTATGTTAAAGCTCCACTTCATGTCACACATTTGAAGTCTGATTTGGTGTCAGGACCGGTCACCGTAGGTTTTCAAGCCACTCTTCCTGTCGAGGGAATCTCTTTTATTATTGGGAATGATTTTGCCGGTGGTCGAGTTTCTGGTAATCCAATGTTGGTTGAGCGTCTTTTGAGATGTCTTAAGCGTCTTTGGGCTTCTTGAAAAGCGCTATATAAAATAAATTTATTATTATTATTATTATTATTCAATTCCTATCTCTTTTATTCGATTTCCCACATCATTTCTCAATTCGCCAATTTGGTTTCCCATTCGTTCCAATTGTTCTCCCACCTTGTCCATACTGTCGATCTTTTTCCACATTTCCGCCAATGAATTGGGCCATGAAGGCTTGCATTTCGACCACCCCCATTTGCGCAGCGGGCGCGGCCCTCGTCACCATGTGCGAGGCGCCGCCATTTTGTGCACCTGTAACCCCCACTACCGCACCTTCTTCACTTTCCTCCTCCATCTCTCCCACTTCTTCCCTGGGGTCCTGGGTTGATTCTAACCCTTCCTCTACCCCCTCATTTTCCCCCACCGGCATCCGATCGCCTTGGTTATCCATGGCACGATTCAATTTAGATGGTAATAAAATTTCGGCCACTCATAATTTTGACCACATTTTTCACAGATGAGAAAATTTGTTTCGGGCCCCAAATCCCACTCCTGACACCAGTTGTTAATGATCTCGGGGGTCGGCGCTCCCCTTATCAAGGGGGGGTTAATCCCCTTGTCTTTTAGTCTGGCCGACCCGAGTCCTGAGAAGTTATCACGCTCCTTCCGGTCGGTATTAGGTCGGGTGATTGGTCAATTTAGTCCCAAATACCTAATTACGAACACCGACCGCAAAGCAGGGAAATAACTTCCGCTCGAACCACGGATATGATGGAAAATGCCGAGCGGATAGCAATCCGCGATCCGAGCTGTTAACACTGGGACTAAACCCGATTATAGCGGTTCCTATCGTGCCACGTCTACCCAATGGAAGAAAGGACGGATGCGATCGGATGGAGAGGAAACCAGAAGGTAGGAAGAACAAAGATGGGTTTATTCACAAATGTACAGGAAGAAGAGGAAACGAAAGAATGTACAGGAAGAAGCAGGACACAGGCAGTCTTATTACAGTCTTATGCTTAATACCCCAGGACAAACATACACACTCACACGGGGGTTGCAGCTGGTAGGGTGGAAGGTCCGGCGATGGGGTC
>NC_136268.1:121872299-121907299 GCF_964187855.1 Myxine glutinosa
CAGCTGAAGATTTTATTATAACTGAGAAGAAGAAGAGGATGATGTGCTTGGATATAAAACACGCAATCGTCGAAAAACATGAGCGAGGTGTGCGTGTTGTCGACTTGGTGAGGCGGATGTGAAGGCAGCTGAAGATTTTATTATAACTTTTGCCGAACTGATAGAAGCCGAACGATACATCCCCCAGCAAATCTTCAACTGTGACGAGACAGGGCTCTTCTGGAAAAAGATGCCGAGGAGGACGTATATAACGGCAGAGGAGAAGAGCATGCCAGGCCACAACTTGTTCAGAGTGCCGGCGATAGCTCGCCTTCTCTTTGTGGAAAACACGGTGAGATCCTTAACATCCAACGACTAATGGGACGCAAACGGGGCGCCCAGTTTAGCGGTACACACATTGATGAATCACCCTGCCTGTGATTCACCCATGACAGGTTATAGCTGGGTCGGGATTCAAACCCAGGCTGGACAGTTTAGACTTTAGAGTCAAGTGTGCGTACCTCCAGTCCAGGCCATCCTGCCAACTTGTATGCTGCATACAGGTGAAATATAAAGCGCGAGATATTTTTATATATACTGTATATTTTAAAAAAAAATTGGTGTGGTTTTTGGCGGGCTGGAACGGATTAATAGCATTTCAATGCATTTTAATGGGGAAATTTGATTTGAGAAACGAGCAATTTGAGTTACGAGCTCGGTCACAGAACGAATTAAACTCGTAAGTCAAGGTTCCACTGTATATATATATATATATATATATATATATATATATATATATATATATATATATATATATATATATATATATATTTATTTATTTATTTATATATATATATATATATATACACAAAGAATTAAGTTAAGCACCCCCCCCGTTTTTTTACAACCTCGCACATTACAAGTTTGTTGTCGTCAAAACAGTGTAATATACCCATGATATTGCTATATTTTCTGGAGAAGTGATATTATGGTCACATAAAAACATAACGATCATGCCGTTTTCAATATTTTATTCTGAATAATTTAAGGTGAAATTTTTTGGGAATTTTAGGCATATTTTCACCTCAATTTAAGTATGGAGCTATAGGTCCATCACGGACAGTGTGGATGACGTTTATGTTTTCTAACGTACAGTCATTGTTCTGAGAAGACCTCTAGCGATCTTTGCGTCAATAACGTGTGTAGGACCCACGTGATCGGATCACTGACTCAACCAATCCCTTTTTTTCACTTTGATCACTCAATTTCATCAATGGATAATTGCTAATGTCATACCAATCATTATTTGATCTCACATACCTTAGAATATATGCCAATGTATACATATACACAAAGAATATATATTAGGGGGTGCTTACCTTAATTCGTTGTGTAGGGGTGCTTAACTTAATTCTTTGTGTATATATAGATATATAGATATATAGATATATAGATATATATATAGATATATATATAGATATATATATAGATATATATATAGATATATATATAGATATATATATAGATATATATATAGATATATATATAGATATATATATAGATATATATATAGATATATATATAGATATATACAGTATATAGATATATATATAGATATATATATAGATATATATATATAGATATATATATATAGATATATATATATATAGATATATATATATAGATATATATATATATATATAGATATATATATAGATATATATATAGATATATATATAGATATATATATAGATATATATATATATATATATATATATATATATATATATATATATATATATATATATATATATATAAATGAAAAATCGAGCTCCGTGGGGCTAGACACATGACATTGGCCTAACCAAATATCGAAACCCCTGCCAGGTTCCACCAAACCCCTCGGAGAAGATGTAGCTTTAACTCGATTGCCCCCTAAAAAGACGTCTTTTTCGGGCATCGCTCCACCCACAATGGGCGCAATACGCCCACTCTAGGCAGGACACAACTAGATCGTGATATCAACCTCCCACCCAGGTTTCATCAAGATCAGATGATATCATCTGGTAGTTATGCTGCGGACAGACAGACACACACACACACACACACACACACACACACACACACGACGAATATAGTGGTCACTTGATAACTCGTGAACCAATATCTGTGGATGGGATGTGTTGGGTTCCTATCTTCTTCTTTTCTTCCTCCTCCCTTTGGTCCAATGGAGCACGCTTCTGGTCTGCCTTGACCACAATACTCCTCCACTCCCCTCTATCCTCAGCTAACTCTCTCCACTCTCCAACCAACCACACATTACTGATATCCCTCCTCACACAATCCTCCCATCTCAACCGCATCTCAACCTCTTTCCCCTCCTACCTTATTCCCTCAACATATCCGCTCTCTTTGCCATTCTCTCTTCCCTTTCCCACACCAAATGGCCAGCCCATCTCAGCCGGCATTTCACCAATCTCCATGAAGCTCACCTGCACACCGATCTGCTCCCTCAGTTCATCCATTCTCCTTCTATCCACCCTCTTCACACCTGCAATCCTCCTGACGCAGTTGTTCTCGCAAACCTGCAGCCTCTGTTGTTGTCTGTCTGTCCGTGCCACCATCTCCAGACTGTAAAGGTAGGCCGGCGTTGCACACGGCATCAAAACCTTCCCTCTCAATCTCTTTGAAATCTTTCTGCCTGTCTTTACTCCCTCCACACTCCATGCACTCACACCCACCTGAATCATCCTCCACACCTCTGCCTCAGACATATCATCCCCAATCACTGTCCCTCTGCAAATAATAAAATATATTTCCTTGTCTGATTCCTTCCTGTCTAATCTGATATTTATTTATTTTCTCTGCTGCCCAACCCACATCACCTCCGTCTTATTCATGCTCCTCTTCAGCCCATGTTTCTCAAGTGCCTTCTTACACTCCCACAGTACTTCCTGTATCTCCTGCCCACTCCCCACCACAACAACCAGATCATCTGCATACAATAGTCTCCCGAGAATACCCCCATCATGTTCACCTTCCTGGGACCAGCTCCATCACCTTGATAAGCATGAGTGGGCTGAGAGCGCTTCCCTGCCTCAAACCGATGTTCACATTGAACTCATCCGACATCCCAGGACAAACCAAAACTCTTCCCTTTGTCCCCTGTACTTCCCCGGATCTTGAACATCCCCCTTCCTCTTCAAAATTGGCACAATTCACCTTGCCCTCCAATTCTCCATAATCAAACGCTCTCTCATACATACCTTTATGAATTTGGTAGAGCAATATGTAGAGCAGAGTAGATCTGAGTAGGTAAAATGCTCCGGGATGTCGCGATAGCTAGGACCCTCTATGTACCTTTAAGTTAGTATGTGTAGGCGTATGCCGGGATAATTGCGTATATATTTCCTGTACGGGGACAGGAAGTGCTAAGTAGTTAGGGTGATAAGGGTAACTTTGTGTGTTTTCCCACCCCTGTGGTCAATCCCATGTCCCTTTTGGCACCGCACCTAGACAGTAGGAATTCATGCTCCTAGCGCACCTACATTAATTAATTCCCTTCCCTTTCACATCAATGAAACAACACCGACCAAAACGCACCCTGCTGAGACACGATGAGAGGGGGGTGGATCTTTTGACGTCATGGGGAAGGGCGGACGAATGGACGTCACGAGAGGGCGGGACGGTGCGTGAGGGAAGTGACGACACGACGGAGAAGAAGAGGACTTCGGAGTTGGACACGAGGCAGAGCAGACGCCATTTGGGGGAGCTGAGAGGATTCAGTCATGATAAGAGTGCACTGGACATTTTTCCCCTCTCGTTCTTTCCTGCCTTCGTTCCCTCCATCTTCCCTGCGATTGGATCGCGTGCTTGCGTGGGTGGCTGTCGTGCCGAGGTTCGCCCCATTGGTGGCCGTATTCGTGGCCTCTTGCGTACCATCGCCAACCACTCACGATCTCCAAGGCGCCAGGCAGAGACGACAGCCCCAGAAACCGTGGTCCTTCGGACGGGGCGAGCGTTTGAGAATTGCAGGGCGAGAGGACTAGGGCCGGCGAGTCGCGTCGGGGAGACCACTCCCACCCACGTGTCAGGGCCTAGCCTTCCGAGGCCTGCACGATCTCCACGCCACGCTCCCGAGTGAGCAAAGCTAAGAACGCACCACACACACACACACCCTCTTTGTTCATTTCGTCGTCTGCCCTGTGGTTTGTTTAATAACTCTGTCGAGTGGGAGTACTCCATATAGGGGGTTTAGAGAATCACATTTATTTGTTCTCGGAACCGTTAATAAATCCTTATATTATTTTCTGAATATATCTGAACGCAGTTTCCTGTTGGATTTTAATAGATAAGGCTGCAGGGCTCTCGCTGTGTCCCGCCATTCCGCGCGTTTAACTTTAAGTGTTTGATTTGGAATCCGCTATTGAGTTTTCGCCTCGGGAGTTAAAAGCCTCGCAATCGGCCTCCGCAACTGTGGTGTTAATCGCGGTTGCGCGACAATACGTTCAACAACCTCGTCGTCCAACTGATTGAGACTTCTCCCGCTGCAATTATCATTGATGTACACACCCCATCAATGCCTGATGCCCTTCCTTTTTTCATCCTTTTCAATACCATTCACACTTCCTCTTCTGTGATCTCCACCAACTGCACTTTCCCCTCCACATAACTCGGGATCTCCAGCTCGCCATTTCGTTATTACCGGTTCCACAGCTGGTTGTTGTCTATATGCTGTTTGTGTGTTGCTGGTTGTTGTTCAACAGCTGGTATTAGTCCGGCAGCTAAGCTAAATATAGCATGACAATTGTGCATTTTGTGAGGAAGCACCAAATTTGGCACACTAGTAGACTATCATATCATGAAAAGATCTGGATATTGGGCCATCTCAGATTCAGAGATTTGATTTTTGCAAGATTTGCAGATTTGCAAGCTGAGATTGCAACGCCAGGGACGGCTGACTCCTTCCTGCGAGCTGCCCACGTCACCCGCACAAGAAGAGCTCATCAAATCACTGCAGTGGCACTGCACATCCTGCAACACCTTGCGTATGAACGCCACTGTATGACATATGCTGATGATGCAGAAGACCTGCCTGAGTTCGAAGACTGGTGTCACCAGAGAGGAGAAGACATTCCCAACTTTCAGTACTGGGCAACTGTGCTGGAACTAGAGATGTTGGTACTGGTCTACATGCGTTCTCTTCGGCAGGCTTCATTCACGATGTACCTTGATGCCCTGACGGAACTGGTCCCATGGTTCCATGCCTTAGACCACACACACTATGCCAGGTGGGTCCCTGTTCACCTGAGGGACATGGGTGCACTTCCAATGAAGCACCCAGATGTAGCCAGAGAATTCAGGGCTGGCAACTTCACTGTACAGAAGACGAAGAAGGTGTTCTCTTCGATCCCAATCGAATCGAAATCTTGCAAAAATCAAATCTCTGAATCTGAGATGGCCCAATATTCAGACCTTTTCATAATATGATAGTCTACTAGTGTGCCAAATTTGGTGCTTTCCTCACAAAATGCACAATTGTTATGCTAAGTTGCCCCACTATATATCCTTCCCACACCTTAATATAAATACTGCGCCCCTCTCTGTCACTAGCTTCCCGCCACCATATTTAACCCCCACCCCCATCCTCAACTCCACCATCTTTAACCCCCACCCCCCATCCTCAACTCCACCACCCACACCCTTCATATCCGAGCTATCCACATTCCTGTCACGAGCCGAAATATAAATCGTCTTCCTCCCACCATCCTTTTCCATATCATTCCTCACGTCACCCACATCTCTCCTTGCTGCTTTCATCTTCTTCCCATAGGCCCCCGCGGAACTACGTAACTTCCGGTTAGTGCACCCTTCGCGACAACAGTCACGTGATTGGATACGTTGAAAACAAACCACAAAAGTGCACGTGTTACAGATTTCTTCAGGTTGTCTCGCCCTCACCGATACAGGTGCAACAACACTGTATTTGCTTGCCTGCCTCTGTCCTTGATCTTCGCTGTCCTCTTACAAACCCCCTTCTTTTCACCAACTGCCTTCACTACTTCCATACCAGGTTTCTATTCCTCGACGATGCACCCTTTCCTGACGTCCTTTCACACAACATTTCTCCAATTACCCTAAATGCCTCTCCATACTTTTTCCACTCCTTCTCCAAACTCAGCTTCTTCGCTAAGTTGCTCATACCTGTCTCTCATCCTCTGCTTGTACTCTACGGTGAAGTTTCCCCTACATTTCCCCCACCTAATGACCTTCCGACTAATGCTCTTAACCTCCCTCCTTTTCTTCATCCTCACTACAAACTTGAACTAACTGGGTGGTAACCCCCCTCCCCCCAGGCTTGTGCTGGGTGCTAACCCCCCTCCCCCCCCCCCCCCCCCATGCTTGTGCTGGGTGGTAACATGCTCTTCCACCACTGCCTTGCAATAATTAACTCTCCACAGCTGTCACTTCCTTACCACAACCAAATCCAATTCTGTTATATGCTGTCCAGGGAAGAGAACAACTTGTAGGCATTGGCATTCTGAGAACAAGGGAAGAACAACTGGTAGGCATGGATGACCCATAAAATATGGAAATTAGGCGATAGTTTGAACAAACTTGTGAAACCACCATGTCGAGATGATTCCTACCAAGTTGCATCTGAATCATGTGAATACTTTTGAAGAAGTCAAAAGTAGCGATCCTGGAATGGCAATGACGTTTAACCTTTAGCTTGATGTACTTAATGTAGGAATGGATTAGGATTTGCATGGTATCAGGAGGCCTTGGTCCTCAGAAGTTCTACAATCTTTGGTGAAAATAGGACTATTACTTTTAGCATCACAGGTGATGAAGGTTGTGGTCAATTTTCATCAAAATTGTGTAGTTTTCGAGAAGAAAGCAAATACTTATTGTGGGGGGTCAAACCTGCACCCACTTTGACCCTTCTACTCCCTCCCTCCCCACCCTTCCGGTCAATTTTCATCAAAATTGTGTAGTTTTCGAGAAGAAAGCAAATACTTATTGTGGAGGGTCAAACCTGCACCCACTTTGACCCCTCTACTCCCTCCCTCCCCACCCTTCCACCTCCTGTAAACTCCATTCGACTGATTTTTATGCCTTTGCCAATGGAGGCATTATGTTTTCGGGTTGTTCATCCGACTGTCCGTGCGTCCGTGATGGGTTTTCGTTGCCACGATAACTTAAAGGGATCTTAGTCAAACTTGGTACAGGTACATATAATGATGTAAGGATGAACTGATTAGATTTCCGGGGTCACGAGGTCAAAGGTCAGAGGTCATATAAGGTAAAAATGTGAGACTTGAGAACAGCTGAAGGGATTTAAATCAAACTTGGTACATGTATTCATAATGATGTAATAATGTTGGCGGAGGCATATCGGTCGACGTCGCATAGTCAAAGAGTGCCTTTCTAGTTTTAAATGCCATGAACGAACTTTACTGCATCACGGGTGATGAATATTTGTGGTACAGTTTCATAATAATTGTGTGTGTAGTTTGGGAGAACAAAGCCATGATATTTATTGGGCAAACTACATTTCAAAGTTGGCCTCCAAAGCCAGCCACCCACTGGGCATCCTCCATCGTACAAAGTCCTTCCTTGGCACATCTGAACTCCTATACACCTACAAGGCCTTCATCCACAGCTTGATGGAGTACTGCTTTGCCCTCTGGGCTGGCTTCCCCACCTCACATCCTGCTCAGCTTGATGTTGTGGACACCAAGGCCTTTAGGATTTATTTTGAATCGCCCATGATGAAGCTGAGTCTATGTGCCTATTGCTTCACTATCAGACAGGTCAGTGGTCTCTGTCTTCTACCGCCTCCTTTCTGGTCTTGCATTCTCTTCCCTTTCAATGATCTGTCCCATTCCCCTCCCCCCTTGCCCCCCCCCCCCAGGTTTCTGCAGGGCTCATGTGGTCCAACATCAACCCCCTTCTGGTGAAACCACCTAAATCCAGGGTCATTGCACACCTCCACTCATTTGCACCTCTTATTTCCCACCTATGGAACCAACTTCCACATTCTCTTCAATCTCATTCTTCCCAATCACATTCTCCCCTCATTCTTACTTTCAATCTCAATCTTCTTCCCTCTTCAGGACAGCTGTTCTTCACCATATTAGATCGTGCCCCATCCAAAACCATGATCTTTTCTACCCCCGTTAACCACCTCCCTCACCCCACCGCAATCCCTCCTTCCAAATTTCCAGTTCCCCTCCTGAGTGTTTCCTTCTGTATCCATCTTGTGCAGCCCATAATACATCCTCTCTTGCCCCTCATTCATCCCCACACCCATTGTTTGTCCGCCTCCCTCTGGCTTGACTTTCGGCTTTGATGTTGGTGTTTCCTCCCTCTTTCTGTTGTTCCATTTGTCCTGTTGCACCCTGATCCCCATCAGTGAACTAGTACTAGCTCTTCCATGAGCCTCGACTCAAAAAAAAAGAAGAAATATGTCGTGCATAGCACGACACTTGCGAAATCCCTAAAATATGTTGTTGGCCTGTGATGACCTCAAAAATACTTGGTGGCTGAATTCAGTGAGCAGATGCGCAAATGCTCTTAAATTTTCAAGTCAATCAGATGAAAATTGAGGATTTTAGAAATTTGACAAACTTGGTGACCTTTGGTCTATGTTGACCTTTTGGCCGATGCTGATCTCAAAAATAGTTGGTGGTTGAATTCAGTTAGCTGATATGTAAAACCTCTTCAAATTTCAAGTCAATCGGATGTAAATTGAGGATTTTAGAAATTTGGCCTATGTTGACCTTTTGGCCTATGAATGAATGATCGTTTTAAGGCCATTTTCCCCGCTAGAGCAGGGGTTAGCCTTGCGGGCCCCATGACAATCATGGTTCCCTGTTTGAGGCAATGTTTTTATGCCCGGATGCCCTTCCTGGCGCCAACCCTTAGTCGCCTCTTACGATGCGCAGGGATCCGGGGATGTACGTATCCTAAATGTACCGCCAGGTATGATCGCCAGATCGCCAGGATGTACCTATCCTAAACCGGGGCACACACCGGGATCATTCATCCCAGCCAGCTGGTACTCAATTTGCCGACCTCGGAAGGATGACAGGCTGAGTCAACCCCTCCTGGTGTTAATTTAGCGATCAACCGGGATTCGAACCCAGGATCCTAGGATCCCAAGCCGGCACCCTAACCCCTAAGCCAACACCAGGACTTGTCAACTATTGGACATCACTATTGTCATAGTGGCCTATGTTGACCTAAAATGGAGTTAGTGGTTGAATTCAGTGTCCAGATATGCAAATCCTCTTCAAATTTCAAGTCAATCAGATGAAAATTGAGGATTTTAGAAATTTGACAAAGTTGGTCACCTTTGGCCTATGTTGACCTATTGACCTTTTGACCCCTTAAAAAATAGGCTTCTTGCTTATGACCATCTCTACCATTTGGTGAAGTTTGGTGAAGATCAGTTGAAAATTGTGACCTGTAGGCGACTGACATACAGACAGACAAACAAATAGACAGATTAACATGCACAAGACCAACCAATCTTCGATTTTCGCAAGTAACACGGTGGGGATTTAGATCCGGCTTATGAGTGGGATACAAAACGCAAACTGTTCAGCCTGGCCATTCTCTACCAATTGTCATTCTCATTTATATTTATGTATTCCTTTACTTTTTTATTCTTTTGGCTTTTCGATGAAATAGGGAGAGCGTTCCTGGTGTTATTCTGTATTTTATGAAGAATTAGTTGAAAGAGCAGTTAACTAGCGAAATATTGGCTTGTTGCCTGTGCGCATGACCATGTGTGAAGTCATCATTATTCTGTTTTTTTCCATGCCTCCAGTTCTCTCCATGATGGATGTCCTTCCAACACTTGCCTCAACAGCTGCAGGATCTTGCACCAGCAATATAACGCATCCTGTGAGAGAGGCAGTCAGAAGACCAGTTCAAAATCCTGGAAGGATGTATCTCACGAGAAAGGTGTGTGGTATGTGTGCCAGGTTAGCAAACAAATGTGAATCAGCAAAGTGTATAAGCAATTATGCACAGCAAGAGTTGCTTAAGAATAGAAGAAATGCCAATGTTTAACATGTAATTTCCATGAGCACCCCTGGACACCCTTACAATTTGTGGTCTGCCAACACCTCTCACTCAGTGAGACCCCTCCCACCCCCCCAGATCAATACAACCATGAGTTTGTATGTTCATGTATAAGGCACCCAGGTAAAGGTAATTTCTTAAGATCACTGTATCACCTGCCTGTTGTACATAAAGACCATCGGAGCCTATTTCAGCGAATGCTGGCTCAGACTGCTGCAGTGCTTTCAATACAGCCACGGGCACAGCAACCTGAACCGGCCTTTGCCACTGCAGGTCCAATTCTGTTCTGTCCACCACTTGGTCAAACAAACTGCATCGCCCTCCGCACGTCATAATCTCATGCAGGGCTTGAATGTCACGGCTCTTCTGAGTGACCCGGTCCTCCTCATTATCTGCCTGACGCTGTGTTGTGATGCGGTCCATTGACAGGAACAGGTCTGCTAATGCTGTGGACAAGCACATTGCATACACCATTGGGTATTATCAGTATAATATATTTTGATCTTTACAGTGGCCTGCAAAAGTATTCACCCCCTACAAATAATGCCACATTTAGATTAATTATGAATTATGGAGAAACAATTTTTCCAAATTAACTTTTTTATTCATAACTGAAGAGAGCGAACTGAGCACTGTTATAGTTGAAGGAGGTTATATGCCAGGAATACCTGCAAAAACATGTACCAATCAAAATTCACTGGTTGAAAAAGTATTCAGCCCCTCAGGTCAGTTCTTAATGGAAGCACCCTTTGCAGGAATGAATGTTGCACATGAAGACTATCGGAGTACATAAAGACCTATGAGTCTTTGTGGGTAGGTATTTACCAGCTTTGCACAGTGAGATGGTGGAATATTTGCTCATTATTCACGTGAAAATTCATCATCAATTTGGTTTCAGACCAGGTCGCTCTACTCTGGACATGCTGCTTCTGCTGTCTCAACAATGGATGGAGGTCCTCAATGCCAAACAGGAAATTAGAGCTGTCTCCCTTGACATATCACGTGCCTTCGATACGGTCTGGCACTCAGCTCTGCTCACCAAACTCTCCTCCTATGGGATCCATGGAAATCTCCACGCATGGCTTGCGGACTTCCTCTCTGATCGTAGTCAACGTGTGGCCCTGAAAGGGTTTCTCTCATCTCCCCTTCCTGTTCAGGCTGGAGTTACTCAAGGCAGTGTTCTGGGCCCTGTGCTTTTTCTGGTCTTCATCAATGATCTCTCTGACACTCTTGAAAATCGTCTCTATCTCTTTGCTGATGACTCCACACTCTGCCGCTCCATTCCTCATATCTCGGATCGGCAGTCTGCAGCTTCCCCACTCTCTGCAGTCCTGGACAAAATCACAGACCGGTCAAACAAGTGGAACATGTCTTTCAATCCTATCCTCACAAATCTCACACTCTTACTATGTCTCTCCGAAAAGACCGACTGGACAACCCTCCCATCTACTTTCTGAACAATACTCTCCAAGAAGTTCTGTCACTCAATATTTTGGGTCTCACTCTGCCATGGTCTTTCCTGGGAAAACCACATTTCCAAGCTGGCCTCCAAAGCCAGTTGCCGATTGGGCATCCTCCGTCGTGCGAGGTCCTTCCTTGGCACACCTGAGCTCCTCACCACATACAAGGCTTTCATCCGCAGCTCAATGGAATACTGTTACCCCCTCTGGGCCGGTGCTCCTGCCTCACACCTAGCTCGTCTACACGTTGTTGAAACCAATGCTTTCAGGATCATTGGAATCTCCTGCGATGAAGCTAACTCCGAGGGCCTTTCACTCACTCACCGCAGGCAGGTATGTGGTCTTTCTGTCTTCTACTGAGTCCTATCCGGCCTAGCTCCCCCAGCTCTATCTGTGCTCTGTCCCCCAAATATTCCAACAGGTCGCACAACATCTGCCAGCAACCCTCTTCTGGTGAAATTGCCAAAATCAAGACTCTCTGCTCACCTTCACTCCTTCATTCCTCTTTACTCCCATGTCTGGAACAAACTCCCTCACTCTCTTCAATCCCACTCCTCCCTCCAGGTCTTTAAAACAGCTGTTCACCACCATCTCTTATCTTCCCCCATCCAAAACCTTGATCTCTTCTACCACCGTTAATTCACCCTAAATCCACTTTTTTTTTGGAAATACCGACTTTTTTCTTTCCTGGAAGTTCCAGCAGTGTCCATGTGTTTTATACTCCCCCCCCCCTCCCCCCTGCCTTCCCATGCCTCCTCCCCCCAAGCCCTCTCCCTCCCACAGATCTTCCGTTGTCCCTGTTCTCTGCTGTTGTACTTGTGTGCTTCCCTCTCTCTCCCCATCTTGTCTCCCACTCTCTTTTTTGTATGTTTTGTGTGTCCGTTCATTGTTTTTGTTTTTTGATTGATGTTAGCTCTGACACGAGCCTCGATCTTGCATACAAAAAAAAATAAAAAAAATAATTGCTCTCGGTCTTCCAAGTTTGATGTTCATCGTCGATAGACTGTAATCTTCACGTCTCGCCATAAATGTTCAATTGGGTCCAAATTAGGACTTTGAATGGGCCACTCAAGAACATTAATTTTTTTCTTATTCAGCCACTAGAGTGTGGCTTCAGCTTTGTGCTTTGGATCATTGTCCTGCTGAAATGTAAATCTGCTCCGCAGTTTCAGATTCATGGCTGACTCGAGCAGGTTTTCATCAAGGATTCTCCTGTACTTTGCACTGTCCATTGTACCTTCTATCCTGACAAGCTTGCCAATCCCTGCTGATGAAAAGCAGCCCCATAACATGCTGCCACCACCATCTGATTTTTGATAGTAGAGATGGTGTTGACTGGGTGATGTGCAGTGTTAGGCTTGTGCCAGACAGAATACTTTGAATTTAGACCATAAAGTTCAATATTTGTCTCGTCTGACCACAAAATATTTCTCCAAATGCCTGCAGTATCATGAATCTTTTTTAAAATATAAACTCCATACAAGCTTTTAGATGCATCTCTTTCAGTATTGGCTTCTTTCTTGCTACCTGTCCAGAGAGGCTAGCTTTGTGAAGGCAACGGGTTATTGTTGATTGATGAACACTGACGCCTATCGAGGATATAGAGCTTTGCAGATCTTTCAAAGTCATTGTTGGATTTAAAGTGACATCCCAAACCAGTTTCCTGTTCGCTCAGTTGCTGAATTTGGATGGGCGACCTGATCTGTGTTGTGTCTGGGTGGTATGAGACGTCTTCCTTTTCTTAATGATGGATTTCACCATACTCAAAGGGATAATGAGTGACTTTGAAATGTTCTAAAACTCTCTCCTGAATGTTGCTTCTCCACCACTTTATGTCTGACTTCTTTGAAAGCATCACAAAATAAGCTCAGGTGGCATGAAAATGTGAAACCTTTGGAGGGGGTTAAATACTTTTGCAGGCCACTGGAGTTGAATGATTAATGAAAATAATTAGATTTATATTACTGCTAAGTACTACCAATTAGCAAGGCTCATATCTGACATTTCAAACCACCAAGTGGTCTTCCTCCTGGACTATGCAGGTATTGGGTGCCAAGTGTTAAGCATCATGTGACTGCAATAATCTGAGACTGCCTCACCATCTGATTATTGTGGTCATGTGATAACCCCTGCCCATTAAGAGGATGCTGTTGGGGGCATCCTAACACTGGGTGCACAATGCCGGCAGTCCTGGAGGAAGGCTGCTCGATTGTCAAAATGTCAGAAAGAGCTTTGTCAACTGGGAGATAGATATGCAGACTAATGGGTGCTTCCATTTGTTTTGAATACAATAATCTTCTGAACATCACATTTTACCTTCCTTGTATTTCACTTCAGAAGTTGGGTCAAACCTAAATTAAGAATAAATGTAATTGGAGAAAATTCCAGCTTGTATAAAATTGGACAAACAAATAATTGCAACACCCATGATGATTCAAAGGTATTTACCTGCAGCAAGCCTCTGAGCTGGGTCATTGATGGACGACACTTTGAACCTGATGTACAAAGACAGAACCCCAGTGTACATGCAATCTTCTTTTGCTCAGTGGTTTAAATTTGATTACCAGTGAATATTTTGAATATGTATAAATTTTGAAGAAATATTTTGAAAAAATATAGCAAATGCCAAAACCCAAAAAATTGAATTTCAATCCTGAGTATATTGTATATAATCGTACAATAAAAATTCAGAGATCGATCGAGATTGAAAAATCTACTCGCTGTAATAGTGCAAAATATCCCCATTTTAATGTACATTAGATGGAGCTCATATATACATACTAGTGCGGGATGCTTACACATTGTGTAAGCAATAACAAACCGTGCTTTGTACAAACGTACATAATAAATAGAAGCTTTATGATTAAAGACAAGCATCACCGACCTCCTGATATATATCAATTTAGGTTTAATTTATATTATACTCTTAAATGGAGAAGATTGTCATGGGGACCGCAAGGCTAACCCCCGCTCTTGTCGGGAAAATGGCCTCAAAATGCCTGTTGTTGTTGTATACTAGCTGAAAGCACCCGGCATTGCCCGGGTTCTTTTTGAATGAATTTACTACTATAATTCAGCTTTTACTTGCGGCCGAAGAAGATTGACTACTATAATTCAGCTCAGCTTTTAATTGTGAAATGGGCCCAGCTAAGCCGAAGCGGCCTCGACCCGCCTCGCCACTTCACCTATAACCTTCCCGGGGCCCGCCCCAACATTTTAAATTCTTTTTGAATGAATTTACTACTATAATTCAGCTTTTATTCGTGGCCGTAGACGATTGACTACTATAATTCAGCTCAGCTTTTAATTGTGAAATGGGCCTAGCCCAGCCGAAGCGGCCTCACCCTGCATCGCCACCTAGCCTATAACCTTCCCGGGGCCCGTCCCAACATTTTAAATTCTTTTTGAATGAATTTACTACTATAATTCAGCTTTTACTCGCGACCGTAGACGATTGACTACTATAATTCAGCTCAGCTTTTAATTGCGAAAGGGGCCCAGCCCGGCCGAAGCGGCCTCGCCCTGCCTTGCTACCTAGCCTATAACCTTCCCGGGGCCCGTCCCGACATTTTTGGTTCTTTTTGAATGAATATATTACCATAATTCAGCTTTTACTCGCGGCCGTAGAAGATTGACTACTATAATTCAGCTCAGCTTTTAATTGCGAAATGGGCCCGGCCTGGCCGAGGTGGGCCTCGATCGGTCTCGCCCACCTAGCCTAAAACCTTCCCGGGGCCCGTCCCGACATTTTTTGTATTAGAGGTTTCCTCCTATCTTTCACCGTTCAGGAGATTAGCTTGTGCAGACAAACAAACAAACAAAAAAACAAAAACATTTTTTATATATATATATATATATAGATATCATACACATATATTACTTATCATATACACAAAGAATTAAGTTAAGCACCCCCCCCGTTTTTTTACAACCTCGCACATTACAAGTTTGTTGTCGTCAAAACAGTGTAATATACCCATGATATTGCTATATTTTCTGGAGAAGTGATATTATGGTCACATAAAAACATAACAATCATGCCGTTTTCAATATTTTATTCTGAAGAATTTAAGGTGAAATTTTTTGGGAATTTTAGGCATATTTGCACCTCAATTTAAGTATGGAGCTATAGGTCCATCACGGATAGTGTGGATGACGTTTATGTTTTCTAACGTACAGTCATTGTTCTGAGAAGACCTCTAGCGATCTTTGCGTCAATAACGTGTGTAGGACCCACGTGATCGGATCACTGACTCAACCCTACGTCTCATAGACCCTGTAAGCCGACGTATGCGTTGCTGTGGCAGGTTGAACCCCCTCGAGCACGTTTGGGACATGTTGGGACGACAAATTGCGAAGATGGTCCCTCCAATAGCCAATCTGGATGAATTGGAACGTGCATTACATCGGGAATGGAACAACCTGCCACAGCAACGCATACGACGGCTTACAGGGTCTATGAGACGTAGGGTTGAGTCAGTGATCCGATCACGTGGGTCCTACACACGTTATTGACGCAAAGATCGCTAGAGGTCTTCTCAGAACAATGACTGTACGTTAGAAAACATAAACGTCATCCACACTGTCCGTGATGGACCTATAGCTCCATACTTAAATTGAGGTGAAAATATGCCTAAAATTCCCAAAAAATTTCACCTTAAATTATTCAGAATAAAATATTGAAAACGGCATGATTGTTATGTTTTTATGTGACCATAATATCACTTCTCCAGAAAATATAGCAATATCATGGGTATATTACACTGTTTTGACGACAACAAACTTGTAATGTGCGAGGTTGTAAAAAAACGGGGGGGG
The DNA here is from genome assembly GCF_964187855.1 of Myxine glutinosa. NCBI lineage: Eukaryota > Metazoa > Chordata > Myxini > Myxiniformes > Myxinidae > Myxine > Myxine glutinosa. The sequence goes on from NC_136268.1 coordinate 121,888,652, forward strand.
TGCTTAACTTAATTCTTTGTGTATATATTCTTTATTATTATAAAAACATGTAATTATCTACCATATAAAACACAATGTCAGTTTGTGTGTTTGTGTTTATACAGATGTCTGTCCCCCTTCACAAGGGTAGGTTTTAAAGGCCAGTTTTTTTTTAACATGAATGTGTGTTCACAATGGTCTATTTTTGAGGATAAAACAAACTTGAAAAACATTTTACATAAGATAAATTATGGCTCTTCTATTGGAATTGCAGACGGTGGCTTGCATACCGAGCCTCAAGGGCGGTGTACAGGTGTTTTTTTAAAAAATAACAATAAATGCAAGGCACACGGAAGTGAAATTTGCAGCACGTGATGTGCAACGCCCGCACGTAGAGTAAAACCTCCATCATGAATTCCAAAAAAAAAAAAATTGTGAGGAATTTGAGATGTACGGTACTGTGCAAGATGTGTGCAAGCAATGATATGCGAGATCCTGGTCATCAACGGGTGAGGAAAATTCTGCTATGGTGTTACAGCAACTCACATGATCACCACAAAAATGTGTTGGGTGATGTGCTCCTGAGACTGAAATCGGCAGGGCACCAAACTGCAACATCTATTGCATTGATCACACCAAATATCGACCTTTTCTGAAGTGTGTAATGAGTAGTTTTTCTTTCTTAAAATGTGTATACATCTTTTTGAGACACTATACATATACTATATGTATATACAAATGTATATACATATGTATATATACACTCAGACCCTGATATTTGCGGAGGATAACATTCCTGGAAAATGCCGCAAAAAGTTGGAAAAGCGAATGTGGGGGCATTGTTTCAATAGAAAAAAGGGAGGATAGGTGCTGGACGTGCTGGGACCGTGGAGAGCCGGACGGGGCCATTCCTGGACGACCACGTCGGCGTGTTTGGCCTGCACATCATCCTGCCTGCAATTCCCTGTGTGAGTGTGAACGGGCCTGAGTCTGGGATTTAAGAATAAGACTGATTCCGTGCTGCTCTGTGTCTCTGTTTCTACCGATCATTGTACATACTTATGGGAATAATAATTAAACCTGTGTTCTTCCTTCCATTCGATCGTTCTTGTGTTTTCCTCATTGACTAAGCGTGGTATGAGTAGAATCGCTGGAATCGGGACGTGAAATGGCGCTTCAGCAGGAAATTCAACTCAAGGAGCTGGATTTAAGGAAAGAACGGGAAGGGGTACCATCCATGCCGACTGGTTCGACACCTAGTCAGAACACCTGGGATGTTGGCAGACATGTGAGGCTGGTTCCACCCTTCAATGAAAAGGAGGTAGCCAAGTTTTTTTCCACACTTTGAGAAAGTGGCTCGACAGTTAAACTGGCCGGAGGAGTACTGGTCCATACTAGTGCAAAGTGTTCTGGTGGGTAAAGCTCAAGAGATTTATTCGGCTTTACCGATTGACCAATGTGCAGATTACGAGGTATTGAAGAAACACATTCTCAAAGCCTATGAATTGGTCCCGGAAGCTTACCGGCAAAAATTCCGGAATGCCAGGAGGAGATAGAGTGAGACCCATGTGGAATTTGCCAGAGTGAAGGAAACCATGTTTGATAGGTGGTGTGATTCAAAAGGAGTTGGGAAAGACTTCGAACTATTGCGACAATTGATCCTGGTGGAGGAATTCCAACAGTGTGTCCACGAGGACATTAAAGTTCATCTGGAGGAAAGGAAAGTACCAAAGCTGTATGAAGCAGCCACCATGGCAGATGACTATGCCTTAACACACAGGATGGGGTTCCACAAACCGAACTTCTCGCCCAGACCTAGCCAGGGGAGCTATGGTACATCAGGGGCGGAGAATGAAAATCCATGGCGGCGGCCTCGGGATGAAAATGAGGTCCACTTTGAAACCACGACTTCTAGAAATCAGAAGACTGCGGTTCCAAGACAGACCTATCGTCCAGGGGGCTCGAGGCAGACCGCCGCCCCCATGCCTTGGCAGACCACGAGGTTCTCCTCCGGGCCTACTTGCACCTTTTGCCATAAACCTGGACACTGGATGTCCAACTGTTATGCTCTGGGAAAGGAAAATCAGGAGTGGATTTCGACTAGTATGACTCCAAATGCGATGGCCATTGTGAGAAATCGCCCTCAAAAGGGTTACCAATCATTTATTTCCGAGGGGTTTGTGTCACTGGGTGGAGCCTCGACTAACCGGAGACCGGTTAGGATATTGAGGGACACAGGAGCACATCAATCTTTAATGCTTGAAGGCATCTTGCCATGGTCCGAGGAGACGGCAACTGGGGATAGTGTTCGTTTACAGGGGATTGGTGGCTGTGTTAGTGCTCCACTTCATGTCATCCATTTAGAGTCCGATTTGGTGTCAGGACCGGTCACCGTCGGTTTACAAGCCACGCTTCCTGTAGAGGGAGTATCGGTTGTTATTGGGAATGATTTGGCCGGTGGTCAAGTTTATGGTAACCCGATGGTTGTTAAAAAGCCCAGTAGGGAAAATAACACCACACCAGTTAGGGATGGCGACAAGTTTAGCAAGTTATTTGTAGGTGGACTGAACTTCAAAACAAAGGAAGATGTTTTGGAGTCTGCCTTCAGCAACTATGGACTGCTTTTGGAAGTGATGCTGATAAAAGACAGGGAGACACGAAAGTCAAGAGGGTTTGGCTTTGTCACGTTTGAAAACTCAAAGGACGCCAGAGAGGCAGAAAAGGATCTGAATAGCAAGGAGTTGGAGGGTAGGACCATCACAGTAGGGAAGGCATTTCCTAGGGGTCGAGGGGGCTACAGAGGAGGACCACGGAGTAGTAGTGGTGGTGGCCGCAGACGATGTTATTATGGAGGCTTCCAGAGTTATGACAGCTCCCGAAGGAAGGATTATCAGAGCAGTGGTCGAGAAGGAGACCGCCAGTCAGGTGACTACTGTGACAAGTGGTCCCACCGTAATTATTAGGAGTCTGGAAAAGTTGAAGCACTGAATGCTGCGGAGCCGCCGAGCCAAGATTCCTACACGGACTAACCGTGAACGCCACATTCCTAAAGGCGTCCATGTTGTGAATACTTCCAGGCCTCACCACCCAACCACCATGGAACCTGGCTTTCAGCTCGGCCTCCCGGGGAAAGTGCTATAGATTTGCTGGCCTTTGGGTTTTTGATCACAACCCCTTAACCTTCATTCAAGAGAAACTAGAAGTAAAAATCAGAGGGGCAGGGACAATGTCGTTGTTGACGCTTGGTCCAGAGGGAATTAACTTTGGAAAGCTCTGGGGATTGTGTAAAATTTTGTTACTTTATTTTTGGGGAAGGTTGAATATTGTTGCCCACGGGGATTGCTGATTTGGGTTGTGAATTTACTTTTGCTTGTTTAAAGAGGGCATGCAAAGAAAGTTTTCGCTGTGTTCAAACTTTCTTTCTTGAGGGGGAGAAGTGTTCCAGATTCGGCCCTAATGATTGTTGTTATGATTATTGTTGTTGGTTCTAAGTATTCTGGTGATTGTGGTTGAAGGGAAAGGGTTATTATAGTTAAAAGATTTAAAAGCGCTCCTGGTAAAAATGTGGCCGGAAATCCGGATCGTGACCGGAAGAGGTGGAGCGAGGAAGAAGAGGCGGTAGGAGATCGGGAGGAGACGTGGTTGTGGAAGCTCCGGACCGAGTTGTCGATGTGCAATGCGAGTGAACTTTGCGTCCTTGAAGGGAAGTTCGGGTGATAAGGGATATCGCCGGAGTGCGTGGAGCCTGTGTCGTTGGGTATCCTCATTGAGGTTCCGGAGGATCCTTGCCTCAAAGCCCGGGTTTGAGTGAAAGCCGTCCGCCATCTTCGCCACGCGAGCAACCTGCAGTGAACTGGTTCTGGTCATGTCGGCTGGGCATTATTCCCCGGTGGTTTGCCGGGGACGGCTGTGCAAGAAAGGGCGCTTGAGAATTATACGGAGGCTCGCGGATTGAACCGCAAACGTGTACGTCGGAGCGCGTCTTTGTGAGGTTCCTTTCCACTGCTATATTGCTGGGTGCTGAACAACGTGACCTCGGGGTCGCCTCGATCGCCTACGCCTCAATTGACTTTGATCGGGCCTTGACTCCCCGATCGCAGGAGCGCACAGAGACATTGGGACTTCGCCTTGGAGGGGTGCAGAGACATTGGGGAGGTGCCGTGAGTTTGGGGTTAAGGGGCTTGATAAGGTTACCGTCGTAAGATTTGATAGTAGGGGTGATTGCCCCCATTGTTGTATGGCTCTTTTTGTGTGATTTATAATATATTATTGTTTGTTCATAACTTGGTGTGGTTGCATTATTGATTTGACTGTTTCATTTGCTGGTTCCATTGAGGATTTCATTATTTGCTTGATTTCAACCAAGGATAACACATCTTTCTGCCGGGGACCCTCTCGGTGTTCGGAGGTCTACCGAGACCAGAGGTAAGGGGGGGGACCCCGTAACACCGCCCCAGCAAGTTCAGCCCGAGAGCAGACCGCAAGATGCTGAAAGAAGTCTCTGAGAACCCCAGAGAATGTCATCACGGGACCGACAGGTAGCTCTTGCCACTGTTGATGTCAAAGTGCACGAGTCTACCATTAGAAAGAGGCTGCACAAATTTGATCTACATGGGAGGTGTGCCAGGAGGAAACCTTTGCTGTCCAGATAGAACATTAGGGCAAGACTAAAGTTTGTCAATGAACACCTCGGGAAAGACCAGCACTTCTGGAACAATGTGCTCTGGACAGATGAGTCAAAAGTGGAGCTATTTGGCCACAGTACCAGAAGACATGTTTGGCGAAAACCAAAGACAGCATTTGACCACAAGAACCTGATACCAACTGTAAAGCATGGTGGTGGAAATATTATGGTTTGGGGCAGCTTTGCTGCATCATGGCCTGGGCAGCTCACCATCATATAAGCCACTATTAATTCTTCATTGTACCAGAGTGTGCTTGAGGATAATGTGAGGCCATCTGTCAGTAAGTTGAAGCTCAACCGAAGGTGGACCTTGCAACATGACAATGACCCTAAACATACCAGTAAATCCATCAACGAATGCCTGAAAAGAAAGAAATGGAGGGTTCTGGAATGGCCAAGTCAAAGCCCGGATCTAAATCCCTTCAGGATGTTGTGGGGGGATTTGAAACGAGCTGTGCATGCAAGAAACCCCTCAAACATCGCACAGCTGAAAGAATTCTGCATGGAGGAGTGGGCAAAAATTTCTCCCAGTCGATGTCAGAGACTGGTAGACAGTTATAAGAAACGCTGACTTGAGGTTGTTTCTGCCAAAGGGGGCAATACCACCTATTAGAGCCAAGGGTGTACTTACTTTTTCCACATGCGAAATTTGCATTTATGTTTATTTAAATTATACAATGGACTACAAAATGTAAATGTTTCATGATATTTGTTATATTATATCACCTTTATCTATCAGTATTGTTGAAATGAAGATCAAATAGCTGTATGTTGAAATATGTTGAAAAAGTCTAAACTTTACATGGGGTGTACTTACTTTTTCACATGACTGTAGATATAGAAGATATATATATATATCTTCTGCAGATATAGAAAGTGGGGCTTTTGATGGTGTGGGCGTGGCGTGGTTGTTGGAGCCACGCCCCCCGAAGAGTGATTTTGCGTTATAAAAGATGTATGAGATGATATATATATATACACACACACACGAGGTGTGTTCAAAAAGTATCCGACCTTTGTTCATAAAAAATACTCGTATCCAGATACAACAAACTTACACTAATCTCCTTCAAAGTAGTCCCCTTGGGCTGCCACACACTTCTCCCAACGGTTCTGCCACTGTCGGAAGCAGCGCTGGAACGCCTCTTTTGGGATGGCGCGCAGCTGGTCCGTCGCAATCCGCATGATGTCTTCTCTGGACTGAAATCTGGTCCCTTTCAGGGGCATTTTCAGCTTGGAGAAAAGCCAGAATTCACACGGAGCCATGTCGGGAGAGTAGGGAGCCTGACGAAGCACAGGTGTGTTGTGTTTGGCCAAGAAACTCTATCAAATGTGAAGAATGGGCGGGTGCGTTATCGTGATAGAGCTGCCAATTGCCCGCTGCCCACAGGTCCGGCCGTTTGCATCGCACAGCGTCACGAAGGCGACGCAGAACCTCTTGGTAATACTCCTTGGTGATGGTTGTGCCGTGTGGTGCGTACTCGTGATGAACCACGCCACTGGAGTCGAAGAAGACGGTCAGCATGACTTTGACATTGCTGCGGACCTGCCTTGCTTTTTTTGACCTCGGGGATGTTGGATGCTTCCATTGTGATGACTGCAACTTGGTTTCTGGGTCGTACCCATAAACCCAGGACTCATCGCCAGTGATCACTGTGTTGAGGAAGCTGGGATCGCTGTTCACAGTCTCCAGCATGTCCTGTGCGATCTCCAAACGGAGATGCTTCTGCTCAATCGTTAGCAGCTTTGGTACGAACTTAGCTGAGATTCTCCTGAAGCCCAAAAACCTCCTTCATAATGGAATGAACGGATCCAATGCTGACGCCCACCTCGTCTGCAAGTTCTCTGATCGTGATTCGACGATCCTGCATCACCAGGGTCCTCAATTGGTCAATGACGATCTCATTTCGGGATGTTGAGGGCCTACCCGAACGTGCTTCACTCTCCACTGATGTGCGGCCATCTTTGAAGCGGTTGTACCACTCCTTTATCTGTGTGGTGCTCATTGCTTCGTCCCCGAAGGCCTGTTGAATCTTGCGGATCGTTTCCACTTTGGAATCGCCAAGCTTTACACAAAATTTGATGCAGTAGCGTTGTTCAAGTTTTTCCGTCATTTTGTCAAAAACGAAAATCCGACGGCGCTCACTTACACTTCCTCACTCATCGGCGGTCTGCCGTCGAATGACAGCTTCTTCAGGTGGGAAAAAATTCACGCGTGCGCATTAGGATCGCCTACATACGTGCATCAATCAACGCCTCCCGAGCTTCATTTGTTTACGCACGACAAATTAAGGTCGCATACTTTTTGAACACACCTCGTATATATATATATATATGTATGTATGTATGTATGTATGTATGTATGTATGTATATATGTGGGGGTTACCCCATTGGGACATAATCCACAGGCACGGGACCAGTGGGGCTTTTGATGGTGTGGGCGTGGCGTGGTTGTTGGAGCCACGCCCCCCGAAGAGTGATTTTGCGTTATAAAAGATGTATGAGTTCCGGTTGCGAGTTAGTTCTGTTGGAATAAAGGAGCTTTGAACAGCTGAGAAGTGTGTCGTCCTCTCGTCATCCGCAACTCCTACATTCGTGACCCCGTCTTGCTCTCGGACGTTTTCTGAGCTTTTTTTGGATACAGAATCGAGGCTCGTGAAAGAGCTAACATTGATCACACAAACAAATCAAACAGACAAACAAAGTATATAAAAAGTGACAGAAACATGACCAAACCATCTCAACCTGTTCCTCTTCACAGCATCCATCACAGGCTCTATTCCCATCATCTTTTGCAATTCATCATTTGTCTTCCTCTCTCTCAACGATACTCTGCACATCCACCGAACTATTCACATTTCCACCCTTTCCAGCCTTCGTTGCTGCTCTACGTTCATTACCCATGTCTCGCTTCCATAAATCAGAATACTTCTCACACATGCAGCACACACCTTTCCCTTCAGCTTCAACGACACTCCCCTCCTCGTCAGCATGCCACTCAGTTCCCGAAACTTCTTCCATGCACATCTCACTCCAGCAACCATTGCCGAGTCTGATCCACCTTCTCCATTCAGCATGCCCAGATGAGAAAGAAAATAAATAAATGATAAATAACAATTTCGGAAGAGAAAAACCAAGACCTGGGCAGGATCTTTTTGTCTTTGTTGGGCAGGATCAGAACTTCAAAAAGAAGTTCAGAAAGATCAGAAAGAGCTTCAAACAAACATGGCGACAAGTGCAGTTTTGATTAAACTGCCGGAGTTTTGGGAACGACAAGCGGCTGTTTGGTTCGCACAAGCTGAACCACATTCGCCATTCGGAGCATTTCTGCTGACGACACGAAGTATTATTATGTCGTGTCTGCACTCAGCTGCTCCACTGCGACCAGAGTGGTGAGCCTTCTCCGGGATCCTCCGAAGGACCGCAAGTACGAGACGTTAAAGGCACTGCTGCTCGTAACCTTCGAGCTCACTGAGGCCGAGCGCGCTTGCGAACTACTTTCTCTACCCGGGCTGGGCGACTCCAAGCCTTCGGAGCTTATGGACCACATGTTGTCTCTCCTGGGCAGCCACCGACCATGTTTCCTCTTCAAAGAACTGTTCCTGCAACAGCTGCCAGGTCGGGTACGGACAGCCCTGGCCAACTCGTCTGTTAAGGATTTCCGCGCTCTGGCCAGGGAAGCAGACAAGTTTTTCTCTGCAGACAAGACAAGTCCGCAGACAAGAAAGCAATGTAGTGCGGCTCCATGGGACCCCGGCCCCGTCGAGCCTGCGCCGCTGGCGGACACCGTCGCGGCCGCCATTACGGCCCATCGGCGGAAGGCCCCAGGCTTGTGCTTTTCCCACACCAGGTTTGCTTCCAAGGCCAAAGCATGCCGGCCACCCTGCAGCTTCAGCGAGTCGGGAAACGGGATGGCCGGCACTCGTTAACTGCCATGAGCGTCGGCCATCCAGGAAGTTTGTTGTTCATTTCGGACACCGACTCGGTGGATAATACGGTCGCCGATTGTCTCCCCCGGTCCATAGCTGGCACGGTTCACCTTGGCATCGACTACGCCCGCATGCCGGCTGATCAGATCTCCGACCCGAATGTCCAGGCCTGCAGGGCGGCCGTCACGGGGCTTCGACTATCTGATATGCCGTTCAAGGACACAGGCACCACGCTACTGTGCGATGTATCTTTGGGACAGCCTTGCCTCGTCGTTCCCACCAGCTGTAGATGGCTGGTGTTCGATGCCGTCCACGGTCTTTCTCACCCGGGCAGTAAGGCATCGCAAAAGTTGGTGGCAGCGAAGTTCGTTTGGCATGGGCTCAGGAAAGATGTGCGCGATTGGGCCAACACCTGCATCGAGTGCCAACGCTCGAAGGTGCATCACCATACCCAGTCCCCATTGGCGCTATTCACAGTGCCCGAGCGACGCTTTGATCATGTTAACGTGGACCTGGTAGGGCCCCTCCCCCCCTCGCGGGAATTCACCCACCTCATCACGATGGTTGATGGGACCACCAGGTGGCCAGAGGTCATCCCGCTCACATCAACAACATCCGCCGATGTGGCCCGGGCGTTCATCGGCACTTGGGATGCCCGTTTTGGCGCCCCCTCGGACATCTCTTCAGACAGGGGGTCCCAGTTCACTTCAGAGCTCTGGGGTGCGGTTGCCCAGGGGTTGGGAGTAAAGCTCCATCGCACCACTGCATATCATCCCCAGGCTAATGGATTGTGTGAGAGGTTCCATCGCTCTATGAAAGCTGCTCTTAGGGCCAGCCTCCGGGATGACAGTTGGGTCGACAGACTCCCGTGGGTCATGTTGGGCCTCAGGACAGCCCCGAAGGAAGACCTCCAGTCCTCATCCGCGGAGCTCGTCTACGGCCAGCCGCTGCGGGTTCCTGGGGAGTTCATGCCTGACGCCCCAAGCCCCTGGTCCGCTGCCCGTCAGCGGTCGGTTCTCCGGGAGAATGCCGAGGTTTGCACCGGTACCCACATCTCAACATGGTTTGACTCAGGTCCACGTCCCGCCGGATCTACGTATAGCGGAGTACGTCTTTGTTCGCCATGACGCACACCGGGGGTCGCTTCGGCCGCCTTACGACGGACCTTTCCGCGTTCTGGAGGCCGGGGACAAGTCCTTCGTTGTCGACATCGACGGCAAACCGGACCACCTTTCGGTGGACCGCCTCAAGCCGGCTCACTTGGACCGACACCAGCCCCCTCAGTTGGCTCAATCCCCACGGCGGGGCCGTCCCCCGTCGGCTAAGTCCCCGGTTGGCCCGCCCACCGCCAAGCCGCTAACAGTCCCTGCTCGGGTCATGAGTCATTTCGGCCGGGTGGTTAAGGCCCCCCAAAAACTGACATTGCCTGTGCGAGTGAATTCTGGGGGGGGGGCGCATGTGGGGGTTACCACATTGGGACAAAATCCACAGGCACGGGACCAGTGGGGGCTTTTGATGGTGTGGGCGTGGCGTGCGCGCGGTTGTTGGAGCCACGCCCCCCGAAGAGTGATTTTGCGTTATAAAAGATGGATGAGTTCCAGTCGCGAGTTATTTCTGTTGGAATAAAGGAGCTTTGAACAGCTGAGAAGTGTCTCGTCTTCTCGTCATCCACAACTCCTACATACATATATATATATATATATATATATATATATATATATATATATATATATATATATATATATATATATATATATATATATATATTTATATATATATATATTATATATATATATATATATATATATATATATATATATATATATATATATATATATATATATATATATATATATATCTATCTATCTATCTATCTATCTATCTATCTGTCTATATATATATATAAAACACAGTTTGTGTGTGTGTGTGTAATGTTACTGGTAGACTCCTAAACGGAGAGGCTCACATACTTGATATTTGGCACAAACATGGCCATTGAGCCTGGGAAGAACATGGGCGACCTAAAAATTTATTTCATAATATTTTTAAACCATATTTTTACCTCAGCGCATTTCAGCGAGGAATATTATGACCGGAATGGCAGAGCAGCGCGCTGATTCGCTCAGAGCGATCACGTGATGTTCCTTGCCGCCATTAACTCAGTTACGCGTTCGCACGTATTTCAGAGCGAAAAGCGATTCCGTTTTTTCACATTTCAGCGAGGAATATTGCCATTCTCACCACATAGGTTTTTTTCCCTTTCATCTTTAGATCCATATTTTTTGCCATAACGTTGCGCATTATGGCTCTCTCGAGTTCGAGTTAGCCAATCACCTCTCCTCCCCTCCCCCCGTTCCCCTCCCCCTCCTCTTCCCCCTCCCACTCCCCCTCCCCCCTCCCCTCTCCCCCCTCCCACTCCCCCTCCCCCCTCCCCCCTCCCACCCCCCCTCCCCCTCCCTCTCCCCTCCCCTCCCCCCTCCCCTCCCCCTCCCCCTCTCCTCCCCTCCCCCCTCCCCCCTCTCCTCCCCTTCCCCCCTCCCCTCCCCTCCCCCCTCTTCTCCCTCACATTTATACACGGAATGCCGGGTACTTCCCCCCCCTCTTCTCCCCTCCCCCCTCTCCCTCCCCTCCCCCCCCCCCGTTCCCCTCTCCTCCCCTCCCCCCCCCGTTCCCCCTCCTCCCTCCCCCCGTTCCCCTCCCCTCCCTCCTCCCCCTCCCCTCCCCCTCCTCCTCCTCCCTCCCCCCTCCCCCCTCCCCATTCCCCCTCCCTCCCTCCCCCCTCCCTCTCCCTCCTCTCCTCCCCTCCCCCCTTCTCCTCCCCTCCCCCTCCCCTCCCCCTTCTCTTCCCCTCCCCCCTCCCCTCCCCCTCTTCTCTCCTCCCCCCTCCCCCTCCCCCCTCTCCTCCCCTCCCCCCTCTCCTCCCCTCCCCCTTCTCCTCCCTCCCCCTCTTCTCTCTCACCCCTCCCCTCCCCCTCTTCTCTCCTCCCCCCTCTTCTCCCCTCCCCCCCTCTTCTCCCCTCCCCCCTCTTCTCCGCTCCCCCCCTCTTCTCTCCTCCCCCCTCCCCTCCCCCTCCACTCCCCTTCCCCCCTCCCTCCCCTTCCCCCTCCCCCTCCCCTCCCCCTCCTCCTCCCCCATCACCCTCCCCCTCCCCCCCTCTCCTCCCCTCCCCCCTTCTTCTCCCTTCCCCCCTCCCCTCCCCCCTCTTCTCCCCTCCCCCCTCTTCTCCCCTCCCCCCTCTTCTCCCCTCCCCCCCTCCTCCCCCCCCCCTCCGCCCCTCCCCCCCCCGTTCCCCTCCCCTCCCCTTCCCCTTCCCCTCCCCTCCCCTCTCCCCTCCCCTCCCCCGCCCGCAATGCCGGGTACTTCTGCTAGTATATATATATATATATATATATATATATATATATATATATATATATATATATATATATATATATATATATATTGTTGCGGTTTTGAGTTTGTACTAATAATGGTTAATTTTCCCCCTCATAGTTAGTCACACAACAACACGTAGCCTCTCGATAGTTCAGTTATTTCTTAGTATGTGTAAACAGTCCTTTTCCTGCGTTAGTCTTCCGTTGATTAGAATAATGAGAGTTAGGTCCTTTCATTTCCTTATGCTGCCTTGTGCTGCCTTTGTCTTTTTGGCGCAAATTAACACGAGGCAGGCTGGCAAATCGAGGCAAGACCAAAGGAGGGCGGAGGAGAAGCAAACGGTAAGAGCGAGCCGCCAATCAGGGCTCGAAGGGAGTTTCTGCGGCACTGCGTCACAAGGCGTGGTAAGAACATTCGAGAGAGCTAATGGGGTTCACAATATAACCCGTTGCGCGAAGCCACCACGACAGTTCTGCGAGAGGTGAGCTGAACCAAGTTATGGTGGGAGAGGCACTTGTGAGAGTTGAGTTTTGCGGAGAGGCGCTTGTTGAACGAGCTCAGAGAGAAGACGCGCATGAACCGAGTTATAAAGCGCTCTTACAAATTAAGCGCTCGGTTGAGCTTGAGGCAGAGCCTCTATTGGGTTACGCGAGTGAGAGCGCGCCGGTAATTAATCGCGCTGTGGAAAACCGCCAAACCTGGCGAGAGACGCGTACATTTCCCTCCCGCCTGCCTGCTCTGCCTTTTGTTCGGGAGACGCGCTGCAAGGATCCCTTCCGCCGCCTGCTTGCCTTCATCGACGGACGTGCTGTGACCGGGGAGAGCCACGCCGGGCAGAGCCATTCCTGGACGACCAAGTCAGCGCGTGAACATCATCCTACCATCATTTCCCCCTGTGAGTGTGATCGGGCCCGTGTCTGGGGTTAACTTAAGACTGTATACGACTGCTCTGTGTCTCTGCTTTCTACCGATCCTTGTACATAATAGTGTAAATAATAATTAAACCTGTGTTCTTCCTTTGATTCTACCGCTTTTGTGTTTTCCATCATTGACTAAGCGTGGTACGAATAAAAACAGCTCTAATCGGGTTCCAATACCAGAGATCTGCACGGACCACGTGGTACGTCATCCGCTCGGACGTACCCAAATTACGCGTGGTTCGTGCGATGCTTGATTCCCGCTTCCGCGGTGGCGCATGTATTTCGGTACGTGCGAGAATTGTCCCGAAACCCTACCTTGCGTTTGCCCGGAAGGGGCGTTTCAAGTCTCGGTTGCGCCGACCCAAAAAGAACAAGGGGCTTAATCTCCCCCTGGTAAGGGCAGGAGGGTCGCGCGCGGAAACCGTAACATTTAGTGTCCGGGAGTGGGATTGGACCGGGAGTGCGCTTCACGCACTCGAAATTACGAGCGGACGAAATTTAAAATTAAGAATCAAATTTATATTCGTACCATGGCTAGCTAAGGCGGTCGAATGCCGTTTGGGGTAGAAAACGAGAAATTTATGACCCAAGGCCAGGAGAGACAGTTGGTCGTGGAGGCTGAAGAGGGTGCAGCAGCTGGCAAAGGAAATGGCAGCGCCTCGCACGTGGCGGCGGCAGCCGAGCCCCGCTGTGCAAACCGGGTTTGACATTAAACTATTTCTAATCCAGATGAATGCAAAAATGGACGCAATGGGGGTGGAAATGTGGGATAAACAAAGAAGGGAAATGGAAAAATGGAGGTGTGACATGAAAAAGATAAAGGAGGAATCCAGGTGCGACATGGACACCACGGGGGAGGACATTAGGCGCATTTGAGCGAAGAGGTCGCAATGGGGCGTGACGAGGTGACGCGGTGTGAAGAGCGCGTGGGGAGCGCGCTTGAGCGAGGCACAGCCAAGTTGACGGGGGCTATAGAAATCGCAACGCGGGGTGTAGAAAAGCCGACGGTCGCCGAATTGGACAGAAATTTTATGCGCGCCTGCGGTCGTTGAAGAAATAATTCAAATTTAAGAAACAATTGGGGCCGAAGAGACGGCAGAATTAGGATTTAAATCACGGGAGAAGGTAATGGAATATGTACAAAGTTCGTATTCACACCGTGATGCTGTACTTGCTTACGAAATAAAAAGTTTGTAGGTGCTGGTGGAAAAGGAGGTCCCCAAGGTGAGTAGAAATAATGGCGCGAAGGTTTTTGGCGCGAAAGGGTTTTTGACGCGCTTGGGACAGAGACTAAACCAGGGGCGGTCGTGGAAGGTCCATTGTGCAGTGTACGAGAGCGAATAGCATGAAGTATGAGAGAGAGTGTGCGCCGAAGTGTGACCGAGAAAAGTGTATGACGGAATGTGCACGAGAAGAGTGCGTGGAGAAAAAGTGTGCGAGGATTGGGTGTGTAACAGGAGAGTGCACACCCGTGGGTGTTACAGACTGTGTAACGGGGAGAGTGTGTTGCAGAGTGTGTGCAGGAGTGCACACCCGGGGGTGTTACGGAGTGTGTAACGGAAGAGTGTGCGCCAGGGTGTGCGCGAGGGTGTGCGATAATGAAGTGTGTGAAAGGTGCGTGTGCACCTGGTTGTGCGGTTGAAGAGTGCGTAGAAGAAGAGTGAGGACTGAAGTGTGTGAGAGGCGTGAGCGCGCCTAGGTGTGCGGCTACGTGTACGGAGTGTGAGGGAGAATGCACACCAGAGGACGTGGAAGGAGAGTGTGCGTTAGCGGAGTGTATGGGAGGTGCGGGGATGCCTGGGTGTGCGAGTGCGGAGTGGGTCGCGAGGTGTGAGGACGTGGCTCAAGCATCGACACCGACCGGGGTAGCGTTTAGCGGGACAGATAGCCGATGTGAGCCCCCGGTGAGTTGTGTGCAGCAGGGACCGGCGGGGATCGATGCCGCGGTGGTTTCACAAGGACCGTCGTGCACGACCCGTGCCGGCCCCCGCACTGCATGGCTGGTGCCGCACTGTGGCGGCAAAGGCCATCGACGAGGTTCAAGGGGAGGTAGGAGATTTCGGAACCGCGCACCTTGGCGGATGCGGTGCTCCGACTGTGGGCGGTTGGGTCACCGTGTGTGGGACTGCGAGGCCCCGCGCAGGGATGGAGCTCTGAATCTTGGCCCATCAATACCTCCTCCCTGGATCGAAAATGCCGGACGGACACCCCATACAGGCAACCAACGAACCGCATGGATCGCTCGGCCTTTCGAAGCCGAGCTGTGACGACGTATTTCCACACAGAGAGGCTCAAGTGTAGCGGCCTGATGAGGACGGTGTACCCTATGTGGGGGAATGGTAGTTTCACCATTCCTCACACGCCCAGGGCCCATGAGCATTAGTTTAGGGGGATGGCAGTGAGAGGCACATGGGGGTGCCAGCCATGGTTACCTCCATGGGGATTGGGGCACCGAAGCTAGCCGAGGGAGGGCTAGTATAATGGTAGGGAATTAGCAGACAGTAGAGACTGAGATTTAAGTAGTGACACTGTACCTATAGTTGGGACGTAGGTAGCTCAGGTGGATGTTAATGACGAAGGGAGTGCATAGTGTAATGGGACGACGAGGAAGCACGAGTGTTAGGGGAAGTAGTTAGTTCGATGATGCTGTGTGTTTGAGGATTTGTGTGAGAATAAACG
This sequence comes from Myxine glutinosa, assembly GCF_964187855.1. Classification (NCBI taxonomy): domain Eukaryota; kingdom Metazoa; phylum Chordata; class Myxini; order Myxiniformes; family Myxinidae; genus Myxine; species Myxine glutinosa. Next base: position 121,904,220 of record NC_136268.1, read on the forward strand.
GAACTGGGTGTTTGGGAATCAATGGAATTGTGTTTGAGGTGTGTGAGCACAAAAGGTGTGCGAGACAAAAGGTGTGTGAGATAAATGGTGTGTGAGAATATTTGGTGTGGAATGCTTGGTGTGGAATAAAAGGTGCGGAATGCATGGTGCGAAGGATTGAATGGGGGAAGAGTGGAACCCATTCGCGAAAGCCCGGTGGGGAAGTGTAAAGCCAGGTAGAGGGCATAGGCAAAATTTGTATGGATATTGACACCTGTGGTGCAGGTAGTGGCAAAGTAGTGTTTTTGTTGGGTGCATGAGTCAGTGAATGGCTGGGCATGTGGTTTAATTGGTGCGTATGGTTATTTGGGCGCTCCGCCACTGGTAGTTTGTCAGCCAGGTGAGGCCGCAGGTAGGCTCTGGGAGCCACTTAGGGTAGTTGTGAGTTGTTGAGTGGGGCCCGAGGATCGAAAGGAAGGACCCGGGTTGCCCAATGCCAAGGTGGGTATCAGGGGTTAAAGTGCCAGGAGGGGCCTTCCCCAGTTTAGGTAGTCGCAGGAGCAGGTAAGCTCGGGTGGCGACTTCAGTGGCGGAGGTGCGCAGGTAGGTAGACCTGCTAGTGGAGCCACACGACCCAGCCCCGAAATTGTGCAAAGGCACAGAGTGAAAAATTGGGGGAAAAAAAAATGAATGAATTATCGTTTTAAGGCCATTTTCCCCACTAGAGCGGGGGTTAGCCTTGCGGGCCCCATGACGATCATGGTTCCCTGTTTGAGGCAATGTTTTTATGGCCGGATGCCCTTCCTGACGCCAACCCTTGGTCACGCTCTTACGATGCGCAGGGATACGGTGTACCTATTCTAAATCGGGGTACACACCGTGATCATTCATCCCAGCAAGCTGGTACTCAATTTGCCGACCTCGGAAGGATGACAGGCTGAGTCAACCCCCCTGGCGTTAATTCGGCGATCGACCGGGATTGAAACCCAGGACCCTCGGATCCCAAGCCGGCACTCTGCCCGCTAGGGACCCAAATTCGGATGGCATCACAGAGTGGTCAATGGGAATTCGGGTTTTTAGAACCACATAGTTTAAAGAGGCCGATTGGCAGGGTACAACCCCTGGGTAGTTTAAATGAGTTAATGTTACTAGAGTAGTTAGGATTTATTTTATTTTTATTTTTTTTTATTTTTTTATTTTTTTTTGTATACAAGGTCGAGGCTCGTGAAAGAGCGAACATTAATCACACAGAAAGACAAACCGACACATAAAACATATAACATAGGGAGCGGTAGACAAGATGGGGAGAGAGGGGGAAGGACACAAACACAACATTTGAGAGCAGGGACCGAGGGACATGGAGACATCGAGAGATCTGAGAGAGGGCGAGGGCTTTGGGGGGGGGGGGGGGGCGTGGGAAGGGGGCGGTGGGAGAGGTATAAAACATATGGACACTGCCAGGACTTCCAGGAAAGAAGTTGGAATTTCAAACAAGGTGGATCTGGGGTGAATTAGTGGGGGTAGAAAAGATCAAGGTTTTGGATGGGGGAAGATAAGAGATGGTGGTGAACAGCTGTTTTAAAGACCTGGAGGGAGGAGTGGGATTGAAGGGAGTGAGGGAGTTTGTTCCAGAGGCGGGAGAAAAGAGGAATGAAAGAGTGAAGGTGAGCAGAGAGCCGAGATTTCGGCAGTTTAACCATCAGAGGGTTGCTGGCAGATCTTGTGCGACCTGTAGGAATATTTGGGGGACAGAGCACAGAGAGCTGGGGGTGCAAGGCCGGAGAGGAGTCGGTAGAAGACAGAAAGACCACCTACCTGCCTGCGGTGAGTGAGTGAAAGGCCCTCAGAGATAGCTTCATCGCGGGAGATTCCAATAATTCTGAAAGCTTTGGTTTCAACAGCGTGAAGCCGAGCTAGGTGTGAGGCAGGAGCACCGGCCCATAGGGGAGAACAGTATTCCATTGAGCTGCGGATGAAAGCCTTGTATGTGGTGAGGAGCTCAGGTATGCCGAGGAAGGACTTCGCACGACGGAGGATGCCCAGTCGGCGACTGGCTTTGGAGGCCAGCTTGGAAATGTGGTTTTCCCAAGAAAGATCATGGCAGATAGTGAGACCCAAAATCTTGAGCGACAGAACTTCTTGGAGAGGATTGTTGAGAAAGTAGATGGGAGGGTTGTCCAGTCGATCTTTTCGGAGAGACATAGTAAGAGTGTGAGATTTGTCAGGATTGAAAGACATGTTCCACTTGTTTGACCAGTCTGTGATTTTGTCCAGGTCTTCAGAGAGTGAGGAGGCAGCAGACTGCCGATCTGAGGGAAGAGGAATGGAGCGGCAGAGAGTGGAGTCATCAGCAAAGAGATAGAGAGGATTTTCGAGAGAGTCAGAGAGATCATTGATGAAGACCAGAAAAAGCACGGGGCCCAGAACACTGCCTTGGGGAACTCCAGCCTGAACAGGAAGAGGAGATGAGAGAAACCCATTCAGGGCCACATGTTGACGACGACTAGAGAGGAAGTCCGCCAGCCATGCGTGGAGATTTCCATGGATACCAAAGGAGGAGAGTTTGGTGAATTCGGGTTTTTAGAACCACATAGTTTAAAGAGGCAAAGGCACAGAGTCGGAAGGATGTTTGACGAGGAGCTGACAGCGAGCCCCTACGTGGTAACCCCGTCGGAGCACATGTTCGATGGCGGCTAACCAAGCCGGGGTGAGGACGTTTATGTTTTGATGAGATTAAGTTTATGTTTTATGTTTTTGTTTATGTTTATGTTTTGTTTATGTTTATGTTTATGTTTTGACAAAACAAAATTAAGTTTTGATGAGAGAAATCCCTTCGCACCATCCACATCCATTCACCAAGGAGGACGAAGCTCCACACCAAGGCTTTGTAAACTGTTTGAGTGGTAAAGACGCATCACGACGTAGAGTGACATTGTGTTTGTTCCATTCCTTCTTTCCTGGGAGGGATTGGGAGACGAATTTGAATTAGAGGGGGATATTGGAGACCAGACGTAGAGACGAATTTGTAAATACAAGGAAGGGCTAGGGTAGTGTAAGCCGACGATGGGGGGTGCGGACGGCGAGGGACGAGCCTGCTCTGC
>NC_136268.1:121914799-122039513 GCF_964187855.1 Myxine glutinosa
ACCAGGTGAGACAGGTACGTTCCTACCGTACGCCCCCCCCCACCAGGTAACCTACATGGCCCCTCCCTTACCCCTTACTGTATCAACAAAACACAACACTACCCATAAACATCTACTTTACAAATCCACAAACATCCCTACTGTCTTCCCCGTTCCTCCCATATACCAAATTCGTCTTCTCTCCCTCCTAACCAATCAAATTTGCCATTTTCAACTCTCATCAAAATTTGCCATTTTCAACTCAACATCATAATTTGCCATCACCAATTCATCATCAGTCCCTCCTAAGGAGGGAGAGATGGAATCACCCCAATGTCTCATCCACGTCGTGATGCGTCTCACAAATCCACAGCAATCTCATTTCCTGCAACACAAACAAAGAAAACACAGGTGTGGAGTCATCATCATCACCACAGGTAAGTGGCTGCGTATGGTGCGACAGGTTCATTAATCCTAACTATTTCCTAAATGACTTTAACAACTTTACACTACCCGGGGTCTTTCTCCGGCCAAACCATTGGCCCTCTTACACTATGGGTTCTAAAAACCAATTCCCATTGGCCAAACTGTGGTGCTCTTCAATTTGGGGTCTCACTCCCCCGATTCATCTCCCGGTGCCCTCGCACAATTTCTGGGCTGCGGCGTGTACCTCTCCCAGTGGGTCTACCCACCTGCACACCTCCACCACTGCAGTTGCCTCCGAGCTTACCTGCTCCTTACCCTAACCTAACTACCAGGGGAAGGCCCTCTGGCTCTCTCCCCACTCCGTGCCCTCTCTGGCACTGGGCTGCCCGATCCACACCCGGGATCCTCAGGCACCCACTCACAACTACCGGCTCCCAGAGCCCACCTGCGGCCTCACCTGGCCGACATCCTCACAGTGGTGGAGTGCCCAACCAACTACACACACTAACAGGCTACACGCCCAGCCATTTCCACAACACTAATGCACCCATCCACAATACCATTCTGCAACCGCACCACAAATGCCAATATCCAACCACAATTTACCTGCACCCTCTACCTAACACTTACACTACCCGCCCCGGGTACTCGTGAAAGGGGTCCACTCTTCCCCCATCCACACCTTCGCACCATGCACACCACTCCGTACCACTCACTCCAACTCTCTCCACACACCTGTACCTGCACACCTGTGCTCTCACACCTGGTGCCACCTGCACCCTTCTCTCCCCAAGCGCATTCGCGCTGATCCACAACACTCACTACTCATACACTGCTCCACACACCTGTCCAGTTGCACACCTGTGCAATCACACCTGTTCCATCCTCACACACACGGCATCATCCCAGCTAACTACTCCCTTCTGAAACTTGCGCTTCCCAGTCGTCCCTTTTAACTATTGCGCTCCCACGTCATTATCATCCATACTAATCTACCTGCGTCCCCACTACAGGTATCAGTCACTAACTAAACTTAACGTTACCTACTGTCATCTTCGCTAGATCCCTATCAATATCCTAACCCACCCGGGCTAGTTTTCACTGCCATACACCCCATAAGCTATTGCTCCTTTGCCCCCCCATGGGAAAGGTGGCAGGGATGCCACCCTCTCCCACCGGGCCTATCGCTCCTCAATCCCCCAGTCCTCTGGCACTAATAAGCCCCCCTTATTCAGAGGTACTGGGTCCCGCCTCGGCATCTAAAGCCGAGGCAATCCACGGGGGCGCCTGCTCGCCGGTGTAAGGTCTTATCCGGTCGGCGTGGACGATCCGAGGGAGGGCTCGTGGCCCCATTTTGATCTTAAAGACCACGTCACAGATTTGCGACAGGACGACTCCTGGGCCTTGCCAGGGGGAGGTGAGTTTTGGGCACCTTCCCTTCCGCCTCCGGGGATTAAAGAACCAAATCTTCGTCCCCGGAGCGTATTGACTCCCCTGGCTCCGGTCGTCGTACCTGCGCTTCATCTTTTCCCCCGCCAGATGGAGTTGGCGGCGGGCGAAGGCATGGACTAGCTCCATGCCTTCCTCTAGGTGACGTGCGTACCCCTCCCTCGGCGGGTTAACCACTGTGTCTGGCACGGGACCGCATAGCAAGTCGGCGGGAGCCCGTAACTCCCGCCCATACATAAGCAACGCTGGACTGCATGCGGTGGCCCCGTGCTGGCTGGTCCGGTAGGCCATAAGCAAATAAGGGAGATGTTCGTCCCAGTCATCCTGACGGGTGGTGGTGAACAGTGCCAGTTGTTGGATTAAAGTTCGGTTGAATCTTTCCACCATCCCGTCAGATTGAGGTCTTAAAGGCGTTGTCCTGGTTTTTCGAATTGACAGGAGACTGCACACATCTTTTAGTAATTTGCTCTCAAAATTTCGTCCCTGGTCGGTGTGCAACTCCTGTGGAATCCCATGCCGGCACACAAATCCTTCCACGAAGGCCTGCGCTACCACCCCTGCTTCTTGGTTGGGGAGGGCGTAGGCCTCCGGCCACTTGGTGAAGTAGTCCATCACAACGAGGATATACTTATTACCTTGGCGGGTGCGGGGCAGCGGTCCTAGAATATCCATAGCCACCCGCTCAAGGGGGGCCCCCACCTGATGTAATTGAAGGGGGGCCCTCATCCTCCGTGCTGGTCCCTTTTTGGCAGAACAGGCGTCGCATCTCCGACACCAGTCCTGTATGTCGCGCCCCATATTCACCCAATAGAACCTCCGGCGGACCCGAGATATTGTCTTTGTCCTGCCCAAATGGCCGCCGGAGCGGGTACCATGCACCTGTTGCAATATGACGTTCTTGAATTTGTCAGGGACTATCACCAGCCAGGAAGTTCGATCAGAGGGAACCTCCACCCACTTGCGATACAAGATGTTGCCTTTCAATTCCAGGGTCTGCCACTGAGCCCAATATGCCTTTGTTTGTGCCCCGAGGGGGGTGACCTCTTCCCCCTTTGGTCTTTGCCCCAATTTGACCCATTGGAACACCGGCCCCAGAACAGGATCCTCCTGCTGGGCCGTGCTCCAAGCCAACTCTCCAAATTCCTCGTCCGCGGTTAGTGGCAAAATTGGCCCTCTCACCCGGGTTGCCCGGACGACGAGAATCGGGGCGGAATCGCCCAATTGCTCCCTCTCCTCGTGTCTCGCACAAAATTTACAGTTTTCCCCCAGACAAGGACGCCGAGAGAGTGCGTCCGCATTACCATGGGCCTTCCCGGCCCTATGGGCCACATCAAAATCGTACTGCTGCAACTTTTCCAACCACCTTGCAATTTGGCCCTCCGGTTCCTTGAACCGAAGGAGCCATTGCAAGGAGGAATGGTCAGTTCTAACCAAAAATTTCCGCCCGTACAAGTACGGGTGGAAATGGTTCATGGCAGCCAGCATAGCCAATAACTCTTTGCGAGTGACGCAATAATTTCTCTCGGGCCTACTTAAGGCCCGACTATAATAACCAATCACTCTCTCCACGCCCTCCTGTGTCTGAGACAAAACTGCGCCCAATCCTTCCTGGCTCGCATCCGTGTCCAGGGTAAATGTCCCGTCACTAGTGGGGTAAGCTAGAAGGGGTGCGGATGTTAGACACCCCTTCAATTTTTGGAAGGCCTCGTGGCACTCCCGTGTCCAATTAAATCGCGTCCCCTTCTCCGTAAGCCGGTGGAGGGGACGGGCCAACTCCGCAAATTTCGCCACAAAGCGCCGGTAGTAGGAGCAGAGTCCCAAAAATCCCCGCACCTCTTTGATGGTACGTGGTGCGGGCCACTCCTCTACCGCTTTAATTTTGTCTGGGTCTGTTTTTACCCCCTCGCGGCCAATCACGTGACCTAGATAGGCCACCTCTCTTGCAAACAAAGTGCACTTACTCGGGTTCAGCTTCAACCCTGCCTGTCTGAGGCACCCGAACACCTGGTCCAAATTAGCTAGTGCCTGGGGGAACGTTTGGGCATGTACCAGGACGTCATCCAGGTACACCAGGCATGATTGCCATGGCATGCCGCCTAGTACATGCTCCATCAATCTCTCAAAGGTGGCGGGGGCGTTACACAAACCAAACGGCATCACAGTAAACTGATACAGTCCCTTACCTGTGGAAAATGCCGTTTTCTCCTTCCCTGCCCTATCCATCTCCACCTGCCAATACCCACTCTTGAGGTCCAAAGTTGTGAACCAATTTGAGCCCGCAACGGCATCGAGGGTGTCATCAATCCTTGGCAGGGGATATGAGTCCTTGAGTGTCACGTTGTTTAGCTGGCGATAGTCCACGCAGAACCGCGTGGTCCCATCCTTCTTTTTGACCAGCACAACAGGTGACATCCAAGGACTTCCCGAGGGCTCGATCACACCTGCGTCGAGCATTTTTGCAACCTGCTCGTCAGCTTCCGCCCTCTTGCTCCAAGGGAGCCGTCGGGCGGCCTGACGAATAGGCCGGGCCTCACCGGTGTGGATCTGATGTTTCACCAGGCCCGTACGTCCAATATCCTCGGTGGACAGGGAGAAGAGGTCCAAATGGGACCCAACCAGTTTGTGTAAGGCCTCCCTCTGGGTACCTCCCAACTCTACGCTACTACGATTTACCATCTCGCAAATGGGATCGGGCCAATTCCTACTTGTTATTGAAGGCTCCCCCCGGGGTCGGCTCGGCTGGACGTTCTCGCCCCTCACTGTCGCGACTTCCTCAACTGGGGTGCAGCCAGCTACCCTCGTGCCCCTTACTATAGTGCGTGGTTCTGTACTCACATTTACTACTCGGACGGCCACTACCGGTCCGTCCGTTTTTACAAGGGTGCGGCCCACGATTAAACCCGGTATGGACTGCGCTGCCACCGGTTCGACCAGGCCGCAGGACTCCTGCCATGTTGGGCGAGCTGCCCACCGGGCCGGCACTATCGCCTCGGCCCTTGGGGGGATGGTCACGGCCTCGGAAGCCTCCAGCTCCGCTCTCTCGGCCGTGCTCACTCCCCCTAACGGCAGCTCTTCTACTCCCACCTGCAGGATCCCCCGGCACAAGTCGATTTTACAACCGCTGGCAGTCAACAGGTCCAACCCTATTAAACATGGGTCGCACACCTCCGCCACCCAAACATCTATCTCCCTCCTTACCGACCCTAACTTGAGGGTCACAGAACCACGCCCTATGATCGGGGCCGTTACCCCGGTAGCAAGCTGCAAACTATAATTTTGCAGGCGCTGGATCTTATCCCAGCCACCTGCGCTCGAATCAAGGACCACAGGGCTGATGATCGTGGCGCTAGCTCCTGTGTCCACTACGGCGTCTACCCCCACGCCGGCAATTTTGCATCTAATTGTCAGGCTACCGGTTCCAATTTGGCCACAATAAATGACCTGTCGCGTCAATGAGGGCTCTCCTCCATCCTCTGCTGCCGAACACCGCCCTACGTGCCCGACACCTTCTAGTTTCCCGGGGTCTGGCGGGGGGGTGTCTGGGGTCGGCTAACCCGCTCCCCCCTGGGCGGAGTTGAGGACCTCAACTGCCGGGGATCATCCCGGCGCGCGTTTCGACAGTGCCGCGCCAGGTGACCCAGGCGGTTGCAGGTATAGCACCTCACCTGATAAGGTGCTTGCCTCCGGAATTCCAAATTCCCCCCCCTGTAGGTCCGAATTGGATTACCCGCTCGTGGTCCACCGCGGGCCACCTCCGTGGCCGCCTGCCATGGTCCAGGTCCCGCCAGGCGCTGGTCCACCAGCCTCCGGACCATGCCCGCCAGGTCAGGACCCACGTCGGGGGCGGGTCCCCTAAGGGGTCCGCCCTCCACCGGGGGTCCCACCTGGCGGACCGCCATTGCGAGACGCTCGCCCCCTCGGGCCAGGGGCCTCGCTGCTTCCCAACGGGCCGCAGCGTCAGCCGCCTGGCTCAGAGTCTGCGGGCGCCACATGGCGAGCTGTTGCCGGAGCTCAATATCCGGGAGGGCCTGGATAAAATGGTCCAGCGCCAGGCTTTCCCGGGAATCCGCTGCCATGCTAGCATGTGCGATCCCCACTGCGCGGCGAATGTCGTGGGCAAGTTCCCCGATGGCTTCCTGGGGCTTGCGTTTTCGCAGCGCGAGCTGAGCTTTAACAAGCTCGCTCTGCTGTTCTATGCCGAATCGATTAATTAGGGCGTCGCGGAGGGCTGGCAGGGTGAGAGCACCCGCTGGTAATGCCGTCAGCACCTCCGCCGCCGCGCCGCGCAATGCGGCCACCAGGTGTACTCCACCTTCGTCCTCATTACCCCCATTTGCTCACTCTGAGCCCTCGCTTCGTCCCTCATTACCCCCATTTGGTTTCCCATTACCCCCAATTGGTTACTCTGCAGTTTGAGGGACGCCTGCATTTGCGCCATAAATTGCTCCATGAGGACCTGCATCTGGGCCATCCCTCCCACTTGTGCAGCGGGTGCGGCCCACGTAGCTATGTGCGAGGCGCCATTTCGCGCGTCTGCTACCCCCGCTGTTTCGCTCTCCTCACGTGTCTCAATTTGGTCCTGGACCGACCCTGCTTCACTCTCCCCTACCGGACCCCAGCCGTCTTGATCCGCCATAGCGCGACTTTCAAAATTCGAGTTTCGTAAAACAAATTCGAAATTTCGCCGTTATACTTTCGTCGAGCGCAGTACCCGCGCTCCGGATCGATTTTGTCGAGCGCCGTACGCGCTCCGGATCGATTTTGTCGAGCGCAGTACGCGCTCCGGATCGATTTTGTCGAGCGCAGTACGCGCTCCGGATCGATTTTCCCTCCCAAAATTTGGGCCTAACTAATTTAGTCCCGGGTCCGAATCTCACTCCTCGACACCAATTGTTACAGATACGACTTTGATGGTATGGTGGGCCGAGCGGGATGGCCGCCGTATCCGTACAAGTTACCCGATTGTACTCGAACGTCGACGAAGCCGCGCTATGCTGGCTCAATAAGGAAAAGAAGACACCCGGCTGGATTATAATCACACAATACGACACCAGGGGTTCAGTTCTCAAGACCTCCGGAGGAGGTTATATTAAGGCGGAAAAGGTTAGATTACAGGGACAAGAGGGAAACATAGGAAGGTGGGCACTTAAACACACTCTTATATTAACCCTAGACAGACCACAGATAAACGGGACAAGGCTCACTCACACGGGGTTTGATGGCCAGGAAAGCGGCAGTCGATGGCTCAGGTGCACCTGGCTCAGGGACAGAATCGCGTACGGTGGTGTCCAGCAGATGCGGGGAGGTCGCTCAGCGCTCGTGGGTCGCGACTTTGGTGGAGATGCCGGGGAGGTCGCTCAGCGCTCGGGAGGGTGGCGTCTTGTCGTCTCAAGCTCGGGGCGCATCTCTAACGTCACGTCCGGCGCGGGGCCGCGTATATCCGGCGGGGAGTCACGCCCTCGCTCGTTAGCTCCGCCCCATATGGCATCGGCCCATGGCTTCTCATTGGGTGCGGGGGTTACCGGTTCCGCCCTTGACGAGGGGCCGACAGGGAGCCCCCTTCTGGGTAACCCCGTCGAGCACATGTTCAATGGCGGCCAACCGAGCCGGAGTGAGGACGCAAAGCCGCTGTTGTTGTGGTTGTTGTTGGAGCTTGAGATGATGGGAAGAGATGCGGGGAGGTATGGGAAGGTCCTAAACTCCTACTGGTGCCATATCATCACATTCTGGTGCAACGAAGAGTCATAATTAATGGAAACAAGTCCTTAACTGACATAGATTAAGAATAACTAGCAAGATGTCCTATAATTGTCTACGTGTGGTGCGGGGGACCTGGGCACGACATTTAATGGGGGAATGAAGGGGAAGATCGGCTCTAATGGGTGTTGTTTACAGACAATGGGACTAGGGAATGGGGTAAGGGGAGAGTTGGGGAGTATCGGAGAAGATAGGGGAATATTTACAAGCGGATATGGAGGTCAAATTCCATATTCGCAACAATATATATATGTATATATATATATGTATATATATATATGTATATATATATATGTATATATATATATGTATATATATATATGTATATATATATATGTATATATATATATGTATATATATATATGTATATATATATATATGTATATATATATATATGTATATATATATGTATATATATATATGTATATATATATATATATGTATATATATATATGTATATATATATATGTATATATATATATGTATATATATATGTATATATATATATGTATATATATATATGTATATATATATATGTATATATATATATGTATATATATATATGTATATATATATATGTATATATATATATATGTATATATATATATATGTATATATATATATGTATATATATATATGTATATATGTATATGTATATATGTATATATATATATGTATATATATATATATATATATGTATATATATATATATATGTATATATATATATATATGTATATACATATATATATATATATACATATATATATATATATATATATATTGTTATGAATTTGAGAATGGTGTTTTTTTTGTGTTGTAAAATATCACCCTCCTTCATCCAGTTGTTGTGTATAAAGGTCAAAGGGCGTCCCTTAGTTAGGTCATATACAATCACGTAGCCAAATCATAGATCTCCCTGTTCAGTAGTTATCTCCTTATTGTGTGTATTAGATTAAGGCTGTGATTTCCATTAATTGACACTCCATTGCACCGAATCCAGACAAGGTAGTATCCCCTTTCAATTTCCCCAGAACCTCCATTGGATTCCCCTTTCCTCAATTGCCAACTGCATTGAGCGGTTCGCTAAATTCTGCTGCAGCTGTGGGTTGTTGTTTTCGCGGCTAGACTCCATTAGCCACGAGGTCAACTCGGAGCCGAAGGTGGGAGGAGTCAGCCCAGCGCCGGGAACAAGGCGTGGCCTTGCCAACGCCTCCTCTAAGGGCGGGATCGGTGAGCCCTCGCGACCAATCAGGGCCGAGGCGACCTCACCGATGGGCGTGTCCTGGAGGCCGGCGGCTTGATCGCCCGAAGGAGATATAAGCGCGTGCGGAAGCCTTTGACAAGGAGAGTTGCGTCAGAGATACGGCAGATGCGTGACCCAGCTGATTTCTGCAGAGAGCCGCTTCAACCAGCCCCGTTTCAACCAGCCGCGTGAAGCCCTGATGGGGCAGCGAGTGACCCTGCCGGTGTGCGGTGTAAAGCCGAATACAAGGAGCTGCCGGCTCCTCGCTTCCCGCCCGGAGTGGACCTGCTCGCTGTGCCCTGTGATTCCACCTGCTCATCCCTCCAAACGATTCCTGTCCTTCCATCCTTTTGTGTCCGTGAGTTTGTTTTGTGTGTTCTGTCCTGGGTTATAAGTAAGTCTGTATAAGCTAGAAATTTCACTGTGTCCTTCTGGTCCGTCCCCCTTTCTACATTATTTTATTATCCTTCCTTCTTCCTTGGTTTCTTTCATTGTGTAAATAGTAATAATAAATAATAGTCGTATTTCCAACCTTTTGCCTTCGTCTTCTTCTTCTTCACATCCGTCGTCTTTGTCTTTTCCCCATTGAATACCTGTGGCACGATTTGGCCAACGTTCAGGATCGGGTTAGTCTTTGTTAACGGTTCGTGCCGCGGCTGCCATCCGCTCGGCAAATTAACATCTTATCCGCGGTCGCGAACGAAGCTGCTCACCTGCCTCTGGAGGGAGCTTGTGCAGCTTCAGGGACCACGTCGGTCAGTCACAAACGAGGGGACTAATCCCCCCTCGAGAAGGGATCCGAGGCCGACGTTGGGTTCCGTAACAATATATATATATATATATATATATATATATATATACATATACACACAGTCATACCCCGTTTTACGCCATTTAGACCGACGTCAAATCCGACTTTACGCCACTCTTCTAGAGTAAATTTCAGTTCAGCGAACGTCATTATGTGTGACTTTACGTCACTCCTACGGACGTGAAAAAAAATTTTTTCCCTTAAAAATATATTTAAAATAAATAAAATAGTACATAAATTTACAATAAAAGAAGCTAAAAAACAATTTAAAATACAATAAAAAGCACATTAAAAATATATAAAAATGTACGTACAGTATACCTCACGTACGGGCAACTGCTGGTTCTCATTCAAAACATAGGTGACGTACAGTATTCCTTTACTGTGTCTGTGTTAGCCTTGGGTCCTAAGAAGGATAATGCTAGTGTTTCCAAGCGTAATGTGGTTACGATGGAAGATAAGTTAAATCTGATTAAAAGGTATGAAAAAGGTGAAAAAGTGTCGGTGATAGCGCATTGACCTTATCACGAATCGGAACCGCAATGCGTCATGGGATCGGAAAGGTAAATGCGCCGCCGGCGGTCCCTGTCACTTTGACAGACTGCTTGTTTACATTGACACACTAGTGATCCTTACCACTTTAAACTACTTTTAGGACTTTTTTACTGTGACAAATTAACTGTGAACTGTGATCAGCTCATGAGCCAGTATTTGCAAGCCAAGGACACCGTCGCAAAACTGAAAGCCACCATTGCAGTATGTAACAAGAAGCTTACTGTTTCGGATAGCAAACTGTGATGAACTTGTGAAACTTTGAAAAGGTTTACCTAGTTATGACCTGTTTAAGTTGTTATTAGCAGAAGTATCCCCTCATGCACAGAACCTTCATTATTATAAGGGGAAATTAATCAATGGAAGACAAGACCTGGCAAATAAACAATACGATAAAACTCGGAGTTAAGCGATCTCAATCTTTAGAGGTCTAGTAGGAAGACTAGGTCCCCCTGCACCCCCCGGAGATATACTTCTAATCAGTGTTTCTAGATTGGAAAAAATGTGTAGAAAATGACTAGCTATGGCCCCAAGCTGAAAAAATGTCCCACATACCATTTTTATGCAAATTACTGCTGCCATTATCAAAAAAACGATTTTTGACATATCTCAGCCAATATTGCAGATAATTGAAAAATGAAGGTGTCTAGACCCATGTTTTGAAGGGCATAGATCATGATAGAACTATTCATAACATGATTACATGTGTCTATGGTATACTAGTATGCTAATTAGTGCTTTATTTACAAAATAATCACAGTTTTACGAAATAATAGACTCATATTAAGGTCCGTCTACACAGACGTTAACACAAAGTTTTATTTTTCTAAATATTACAACTGTCAAAATAGTCCTAGCACTCAATGTGACCACTCTTCTCTTGCTTGTTTTAGATAAACATCATTAGCATTAGTGATTCTACACTGAGTCAGTCATCATCATTTTCATCGAAATCGTCAGAGTCAAACTCTTCTTCTCCTTCCTCTTCCTCCTCCTCTTCGTGCTCTCCTGTGTTCAGAAGATCCACCAGTGAGGTTGGTAGGATGGGACCACTGGACCACATTGGTTTCAACAGTCCTTCATCAGTCCTTATCCATCCTTGCTCCTCATAAGGTTTTGGCTTTTCGATGATAGGTTGATCGGCTCTTTTGTACAATGCTACGCGGTGGTTCACACGCTGGATGTGCGGCTTCAGGGCAGACTGGCATGGAGGAAGGCGAGCCAGATCAACCTTGGACTTGGATGTGAGGGTCTTGTCCTCTCCCACCATTTTTCGTAGCAGCTTGGCACGGACAATGTCCACTGATGACTCGCGACTCTGGCCGTACATCACACAGGTGAATTTTTCTAACTGCCTCTCCACCTCAGGGTTGGCATCCCAGTTGTCACCCAGTTCACCGAATGCCCTGTGAAACCTGGGATTCTTCTCCAGCTTTTTCAAGGGCCCGACTTTTCCCTTCCCTTTGAAGGCACTGGTGCAGTCTTCTCCGCTGAACACATAGTACCCCAGGAGAGTGGCACAGTAGTCCTCTCCCAGGGATTCTGCCAGCTCAGAGACGTTGACAAGTTGGCGATGCTTCCCTGACCCTGTATCCAGGTACACCGTCAGCTTGATGTTGTGGGCATGGTGGAGCAGGATCAGGAGGATGTCTGTGTCCGGTGTTCTGACTACAGCGTTCTTGTATCCGATGGTAGCAGCATGATGGAGGTACAGAACCACCCTGGTATCAGTCTCTTCCTGGTTGCTGTAGATCGTGGGGAGTTCACGTACCTCGACCTGAAACACAAAAAGGCACCGCATTTCAATCACCAGTCACTGCCAGTTTCAGATCTAGACAAACATCACAGGTAATCACCTTTTTTTCAGGAAAAATTACAAATTGAATCGCCATTCACGAAGGGCTTTCAATTTTACCTTGCCATTCGTTGAGGCAAGTTGGTGGGCCTTCCCCTCCACGATCAGCACAGCCATCTCTGTTCTCTCCAGCCTGGTAGCTGCCTCTTGTCCACTCCACACTTTCAGAAGAAGCTGGCACATCTGCTTTTTGTTGTCGTCATTTGCAAGGAACATTTTGAAGTCATATGGCTTCCTGGTTGCTGGTCCAGCCAGAATGATCTTCTCTGAGCTGCCCCGCCTCAGCCTTTCCTGCGCTTTGATTGACTCAGGATGGTAACTGTCAGTGGAGAACAGAAAGTGCTGCTTGGCCACCATCTGATCAAGCACCTGCAAGCATATCTCACCACATGTTGGGGGAAGGTTGGCAAGGGTATGCAGCAGCGCCATTCCATCCTGGATGAACAGGGCATCCTTGGGGTATTGCAGATCTTGTGGTGTGGTGTCCTCTAAAAGGTAGTGCAGAATGGAGGCTTTGTTGGTTTTGCAGAAGAACCCATCTGGTGTCCCAAGGCTAGGAGGCACTGGCATCAGGCAGTACTTCATGAGTTCTCCCAGGTCTAATGGCTCATCTTGACTCTGAGACTTGACAAGGAGCAGGAATGCAAGGTTGCTTTGCTCCTGATACTGGATGACCTGGAATGATAAATGGTGATTGGTTGATATGTACTACAGGAAGGACTACAGGTGAAAATTATTCATGTGCTATAAATTGGCATATTTACAATCTTTACATTGTTCATTGATGTGCACTGTCTTTAATAAACAAATTTGGAGTTCAATCTTGTATCTCAATATAGCATGTACAGGACGCCATTTAAAAATACAACATAAAATACAAAAGCACTTGGGTATTGGATTACATCCTTACCTTGCCCTGTGACACAGGTGTGCCCTGTGCCTTATAGTCACACAGAGGAGAATGTGCTTTGGTAACTTCCATTTTCCATCTGACACTGCACGGCACAGATCTTGTCCAATGGAGAAGACCAGACGCTTCACCTTTTCTGTCTCGATGCCCTCCTTGCCAGTCATTAGCACGCTGAGAAAGCGGACAAGGTCTGGAGGTAGGATGTCTTCAGGATTGAGCTCCATGTCTTCAGCTGTTGGTGGCCATGGTTGGTCTTTACACTCTCTGAAAGCCTGTAGAATACCCTGGCGAAGTTGGAGGGCAACATTTTGGTTCTTGTTTGTGCTTCCGAGTGTGAATGCTCGTGCGAGAGCATTGGAAACTGTTATGTTTGAGCTGTGCACAAGCCAGAAAGAAATGACATCACATTTGTCATGATCAACCTTCGTGAAGTGGATATGCTCCTTGATTGGGTCATTCTGTAGGCGTTTCAGTAGTTTCTCTGACCGATAATTTGAGTTCTCATATCCATTCAGTTTCAGTTCCTCGACATAGAGCAAGCGCAAGGAAGAAAGCTGTAGAACTTTATTCTGCTGGATGACCTGGGTTTGAATGTGTTCCAGTACTGAGTTGAATGCCTTTTCATGGGCGGCTGACATGCAAGCCTGCTCCTTTGGTGCTTCGGCTCTGTGAATCGCACGCTCATAGTTGTAGAATGCTGTGCGGAAAGCTTTAAAACATGACGGATGGTGTTTGGCCTCACATGCAAAGAGGTCTTTGTTTTTCACCTTTCGATGGAGTCGATAGAGACCCATTTTCTCAGCCCGTGTTTCGATTTGCTCCCATGCATTTTCTTTGTTTTTAAAGGATGTGAAGGTTGTAGGCCTCTCAGTATTGCGATGAGCATCTTTGGTCTCAACTTTCTCACAAAATATACACTCTGGCGGGAAGATGGGTTCAGCAGAACCTCCTGGTTTACGAGGAGAGTGATGCCATGATGAGGTTGATGGCCCTGGTTCTGTATCATCTCCCAGACGATGAAAGTGGCGGACAAAGTGCTTATAACACTTGCTGTGATATCCTACTCTTTCTAGGTCATCAGGAAGAGTTGCCGGGATCTGATCACATACTGATTGCATACGACATGGGGAGTCATGCGGTTGGTTGAGACGTCTATCCCGGATCTTTTGAAGCAGTTGCAGTTTTTCTGAAGCAGATCCTTTAATTTTACGGAGGGGCGTGAAATCCCCATGATCAGACATGGATGGTACATGAAGGATGCATGTAGGAGGAGAGCTTTGGGCTGCAGGTTCTACACTCCGTTTTCTTTTGGGCATGCTTGCTGTCGATGTCTACCATCACTGTTAAATGACAAATAAGAAATCACGAATGATGTTAAAAGTGCCTGTGAAAGGAGGCTCTGAGTTTTCAGTGAGGTAACAGAGGTTCTGAGTCATGTTCTACACTAGGGTACTTTTTAGCTGACTAAACCATGTTTAGTGGCATCAAAAGTGCTAATAGCTAAAACATCTAAATTCTTCCACACTAACGTTAGCTATCTAGGCCAATGAAACATTGTGCTAAGTTACTGTAGCTAGCTCAGCTGTCGTGCCTCTTTCTGGTTCAATTCATATACAGAAGTCAACAGATATGTCTCATGTTTGGCATTAACAAAAGTTTAAGTTACACCGACATTAGGAACATACTGTACATAGATGAGGCTAGCTTTAACGTTAGCTAACATGGTGCTAGCTGGCTCAGCTGTTATTCTGCCTGTTTATGATTTCATGCAGAAACTGAAGTCAAGAGTGTGAGTAACATTATAGTTAGCATCTTACCTGGCTAGATTGGAGGATGAATACCAAGAACAACACACAGATGGAATGGAAGACTGAACTTTCAACTGAGGTATTCAATAACATCAACGTTACCAATTGATACGAGCGCGCGACATTACCAATTGATACGAGCGCGCGAGCGCGCATGTTACATGGATGGAAATGTAAAATGGCAGCTATAGCAGCACTAATTTGGATCTCTAGTCTGTCATTTCTGCACTGTGATTGGATAACATAAAAAAATATGTTTGGGAGTTAACAGCAGGAGTTGGTAGATTTTACGTGGGCTGGGTGAGAAACCTTTAAATAAGCAAGTGAAAATCTCTCGCAATACAAAGTCAATGGTGGGAAGAAAAGTTGAGTGGTACCAATGTTACTGCCAATGTCCCGCCCCTATGCAAGACTCAGGAGCATCTTGTTGACATTTAACCTTGAAAATACCTGGGTTTAGACCCCTTATGTACCATGTTAAGTTATCTGCAGTATTAACGTATCCTTATCATTTGTAAAACTGATTATTTTGTAATTACAGCATTAATATGCATACTAGTATACCATAGACACATGTAATCATGTTATGAATAGTTCTATCATGATCTATGCCCTTCAAAACATGGGTCTAGACACCTTCATTTTTCAATTATCTGCAATATTGGCTGAGATATGTCAAAAATCGTTTTTTTGATAATGGCAGCAGTAATTTGCATAAAAATGGTATGTGGGACATTTCTTCAGCTTGGGGCCATAGCTAGTCATTTTCTACACATTTTTTCCAATCTAGAAACACTGATTAGAAGTATATCTCCGGGGGTGCAGGGGGACCTAGTCTTCCTACTAGACTAAGGATCAACTACTCATGACACTCATGAAGCTTCGGCTTCATCTTCGCGTGGAGGACCTCGTATTTCGCTTTGGATTAGGACAAAGCACCGTCTCCCAAGTTTTGTTCCCAAGTGTACAGCCAATATAAGTCAAGACCTACTCTCAAGTGCCTTGTTGGTATTACACCTAGCGGAACAATTTCATACATTTCCAAACCTACAGGAGGAAACACGTCGGTCAAAAAAATTGTAAAGATGACGAACATTGTAGACAAGTTCCAGCCCGGCGATATTTGTATGGCCGATCGAGGTTTCAACATTCAGGAACTGTTCTTGCATAAGCAGGTTGTTTCTCTTCTCCAATGGGAACCCCCCTTTCCCTCAAATATTTATTTAAATCGCTGGATTTTAATGCCAAAAAACGCTGAATTTCTTTCACATTAGCCATCTTCCTTTCCGTAAACACAGCGTCGATCGTAGATAGACGCTTCCTCCTCTGGGTTCTTGTTTACCTTTGCCCCCTTTTCGATCCCATCATGCTTTGCGGTGGAGCGCCCTCTGTTGATATTTACCGATTCGCGATGAGGTCTATGCCTTAGGGCTGCCACGGTCGACGGTATCGACCATCATTCATGATAGGGAACGTATTCTCGCATACGTCACTGAAAAAGTGCCGCCGGATAAGACTGCTAAAATGTGTGTTTGTGTTCAGAAGAGACGCCATGTTTAAGGTGAATAACATAATCTTATTAATTTTATTTATTATTCTTTACAAATTCATTTATTAATTGTGTTCATTACTCATTAAAAAATATGACTAAAATGTGTTTGTATTGTTCTTTAAGGTTTAGCTATAGTTATATACTTTCGCGAGTTATTTACTCTAGTTTTACGATATGACTAAAATGTGTTTTTAGTGTTATTTAAGGTTTAGCGATAGTTATATTCTTTCGCGAGTTATTTACTCTAGTTTTACGGTGATTGTCTTCATTTTAAGGCTTTTTTTTTTTTTTTTTGGGATACAAGATCGAGTCTCGTGAAAAAAGAGCTAAAAGGCATTACGCCCGGTTTACGTCAAAAACCGAGTTACGTCACGGCTTATGGAACCAATTAATGACGTAGGCCGGGGTATTACTGTATATATATATATATATTGTTGCGGATATGAGGATTGTATTTTTTTGATTGTGTGTATTGTAGTGGTAAATTGTTGTGTAACATTGGTTGGATATGGCCCCTCCTGCCTCCAGAGTTGTGTAAAGGTAAAAAGGGCGTCCCGGTAGTTATTCCATGAAACACCACATTGAAGGACATGATAAAACCCTTGTTCAGTAGCTTATATCTTATTATGTGTTTTAGAGTAAGGCCTTGTCTTCCATTAGAATGACACTCCATTGCACCGAATCAATTAAGAATAGCTCCCCTTCAATCATTCCATTTCCCAGCCAAACTCTCCATCTGCGGGTAAAGCAGTTCACAAGCGTGGGGTGCACGCCCTCTCATTTCGCTGCTATAGTGAATATGTGCTCCATGCTCTGTTTGAACAGGAGGGGCGGGGTCGCCCGGGAGAGGCAAGCCCAGGGCGCGCCACGAATGGCGGGGCTGTTCAGCCCCATGCCCAAATAAGGAAACAAGCCCGTGGCTCGCCACGAGGGGCGTGCCGTCGGCGCCATGCCCAAATAAGGAGACAAGCCCGTGGGATGACCATACAAGGTCACGAAACAGAGCACGGGGTGGGGGGGGGGGGGGGGAGGGCGGTACCGAAACCGAGGAGGGCGTGTCAGACCCGCGCTGAAGGTTTGGACAGAAGGGTGCGACGATCGCTGGGACAAGCGACACGAGAGATACGGCAGATGAGTCCAGGTGCGTAAGAGGGTTGGCAGTCCACCGGGAGAGAGTTCAGAGTTGCACCGGAGTTGCGTGAGAGATACGAAAAGCCTTTGACAAAGAGCCGCTTCAACCAGCCCCGTTTCAACCAGCCGCGTGAAGCCCTGACGGGGCAGCGAGTGACCCTGCCGGCGTGCGCTGTAAAGCCGAATACAAGGAGCTGCCGGCGTGCGCTGTAAAGCCGAATACAAGGAGCTGCCGGCGTGCGCTGTAAAGCCGAATACAAGGAGCTGCCGGCGTGCGCTGTAAAGCCGAATACAAGGAGCTGCCGGCGTGCGCTGTAAAGCCGAATACAAGGAGCTGCCGGCTCCTCGCTTCCCGCCCGGAGTGGACCTGCTCGCTGTGCCCTGTGATCCCACCTGCTCATCCCTCCAAACGATTTCTACCCTTCCGTCCATTTGCGTACGTGAGTTTGTTTTGTTTGTTCTGTCCATGGGTATTTAATTAAGCTTTTATAAGGAATTCACTGTGTCTCTAAAAGCTTCTGTATATTATTTTCTTATCTTTCCTTCTCCTTGGTTATTTTGAGCCTGTAAATAGTAATAAATAGTAATCGTATTTCCAAACCTTTCTTTGCCTTCGTCTTCCTTTTCTTCACATTCGTCGTCTTAGTCTTTTCCCTATTGAGTAGCTGTGGCGCGATACGGCCAACGTCTGGGTGAATCGGGTGAATCGGGGAAACTGTTAGGTCGCGGAGCCTCCGCTCGGCAAACATACCATCCTTAACCGCGGACCGTAACAACATATATATATATATATATATATATATATATATATATATATATATATATATATATATATATACACACACACACATATATATATACATACACATATACATATATATACACACACATATACATATATATACATACACATATACATATATATACATATACATATATATACATACACATACACATATATATATACATACACATACATACATACGGGGTGTTGCAAAACATTTTACCTTTTTTTCCCCCCCAAGAACCCGTTACGGTTGTGCACGCATTCGGACATGACGTGTGCGTGCGTACGTGCCGTGTGCGTACCTTGCGTCCACTTCGTCACTTTTTCTTTGATTGTCGTTGCTGTGATGGTTTTGTTGCGGACTGAACAACGTGTCGCATGTGTGTTATTCTATTCTCGGCTATTTTAACGTGCATCAAAGGAAGCATGCCTCGGGTGAAAAAAAGGTAAAATGTTTTGCAACACCCCTTCCATACATAATACATACATTATGTATGTATGTATGTATGCGGTACAAAGGCAGGCTCTGCTTAAGTCTCGAGAGAGTATGCCTGGGTTTGGTAAAGGGCTGGCTAGCCACAAAGACGACTGGACGCACAGTATACCACACACGCAAGCGCACGTAAATGTGCAACACAAATATGGCACAAAAACACACAACACACTCGGCTGTACCATGCACCCAAAAGCGACACAAAATCGCACAAACACAGGATTGTGACAGGATTGCAACCAGCAGCCACACTCCACGAGGTGCCAGCACTCGGGACGACAATACAAGGCAGCACAGCCATATATAGGAAGGGATTGCAAAATGATTGTCACCAACAGCAATATATCTGCACCATCGGTGCTAGCACGAGGTACAACATACCAGCAGCAGCCACAATCTATCAGGGACCAGCACAGTAGTATATACAGAGATGCAAGACAACACTGACATACATGGACCTACATTGGGGATTGTGAAAGGATTGCGACCCAATTGGATACAGCACCTCCACATGTGCACCGCTCGCATGGGAGGACACGGAGTGAACTTGCCACAATTTCCAAAAAAGTGTTCGCCAGGCCGGCGAGGATCTTCCACAGCACTCCCAACGCGAAACTCCCTGCCGTGCACCTACGAGGAAATGGCCCTGCACCCTCTGCAGGAAGGAGTTCGCAAGCTACCAAAGCTTCGATTTTGGTTAAGGTCCGGATCCAGATATGACGTACCAGTGGAATACGAAATGTAAATTGTTCAGCCTGGCGGATGTATACTCTCTATTGAGTGCCATTCTAGTTTCTTTGTGTGTTTGTCTGGCTTTGAGCAGGATATCTCAAAAATGTATGAATGGATTCAGACAAAACTTGGTGGACAGATTTGGTGTGTGACCTGGACAAATTCGTTAGACTTTGGTGAAGATCTGGATGTGCTCCGGATCTGAGAATTCTTTAATTTTACAAGTAATTTGAGAGTTGGTGCCAGAAACGATGTATAGCATGATATTTCAAAAAGTTGTGGATGGATTATGACAAAACTTGGTTGGATGAGTTGGGTAGGTGAAAATAACAAGCTGATTACATTTTGGTTCAGATACAGATGCAGATCCAGCCTGTCAATGGGATACTGCACCTGAGAGATGTCTTTTGCACCTGAGAAGGAGAAGACGTTTCTGTCAATCCTCGACTTTGATTCTGCAACTGGATCGGACGGCATCAGCTCACGTGTGGGATACAACATGTAAACTGTTCAGCTTGGTGGAGGTATGCGCTCTATCGAGTACCATTCTAGGTATTTATGCAATTATCTGCAATCAGCTCACCAGGTGTTTCAGTGTTAATGACTAATCATGTGAAATAAAATAATGTATTGTCATACGATATAATGTAGAAGCATCACTTCATACTATATCGCAATCCGAGACGCCAAATGTGAACCCATATATTGGAGATACTGTAGGTGAGAGAGGGAAAGTGTCATACTGTACCGGCAAAGTGCATCGTGAAGGGGTGAGGCCGTGCGCAAGCATTGCAGAGTGGCATTTAAGAAACAACTGTTGCCCATATTCATGAGGCCTGGTGGTACATCAACCTGACAAAAGAAAAACACCAACATCTCTCCATGAGGATATACATAACTGTTTTATAAAATACCAGTAAAAAGCCTGTCAAAAATAACAGGTTGAACAGTTTATTTGACGGTGCAGCCTCGTGAGCATGCCAAAGTCTGAAGCCTCGGCCTAGTGGCAGGTGCGCTGATATCTTCTTTATTTATTAGACAACATACGGTTGTAAATGAACACTCATTTTACTCAGCACGCATTATACATCATGTTCAGCGAATTTCACCTTCCTGCACCTCATATTTATTGTTATTTATTTAAAAAAACCACTTCTGTTCACCACCCTTGAGGCTCGGTTTGCAAGCCACCGTCTACAATTCCAATAAAAGAGACATAATTACTCTTTTATAGAAAAGGTTTTTCGAGTTTGTTTTATCCTCAAAAATAGACTAATAGTGAACACACATTCATGGTAAAAGATTGGACTTTAAAACCTACCCTTATAAAGAGGGACAGACATCTGTACAAACACACAAACTGATATTGTGGTTTATATGATAGATGTTGACCATCCTAATTTCTGTCTCCATTCATTACTTGTTTTCTCTATTCATTATGGTAGATGTTGTACTTGCACCACTCTTTATTGCATCTCCTCTCGTCTACACGCAGCTCCTCGACAACATGGTTTTATTTACTTTACCGTGTGTATACGGATGATATACGGATGGATGGACGCCAAGATTGGAGTTTGGAATTGGATATTACTTACTTTACTGTTTGTTGTCGATAAATAGATTCCATGATGATATCTCTTTGAATTTACACTTTTTAAAAATTCCTCTGAGCAAAGTGAAGCTTTCATGCCAAATAAGGAACATACTACAGCTTTTGTAATTGCTGGTTACCTCCACCACTGAAGATGGACGGAGGTTATATGTATTCACTCCTGTTTGTCTGACTTTTTGTGGGCAGGATATCTCAAAAGGTTATGGAGGGATTCAGACGAAACTTGGTGGACGGGTTGGTTTTGTGATGAGGACAAATTGTTTAGATTTTGATGAGGATCTGGATACGGATCCTGATACTATAATTTTTAAAGTGAATTTTCACAATTGATAGATCGTACCCTAAAGGATATATCGTGCGATATCTCATAAAGTAGAAGATGGGTTATGACAAAACTTGGTGGAAGAGTTGGGTAGGTGACAAGAACATGCAAGCCGATTAGATTTTGGTTTTAAGGTCCAGATAAATATCTGGCCTATCGGTTGGGATACAAAATGTGAACTGTGTTCAGCCTGGCAGAGGTATGCACTCTACCAAGTGCTGGTTCTAGTTTGTCCTGAATTACATTTTCGACCAGTGAACCCAGCTTCCAAAAAGACAACACAAATTAACTGCAACAAACATTCTCAATGTTTGTTTTTAGCTCTTTCACGAGCCTCGATTCAGTATACAAAAAAAAATATATATATATAAAGAGATGAATTGTGCCGAGAAGTTTCACCGAAAGGCCCATTTGGACAGGAGTTAAGTCTTCAATGAAAGTTGTTTTCTTGACTGGCTCACTGGGAAGGTCTCCCGGAGAGCCGATGAGGATAAGGTTCGAACCCTGGGAATGGTGATTGAAAAAAACAAAACAGCCATACAAGTAAGATGAGTAAATATATTAATTAAAGAAGAATGACAAACCTGTACCTGACTATGTATAGTAACAAACACGATCAATATTAAAATATTGTTATGAATGTTGGGGTAGGGACATATATAGATTCAGGTAGATCTGCATAGGTATCATGCTCCGGTTGTCGTGATAGGGAATCACGATGTAATAAGTTTTGTAGCCTGAATGTCGGATTAAGCTTGTGTCTTTGTCCCCGTCACAAGGGGGCGGGGCTTGTTAATTAGATTATGACATAAGGATAAAAATTTCCTTGTACGTCTCTTCTCTCTTCTCTTCCTCGTGCGACGCTCTTCCCTCCTCTTGCTACCTTCCTGACGCTGTCCTCTGCCCTCGGCTCGTGTCCCTCGTTCCGGACCTCGATAGAAAACAATACTGGGACAGCGGGCTCCAGGCAGCGATCGGAGACGCCACCGGGAGACGTGCCGAGGTATACAAACTGATAGCGGCAGTTTTGCCAGGCAGAAACGACGCGTGGGTGGGCGCTACTTGCCGCTGGAGCGTGATGAGGCCGGGGTGGGTGAGACGCTGGTGAGGCCTAGCGGCACGTGGAACCGAGTGGATGGCGGCCTTCTCCTCACGCGGGAGCGGGGGGGGGGGGGGGGGTCTGGACGATTTCGGACAAGGTTCAAGCCGCTCGCAGCTAAGTGCACGATAGTCCTACACCATTATTTTCAATTCCTTTTATTATTCCTTCGTCCGTGTGCAAATCTGGTGTGTGTGATCCGAACTTAGGTTTTAGTTTTTATCGTCGCGTTTCCTTGTCCCGGAATTCCGTTAAAATAAATCTTTTCAATATTTTCCCTGTACATTTCAATCGGTTTTCGTTTGAATTAATCTCCACAGGTTTGAGGGCTGCCGTCGGAACCGTGAGGTAAGGAACTTCAGCATCCTCACCACCCTCACCCTCCTCCTCCTTATCCTCCTCCCTCCCTGCGTGTATGAACTCTGCCATATGTGAACTGAACGCCTTCGGATTGAAAGCTTGCTCGGCTAATCTGTTTCCTTGGTCGGTTTTAATCGTGAGGAACACGACAATATGGTAAGGGGTTGACTTCATGTACCTCTCCTTCAGCATGATACCCTCTTCTTTGGTCTCATGGGCTTTATGAAGACTTTCTCTTTTGCCATCAATTGCTTTGAATTCATAGAAACGTGATTTAAGTAGGTTTTCAAGATAAAATGTGTACGTTTTCCTTGGAGAACGCTGCACACTTGCTGCTCCCCCCATGCACAATCCTCGGGTGAGGCCATGGCCATAAAGCCTATGTTATCCCCCCACGCAAAGTTTTATTTGTACCCCGAGTTTGGAATTTGTAACGTAAAAGATGTGGCCGTGCATAGAACACACACAAACAAAGAGAGAGAGAGGGATAGATATATTTTTGCCTTTTATAGGTATAGGTGTACATATACATATGCATATACCGTCGGACCCGTTGGACCCGTCGGACCCCTTCGGACCCCGCGGGGGATACGCTCCTGGAAAATCCGCGAATAGCAGAACCGTGAACAGCAGGGCATTATTTCAATGGAAAAAGGGGGGGGGGGGGTAGGTTCCCGAGTCGTGAAAATCTACGCATAGAGAGGAACAAACTGTGAATGGCGAGGCAAAATCCACGAATGTTGAGGCAAATCCAGAGAATGTCGACGATAATCCACAAAGGTCGATGAAAGTCCTGCAAGTGGCGAAGAAAAACCCACGATTGTTGACGATAATCCATGAAGGTTTTAGAAATACCGTATGTCAAGCTAATGGCTCGTGAATTTCTTTTCGCACCCCTGAAAAACTGGGAATTCACGAAACATGGCCACGAATAGGAAAATAAGCCAGAGCTTCCAGGGAAGCAGAACTCAACTGAACTGACTGGACAACTTTAAAGTAGGTCTGTACTAGATTTGACTTAAATGAAAAGCCAACAACCTTGTGTAATAATTTTAAGGTCCTTGTATCCTTATACTTGCTTCGGCATCCTGAAATTAAAACGATTTTTGTCAATTTCTATATATACATTTCACTTCCGTAAATGTTGTGTTCACTTCTTTCTCAGTTTCAGCATCCTAAATTATTGTGCTTTTCTTAAGAGCTGTAAAAAATATGCCTGCCTATGGCGGCCATTTTGTGACAGATCGGGTTGACATGCGATAGCAACCTACCTTGTGTGGTAAGAGTCTCACACACCAAGTTTGATCAAACTCCATAAATATTTGTGGACGTTAAAGTCTTAACGTCGTTTCGGAGCTGAAAACAATATGGCGGCCTATGGCGGCCATTTTGTGATGGATCGTGTTGGAATGCAATAGCAACCTACCTTGTGTGGTAAGGGTTAAACATTCTAAGTTTGATCAAAATCTGTTAATATTTGTGGATGCTAGAGTGTTAACGTCGTTTTCATGACCAAAAACAAAATTGTCGCCTAAGTCCGCCATTTTTCAACGGATCGGGCTGAAATGTAATACCAACCTGGTCCTTGGAGTAAGGATGCTGCATGTCAAGTTTGATCAGAATGGGTTGATATTTGTGGACGCTGGAGTGTTAACGTCGAAAAGTTAACGGATGACACAACAGACAACGACGATGACGACGGACGCCGTAGGGTTCAGTATGTGATGAACTCAACTGGACGGTAGTCCAGTTGAGTTAAAAACCGCGAATTCGCTGGACACTTTTCCACGAATAGAGAAACAGGTCGCATTTTATCACCCGCGAATAGCGGAACCGTGAATAGCGGAACCGTGAATAGCGGAACCGTGAATAGTGGAGTCCGAATGTATACATATATACATGCAGTGCCTATAGAAAGTTTACACCCTCTTTCAAAATTTTCACCTTTTGTTGCCTTATAGCCTGGAATGAAAATGCATTAAATCAGACTTTTTCCACCTTTATTAAGTACCGTATTAAGGTTATTACCGTAACCACAACTTCCAAGTGAAGAACAAATTCCACAAATTTCAGAAAAATAATTAAATATACAAAACTAGAATATATTGGTTGGATAAGTGTCCACCCCCCTTATAATAACAATTGTAAATTAGCTCAGGTGTAACCAATCACCTTTAAAACCACACACCTAGGAAATTGCCCTCCACCTGTATTAATTTGTAGTGATTCTGATTATTTCAGAATAAATTCATCTATTCCTGTAGGTTTCCTCTGCTGGGTAGTGCGTTTCACAGCAAAGACTCAACCATGAGCACCAGGGAGCTTTCAGAAAACCTCTGGGATTAAGTTGTGGAAAGGTACAGATCAGGGGATGGGTATCAAAAAATTCAAAGGCCTTGAGTATCCCTTGGAGCACAGTCAAGACAATCATTAAGAAGTGGAAGGCATATGATACCACGAAGACCCTGCATTGATCAGGCCGTCCCTCCAAACCAGATGATCAATCAAGAAGGAGACTGATCAGAGAGGCCACCAAGAGGTCAATGGCAACCTTGAAAGAGCTACAGTCCTCTATGGCAAATATTGGTCACTGTGTGCATGTGACAACAATATCCCAAACACTTCACAAGTTTGGTCTATACAGTAGGGTGGCATGAAGGAAGCCATTGCGCAAAAAAAGGGCCAACTTTAAGTCCCATTTGAGGTATGCGAAAAAACACTAGAGATTCTGAAGCCATGTGGCAAAAGGTTTTGTGGCCTGATGGAACCTTTTGTCCCAAATGCAAAACATTACGTTTGGTGCAAAGCACATCACCCAAAGAACACCACCCAAAGAACACCATCGAACACCAGTATTAACTCAGGGGGGTGGACACTAATCCAACCAAGATATTCTAGTTTTGAATTCCTAATAGATTTTCTGACATTTGTTCTTTCCTTGGAAGTTGTGGGTGGGAATGATTATGATGTGATTATGATGAGGTGATTAAAAAAAAAATTATGATGTGTAAATAAAGGTGGAAAAGTCTGTTGTTAATGCGATTTAATTCCAGGCTATAAGGCAACAAAAGGTGAAAAATTTTAAATGGGGTGTGGACTTTCAGTCGGCACAGTATTTTCACATACATAATATATACACATATACATATACACATATACACATACATATCAAATGTCTGTTAGCGAAGCACTTGACATACATAACACAGATGACCTATCGCTCAATGGAGAGGACGGACACATGGGCATTTATCCGAAATTTTATATTTCACCAATTTTAGCTTAACATTCAAATTTAGTTATAGTAAGGGCATTTTATGAGATATTTCACAAATCTGTTAACTAAATTGTTACCAAAAAATTTCTTCACCAATATGTTTGTAAAGGTGTGTAATAACATGTGTTAAAATGTTGAAGTTCAACTCCCGTGGGAAACCCAGAAAAAAAGCTGTTGAATTCGGGTACCAAAAAATTATTTTCGAGAATTTTTTTTTTTTTTTATCGGCCCTTAAGTAACTTATGAGGGGTCAAATAAGGGTTTTTCATGATTCTGAGTTGATTGTTAACATTTATATTTTCACTTTTACATTTACACACAAAGTAGCTTTTATTTCACATACATATATAATACTCAAGAGTTATTTCTCATTCACAATGTCAGAAGTTTCAACAGTCATTGTCTATGTCTTCTTCAGACTCAACAATATCATGACTGCAGTTTCTGCATGTAATGCCATTACAGACTCCACAGGCCGAGATGCACGTGACCCCATTCTTCTTGCAGCTGCATCGCCGGTTGCTGCATCTCCATTGGTCCATATCTCCATGATGTGGTTGGCTGTCGTACTTCCAGGATAGATCAACTGGATCACATCTAGTAGTCCAGAATCTTCCATGATGTTACCCATTGATCCAAGATAAGACTTCAGCAGGTGAAAACCACCCAACCTTGGAATGACGGGTAGATTTGCCTGCTTTATTATATTCACAGCCTTCAGCCAAATCGGAAGATCAAAGGTCACTATAGCGACCCCAGCGTGCCGTATGCACTCTTTCAGAGTGGAGAAGATGGTGTTGAGGTCATTAGGGTCTCCTTCAATAACTGGGAGGAACTCGATCTGTGTGCTCTGCTTTGCATCATTAGCATGGATTCTCTTCATCCAGCCATTCCAGTTGGAGTGTGGGAACTCAGGATCGTTGGCTTTGATCACCCACCCCGCTGCCCAGAGTGTGTCACCTGGAGTGAGGAGTGGCTGATCATGAGCCAGGGAGGAGGAAAGCTCAGCGAGGGGGAGAAACATGATCGCGTTCGTTCCTATCTGTTTCCTGTTCGTAAATGGAATAATCTTTACTTCAGTTCCTCTCAGGATCTTAGCTTTGTCGAGTGCCTTCAACTTCACCCGGGGGAAAGCTGCTGTTGTCTGTGGATCTGGCAAAGGTGGTGCCGGAGAGGTGACTTCGATCCAACCCATTGAGTGAAAGGGAGTGTTTCCGTGAATAGAGACAATGTTTAAATCTATATTGTCTCCAACAAACTGAGTGACTGCATTGTTTGTTTCCCCAACCTCCATAAAGACCACCTGATCATTACTTGACAATTCACTTTCACTGGCTGGCACTTTGGCTGTCATCACTGATTGATCCTCAAGCGCAGCATCAACCGCAACCTCATCATTGATCTGTTCATCGGTTTCCTCCACAATGGTGTCAAGAGTGCCAGAAGTATCTGGAACATCATCTCCACTCCTACTATTAAGGAAGCAGTATTTGTAGTTTTGTGTCTCCGTGTAAGACTCAGTGCATCCCAGCCGGTGGAACTTGTTGAGCATCCATTTTGACCCAAATCTATGATCAAGTTGTATGGCAAGCCCCATTTGGTGTGGCAATACTCCAGACCGAGGTCGACAGGCCTTAATAAAATTCTGCCCCCAAACGGCAACTCTTTCGTCTGTCTTGACAATCGGTCTCAAGAACATCTGAAGGCTTGCAGGAACAAGTGTCAGCTGACTATCGATGTCAGTCATACTGTGTGTGGTGGACTGGTGGGGTATGACTTTGGACCTAAATCAATCAAGGCAATATCATTGGATATGAACTTGAGTGCCGTCTTTATGATCTGAGTCTTCTCATCTCCATGGTCAAGATTAGCATGATGCACTCGCAGAATATTGCTGCCATCTTTGAGACAGAGTACATCTGCCCTTCTTTCCTGTGTTGTGAAATACAAGGTGTCTTCGTATTTCTCTAGAAGTTTTATCTTTAGCCAATGCTTTGAATAAGAAAGGCTCTTCTCTGGTGACTGATCAAGCTCCTGCAGCTTTTCATGGACTTGGTCCATGTTCATTACCCCATGCTCTAATTCTGAGTCTAACCATTCGCAGAATTCAATAAAAACTGCCTCTCGCTCCTCATCAATACTCCTCTGTCCTCTCTTCCTTTTTCCTTCCTCATCAGTCTTGGACAAACTGTCACCTCTCGCAAACATAAGTTTGCATCGCAAATGGTACAGTGTTTCTTCTGCTACCAAGTCGTTGATCCCTTCCAGGCGTCCAGTGACTTCAGTGCCCCAGTCATCCCCACGACTCCGTGCTGTCTTCAGCAAGCTTGCCTTCAGTGTATCTGCAGTCAAATTATCTGGCACTCTGTATTTCTTTCTAGCTTGTGCTGGATTATTTTTGTAGAGCTGGGATGGTTGGTTGCAAAGAATGCATACATCCTTATACAGGAGGTCAACTGACTGTGATCTTCTAGAACTGCAGCCAGTTGATGAACTGAACTCACAAGTAGTGCGTCTTCTCTTCAACTTTGATGACTCTTTCTCTGCCTTTGATGCTTGAGCTGACTTCTTGGTGGTTGCAACAAAGTTGTTATACAGATCATTTTTACACTTCTGGTGGTACCTCAGTTTTCCTTCCTTTTGAGCCTCCTTCATACGTTCCACAACAGTAACATTTTCGACAGTTTCTGCTTGTTTCAATAAAGTTGAGTATCCCTTTGGAGTTGCCTGTATGAGCCTTTCAGCTGGTGTATCCGAGCGTGCACAGATGAAGCAATTGAGCACAGGTGGAGTAACGTCTTCATCCATATTGCTAGACTCCATGTCCTGCAAAGTAGAAAATGAGATATATTTAGAAATTATTTTTCCACAAAGGAGTGTCTGTGGTGAAATATAAATGTTAACAATCAACTCAGAATCATGAAAAACCCTTATTTGACCCCTCATAAGTTACTTAAGGGCCGATTAAAAAAAAAAAAAATTCTCGAAAATATTTTTTCGGTACCCGAATTCAACAGCTTTTTTTCTGGGTTTCCCACGGGAGTTGACCTTCAACATTTTAACACATGTTATTACACACCTTTACAAACATATTGGTGAAGAAATTTTTTGGTAACAATTTAGTTAACAGATTTTCATATGTTTCCCTTACTATTAGTGATTGTGGAAAGTTATTCCTGAAAACTAAATATATGTGATTAAAACCTTTCTTCAAAACGGTAATACTGATTGCCATCAATATTTATATGGATTATTTAAACAAAAGAAAGAGTGAAGTATTATTGAAGTGAAGTGAAGTATTAAATTACCCTCTCTCCACCCCACCCCCAGGAGTACCTCTGGCTACGGCTTCCTCTCCGCTCCAACCTTTTGTTCATATGTGTGTTGTGCCGTCCTCCAAACAGTGATGACTCCATTTACATTTCGCTGGCTGACAACATGGACCAATTTATATCAACTCATCCAAACTCTCTCTTCCTCATATGTGGTGACTTCAACTGTCATCATACCAGCTGGCTGGGTGTGGGTTCCTCTCTCACCAGCCATGGCACCTCAGCAAAGGAATTATGCGACTCATTGGGACTGACACAATCTGTCAATTTCCCGACCCGGATCTCAGTCAATGGAGTATCTTCTCTTCTAGACTTGGTTATGACAAACTTCCCTGCAAATGTCTGCTGCTCTTCTTCTGCTCCAATCGGTTCTTCTGATCATGTGCTTGTTAAAGGGGACATCTCTGGCCATTCTCAGAGAGGCTCCTCGGCATAGACGAGTCTGGCATTTCACTCAGGCTGACTGGCACTGCAAGCAGCCATCAATCATCTGGACTGGTCTCCCATCTCTACTGCCTCTGACATAAATTCATCCTGGGAATTCTTCCAAAGCAAACTGCTCTCTCTCATGCACAGATTTATCCCATCTCGTCTTCAGTTGTCTTACCCTTCCTCCCGTCCATGGTACACTGAATCTTGTGGTGAGGCAGTTGCCCTGAAACAACTTGCCTTTGCCTCTTGGAAGGCAAATCCAACTGAAGGCAATCTCAGTTCCTTCCATCAAGCTCAGAACAAGTGTGTCTACCCTCAGGAGTGCCAGGAAGCACTTTCTCTCCACACTCTAGAATGAACTCTCAAGCCTGTCTTCTTCCACCAAATCCTGGTGGCATCTGGTCAAATCCGTTTCTGGTGTTTGTTCCCCCTCCATCCCCTCCCTTACCTCAAATTGCTACACAGTTGACACCCCATGTGACAAAGCCGAATGCCTCAACTCTGTGTTTGCCTCAAAATCTTGTGTCCCAAACCCATCTCTCTCTGTTCCCGCCTTACCCAGTCAAACCCAACTGCTCCTGGACTCTGTGTCCTCCTCTCCTGACAAGGTGGAGAAGTTTTTGTCAAACCTCGACTCTGATTCTGCAACTTGACCAGACAGCATCAGCCCACGGGTCCTAAAATCCTGCTCTGCCACTCTATCTCACCCTCTCTCTGTTCTTTTCACCCTCTCTTTTGCTCAAGGTCATCTGCCAGCATCTTGGAAATCAGCAAACATTACCGCTTTACACAAAAAGGTGCAAACACAGATCCTTGCAATGACAGACCAATCAGCTTGCTCCCAATTATCGGCAAAGTCATGGAATCCATCATTGCTTCGGATATCAAATCCTTCCCCTTCTCCAATGGCTTGATCTCTGATCATCAATTTGGATTCAGACCAGGTCATTCTACTCTGGACATATTGCTTCTACTTTCTCAACAATGGACGGTGGTCCTCAATGCCAAACAGGAAATCAGAGCTGTCTCCCTCGACATATCATGTGCCTTCGATACGGTCTGGCACCCAGCTCTGCTCACCAAACTCTCCTCCTATGGTATCCATGGAAATCTCCACGCATGGCTTGCGGACTTCCTCTCTGGTCATAGTCAACGTGTGGCCCTGAATGGATTTCTCTCATCTCCCCTTCCTGTTCTGGCTGGAGTTCCCCAAGGTAGTGTTCTGGGCCCTGTGCTTTTTCTGGTCTTCATCAATGATCTCTCTGACTCTCTGGAAAATCCTCTCTGTCTCTTTGCTGATGACTCCACTCTCTGCCGCTCTATTCTCATCCCTCAGATCGGCAATCTGCAGCCTCCTCACTCTCTGCAGACCTGGACAAAATCACAGACTGGTCAAGCAAGTGGAACATGTCTTTCAATCCTGACAAATCTCACACTCTTACTATGTCTCTCCGAAAAGACCGACTGGAAAAGCCTCCCATCTACTTTCTCAACAATCCTCTCCAAGAAGTTCTGTCACTCAAGCTTTTGGGTCTCACTATCTGCCATGATCTTTCTTGGGAAAACCACATTTCCAAGCTGGCCTCCAAAGCCAGTCGCCGACTGGGCGTCCTCCGTTGTGCAAAGCCCTTCCTTGGCACACCTGAGCTCCTCACCACATACAAGGCTTTCATCCGCAGCTCAAAGGAATACCGTTCCCCCCTCTGGGCCGGTGCTCCTGCCTCACCTCACACCTAGCTCGGCTTCACGCTGTTGAAACCAAAGCTTTCAGAATCATTGGACTCTCCTGCGATGAAGCTAACTCCGAGGGCCTTTCACTCACTCACCGCAGGTAGGTTGGTGGTCTTTCTGTCTTCTGCTGACTCCTCTCTGGCCTTGCTACCCCAGCTCTCTCTGTGCTCCGTCCCCCAAATATTCCTACAGGTTGCCCAAGATCTGCGAGCAACCCTCTTATGGTTAAACTGCCAAAATCTAGGCTCTCTGCTCACCTTCATTCTTTCATTCCCATTTTCTCCTGCCTCTGGAACAAACTCCCTCACTCTCTTCAATCCCACTCCTCCCTCCAGGTCTTTAAAACAGCTGTTCACCACCATCTCTTATCTTCCCCCATCCAAAACCTTGATCTTTTCTACCGCCGCTAATTCACCCCAGATACACTTTTTTGAAATTCCAACTTCTTTCCTGGAAGTCCTTGCAGTATCCATATATTTTATACCTCTCCCACCTCCCCCCAAGCTGTCTCCCTCCCACAGTTCTCTCGATGACCCTGCTCTCAAATGTTGTGTTTGTGTCCTTCCCCCTCTCTCCCCATCTTGTCTACCGCTCCCTTTATTTTGTGTTTTATGTGTGTTTGACTTTTTGTGTGATTAATGTTCGCTCTTTCACGAGCTTCGATCTTGTATGCAAAAAAAAAAAAAAGTATCCATGAAAAAGGAGAAGGAAACGTTCACAGCTCGAGGTTAAAGCATTTTTATATGGTTACCATTATAATTGACAAATTGAGCATAAAGAGAGTCACACTCACGTCATGTAGCTTACAGGGACCCCACGTGTCATCCTGGGGAAAGTAAAACAATAATTGGGGCACAATATACCATGTTCACATTATTAGTTCACTTTCCAGTGCAAAACCTCGTTCTAATATATATCAAATCAATTATGGCAACAAAATCGTCCATAGGAATATTAGCAGTTTATTTCGCTCTATTTTAATGCTATTTCTATCTAAAAAAAAATTCTGCCCAACTTCGAGTTGTAATTAAACATTCAGATGTCATAGCCTGACTAGAAGTTTTGTTATCGCATAATCGAACAATTCCTTTTCCTTTAACTTTGCTGTATTTTAATACTCCCTCACTAATTTTAATACTTTTAATACTTACCGCACTCCAAAATTATAGAGACTTTACTTTGTCTCTGTGTATACATAGACTTTGTTTTCAGATAGACATTTAGTATATGTCGAGCCGAATTTAATTTATAGCCTGGTGTTGGCTTAGCGGTTAGGGTGCCGGCTTGGAATCCTGGGTTCGAATCCCGGTCGATCGCTGAATTAACACCAAGGGGGTTGACAGCCTGTCATCCTTCCGAGGTCGGCAAATTGAGTACCAGTTCACTGGTAATTCCCTGTGTGTCGCAATAGGCGACTAACAGCGTTGGCGGCAGGAAGGGCATCCGGCCATAAAACATTGCTTCAAAAAGGGGACCACGGTGCCTGAAAAAGGCCAACCCCTGCTCTGTGGGGAAAAATGGCCTCTAAAGGTGATTCAAGCCTAATTTAATTTGTGAGTGTTGATATAATAGAATCAGTGTTAGCAAGCATTCTGAGTATTGCGCTGCAATACATGTCCCCTGCCGGCAGTCTGTCGTCCGGAAAACTGTTGGGGAAATTACCAAAGTTCAAAGTGCCATAACTTTGTCAAAAATGATCGAAACGTCGTGAAGTTCGAACTTGATCTGTAACTTATCATGAGGAACCCATGTACCAAATTTGAAATTATCTATATAATAATAGCGTAAGGACTCGACTTTGTTATCCCTTTTACGCCACACCCAGTGACCCGATGCCCACGGCACTAATGGATTTACGATCTACGAACCGCGCTCTTTGTTTATCACGTACAGCCATACTCGAAAAATCTGAATTAGCCGACGTTGGGGCCCAAAAGCATCCGATTAACTGCCGATACGACGCCATCTTACGACGCCATCGTATAGGCGTCTGCTGGGCGAAGGCGAAGCAAGCCGTCCGCTGATTGGACAGGCGAAGGCGAAAGCAAGCCGTCCACTGAGTGGACAATCCAGAGCATGCATTTGTGCCGGTGTCGGCGATCGTTGTTCATATACGCACTCTTCATTCTCATCTTTCTTCCTAACTCTTACTCGGACAAGCAAATCCCCTATGCCATCCATAATGGTACACTCTATCCATACACCACATCCTCCCTTCCGTGGATGTTCCACGGGTTTCGGCTAGTTAGCATTAAGAGTTTAGAAAAAAAAGTCCGGAAAACTGTTCTTTGCGTGACGGACGGACGGACGGACGGACGGACGGATGGACGGACGGACGGACGGATGGACAGACGGACGGACGGACAGACTGACAGATGGAGGGACGGAGTGCAAACCTATAGTCCCCTCCAGTGTACATCGGTAGGGGACTAATAAGCCCGCAAGGTCGCTCCGTGGAGCAGCCTGCACGTATTGCACTATGTGTGAATTATATAATTACCAACTCACGGTCTGAGGTGACTCGGCTAAAAATTATCCAATTTGAACCAAATAAAGTTTATGAATGGTTGCAAAGACCCCTACTTCTCACTAAAAGTGGAAACAGAATCTAAATTGGAGTTAAAACAAGGAATATTAACAGCTTTGACTTACCGCACTCCAAATTATAGTCCAGAAAACTGTTGGGGAAATTCCCAACGTTCAAAGTGCCATAACGTTGTCAAAAATGATCGAAACGTCATGAAGTTCGAACTTGATGTGTAACTTATCATGAGGAAACCATGTACCAAGTTTGAAATCATTAGCATTAAGAGTTCAGGAAAAAAAAGTCCGGAAAGCTGTTCTTTGCGTGACGGACTGACTGACAGACGGAGGGACGGAGTGCAAACCTATAGTCCCCTCCGGTGTACACCGGTAGGGGACTAATAACAGAAGTCGTTCAGGTATAAATCTGAAACTCTCCAAAAGTGAAGTAATAAGTTTGTTTGGGTCTTCGAGATGAGAGAAGATTATGGTCAGGTAAGACCATGGTAAAGTACCACATCTTGCCAATGACCTTACTGTAAATATGTATCTGATTGGTATCTGGATTACAGTATGATACACTTTCATACAAAGTGTTCACAGTGGATGTACTGCTACTCCAAACCTGCTGCTGAAAAGAGCTAGGCCTACCAAAGGAATAAAAATATGGAATAGGCATCAGACCACAAATGATGGGACAATAAAAGTTGAGAGATGTGCTCTTTGTTCGTGAAGTCAAATTGAAATTGCCGAACAATCAATGGCAAGTTATTTGATGACGGACGTTGGGACGCCGACACTTAAATAATTACTTGGCTGGACAGGAATTTGTAACACATCGTTTCCCATGGTGGTAAACATGCTCTTACAAACCCACAGTGATAAAACGTATTGCTTCTCTTGTCCACAGATACAAGTCTTCATATAGAGCATTATTCTGTTGCTAATAAGTACAGACAGCTTCTCCACACATTTTGCCTTTGTCCAATGAACACGGCTCATTGGGAAAGGCTTCATCATCCAGCAAGATGATAGCAATAGATGTGAATGTAGTAAAATGGCATGACAATTGAGCACAAAACATAATTGTGGTCTGGCCTGCAAAAAGTCTAGATATGACGATTATTGTGCCTATAAAGAAAGTGGTAAATTGTGTAGAAAACTTGCGGAAACTTGGGTATAAACTGAAAAAGTCAAATGTTGACCAAACAAAAAACATGGCTGGACTGTAGAGAGTATTACCAGAACTTTGGTACAATATTCCTCCATCATACATTGAAAATCTATCCAACAGCATGAAAACAAGACATTGTTCTGTGTAAACCAAGTGGCTCGTGTATAACATGTGAGTGCATTCCGCGGCTTGTTTTGGTCTTCTTTTGCATTTTTTCTGATATTGTATCAATAATACATTCACCATTTACCTGCTATAACGACTACTTATTTAATGGACGCAATTAATCTCACAATCGCAATTAATCCCACATTATTGAGAGATAGGCTAGAGGGACATGGGGGGAGGGGGTAATGCAGAGATTTTGCCTTTCACAAACCAGCCAATCAGGTCTGACATTTGAGCAGGAATTTGGAATTTTTTTAGGGTGTTGAAAAGAATGTCTACTTTGTCCAGGGTGACATCTACCATATAAAACGCAATGGCAGTTCGTGTGTTCGTGTGTTTGTACAGATGTCTGAGTAGGTGATAAATGTTGCTTCTGGGACACCTCCGTTTAACATGGGAAATCCCTATCTAATGTCATTTACCCCCTTGTCTTTTTCAAAAATCATAAACACCTCTATTTCTCCCTCTATGAACCTATAATCCTTCTCACCTTATGAACCTATAATCCTTCTCGCCTTATGAACCTATAATCCTTCTCACCTTATGAACCTATAATCCTTCTCACCTTATGAACCTATGATTTTCTTCCTTTATGAATCTATAATCCTTCTAGCCTTATGAACCTATGATCCTTCTCACTTACATGTAATTTTTACCCTATTCCCCCCACTAGCCCCTTAATGTAGTTCCTTAGACCACTCTACTAATGAGCCTATAAATATATTATCTCTTTCTAACTTTTTAAAGAGTTCCATTCTCCTATAGAACTCATCCCCATCAAGTATATTTATAAAGTATACAGGTTCCTTAACCTTTTGTTGTGAAAGTATAAAGTGGTATGTTTCACGGAGGGTTCTTGTTTGACCTCCTCCTCTCCCACATACCATTTTAAAATTATAATATTTATTATCCGATTGATAACCATTAAAGTTCTCACTCCACTCCAATATATTTTTCTTCCCGCCCTCCATTACCCCACTTAACAAATGAATACGTTTATCCGTCTTGAGAACCTTCTGACCAGTGATTCTCTCAACCTCTTGAATCTGATATTTTTCACATTCGTTGTGTTATCCATTTATATACCAAGGTTGATTACACCTCCACTCTTTAGTCTGGTTGATACTTGGTTCTATCATTTATGGCGAAACATTGCATCATCTTTTGTTGAGCCAGTTGCCAACGTGGCACAGGATGACTCAGCCATGACTCAGCCTTGCCAATGATGCAGCCTTGCCTATAAAGGCTCTAACCACACCTTGCTTTTTTAAACACACATTATGTTTCTCTGGAGGATGGAGGATGAAGTTTTATCAGAAGACAGGTAAGTTTTTTTGTTCTCACGATTAATTATTCATTGTCTTATATGGAACATCATTAACATCCTCTCAATAATTATTGTTTTTTCTCTTTTACAGTATATCTTTATCAAACCTGGTGATTGATGTTGAAAATGAAGTGAATGATTTTCACCAACAAAGGAAGGAGTTGAATGAAACGCTTACAGAATTCACTGAAGTTCGGAGGGGTCTTCATAATGAGATGGTTGAGTGTTTAGAAAGCCTCTCTCACCCGTTAATATTCTCCAAGGTTGTCTCAACAACAGAACCAATGACTGACAACGAATTAAACACCTTGCTTGAAATTCTATGCGAGAGGTAAGAGATATAATTAATTATTCACAAACTTCAATCCATTAATTTTCTCCTTTTTATCAAAGTTGGTGGTTGAATAACTGTGTGTTAAAGGAGCTGTGTGGCAAAGTGAGCTGTGTGTTATTTCCTTTAACTAACTGTTTGTTTTATTCCAGCATGAAAAACCAACCAAGCAACATGAAGTTTGATGAAACCCAGGGATTTCACAACTTCGACGACCGGAGGAGTGTCAACTCATTTCCTGGTCATGTGAGTTGTTTGGAAAAATGGAGTTTCTCATTTATGGTCCTAGACTGCCCTCATGTGGTTTGGGATGGCACGGCAGGCAAATACTGTGTTTGGTGAATTTAATTTAAAATCCATTTTGTGCCTTGCAGACACAAAAGAAATCAAAGGTGGTGATTGATGTTGAAAATGAAGTCATTGATTTTCACCAACAAAGGGAGAATTTGAATGAAACTCTTACAGAATTCACTGAAGTTCGGAGGGGTCTTCATAATGAGATGGTTGAGTGTTTAGAAAGCCTCTCTCACCCGTTAATATTCTCCAAGGTTGTCTCAACAACAGAACCAATGACTGACAACGAATTAAACACCTTGTTTGAAATTCTATGCGAGAGGTAAGAGATATAATTAATTATTCACAAACTTCAATCCATTAATTTTCTCCTTTTTATCAAAGTTGGTGGTTGAATAACTGTGTGTTAAAGGTGCTGTGTGGTAAAGTGAGCTGTGTGTTATTTCCTTTAACTAACTGTTTGTTTTATTCCAGCATGAAAAACCAACCAAGCAACATGAAGTTTGATGAAACCCAGGGATTTCACAACTTCGACGACCGGAGGAGTGTCAACCAATTTCCTGCTCATGTGAGTTGTTTGGAAAAATGGAGTTTCTCATTTATGGTCCTAGACTGCCCTCATGTGGTTTTGGGATGACACGGCAGGCAAATACTGTGTTTGGTGAATTTAATTTAAAATCCCTTTTGTGCCTTGCAGACACAAAAGAAATTGGTGAAGCCAACATGGGAGACAAGAGGATATTATACCTTGGAAGAAACTGAATTTATGGAAGAAACTGAATTTATACCTCGTGAAAAATGTTTTATTATAATTTTTATGTTTTTAATGTTATTTCATAATTTTGATTTTATTCGCTTTGTCCAGAATTATTTAATTCTTAATTACAAAAAGAGAATAAAGGGAAAAAAGATGGGAAGGTGCACCCCCACCCTTGATCCCCCCTCATCCCACCCCTCCCCTCCCCTTGTGTGTGTGGGGAAGGTGGGGGTGGGATGAGGGGGGATCAAAGGTGGGGGCGCACAGGGGTGGGGGATGATGGGTGTGGTCTGTGTGGGTGTGGTCTGTGTGGGTGTGGTCTGTGTGGGTGTGGTCTGTGTGGGTGTGGTCTGTGTGGGTGTGGTATGTGTGGGTGTGGTCTGTGTGGGCGGGGTCTGTGTGGGTGTGGTCTGTGTGGGTGTGGGTGGGGTCTGTGTGGGTGTGGCTTATGATTTTTATGTATTTATTTAATTTTTTTATTACTACTAATTAAATTAGCTAATCTGGGTGGATGAAAGTATGGATGGTTGTTGTTTAATGAATTATCAGTTTTGTTTTTTGTAATTCTTGTGAGTAAAATGAACCCAAGATTTCTTCCCAATTCATATCATATAATTTGTAAGTCCAAGGCATAGTATCCATTACATCAACGATTTTGAATAATTCATTAGTCCATCTCTTTGTATAACCTTTCTCAAAATGACTTTTCCATCTGTATATTCTTACAATATCACCAACTTTGAACTTGGGCTTTCTCAAATTAATCTCCTTTTCATATTCTAATTTTGTAAATGTTTCTGATGGTTTTGATTTTGTTGATGAATGAACTGTATTATTGTAATTATCTACAATATCCTGAATAAAATACACCCATTTTTGGGAACCGAGTTGTGTGAAATTTTTATATAATT
Source organism: Myxine glutinosa (assembly GCF_964187855.1). NCBI lineage: Eukaryota > Metazoa > Chordata > Myxini > Myxiniformes > Myxinidae > Myxine > Myxine glutinosa. The sequence continues at coordinate 121,953,936 of NC_136268.1, forward strand.
TCTCTTTTAAAGTACGATTAAAACGCTCAATAACAACTGCTTTTCCTTCATTAAAGGTGCTGTATAATTTAATACCCTCCCCCTTAAGAAATTTCATAAATATTTTGTTATAGAACTCTGTTCCCTCATCGGTCCACAGTTTCTTTGGTTTTCTTTTACTTTTATTAAATATCTGTTGGAAGGCTAACATCAGAGTATAACCTCTCTTGTTTTTCAAAGGAACAACCCAAGCAAATCTACTCCTCAAATCAATAACGGTTAAAGCATACATGTATCCCTTATCATTTTTTAGTTCGATTAAATCAGCGGACCATATGTGGTCGGTGTATTTAGAATAAACTTTCCTTCTTTTAAACTTTGTGATTATAGGTTTATGTAATTCATCAGCCAAAAGCTCCTCAGTCTTGATGACATCATTAGAGCCTAATAGTTTTTTTAGGGTGAATAACCAAGGCCAAGTTTCAATTTAGCATTTATCAAATTTCTCACAATAAACCTATCAACCTTCTCTCTCAACGTTGGATTTTGTATCAAAGACAAATTATACAACATTTCTCTGTCGGCTTTATGTTTTTCAGTCAACGTAGTGGTTTTCCCATAAGCAATATCATGCTTCATACACACTTCGTCAACCCTATTTGTAGGTTTAGACCAAGGTTTAGGATTGTCAGCCTCATCTAATCTTTTATCCAGGTTTGTTCCAGGACCACAGAAAGAATATCCAGGTAGATGTAGTTCCCCTGGAATTCCAGTTGTTGTAAATTTACTTCCTGACAAAAACTTTTGTATTAGCCTAGTCAAAAAATCTGAAAATGTGCCTTTATAGAATGATTGAGGCATTTTTGAGTAAAAGCAAACAAACCACTTTTTCTGGGGTAGTTTTTCATGCTGAATATGAATCTGTTGTTTGCCAAGCCCAAAAATGCGTAATTAGGTCACTAATCAAGGTCAAAGGTCAATGAGTGCAAAATTCAATTTTTTTGAAAAAATGCTTTATTTTACATCCCCTATCTGTACATTTCAATTATTTTACAATATTTTGTCTAGTAAGGTTGCTAAAGCTTTTCAAAATCTTATTTTTAAAGGAAAACGTGAGGACACATCTATGCTCATTTGCCTTTATCTCTGTAAGGGGCGACAATTAGTTTTTGCGTAATTTGCTTGCAGTTTAACCTCTAAATGCACAATGGGGCAGAGTTTTTATGCTCCTATTGATGGTCTAGAGATAGATTTTATAAAGACAGAATCTAAATGTCACCGGTAAACAACATAGGTCAAAGGTCAATGAGTGCGAAAGTCTTGCAATGACGTAACAGTTACTTGCACTTGAAACCATCCCTTTCACTCAACAGTGAAAGTGGCTTCATCTTTCTGACCCCAATGCATTTGCCATGTTTGTCAAATCATTTCCATTCAGACAGAGCAGGGTGTTCTTCAATAGACCCTTAATGATGAAGAATGAATCTAATAGCCTAGCATAAGCCATCTAGTTCGTACCCTAGGCATCAGGCATTAAACATTTCAGGAGTACAGGTAAGGGTCTTTTTAAGATTGTTAAAAAATGAAATATAAAATCAAATGAAAGTAAAGGAATGCATTCTTCTTTGGTGAGATACATGTACATACAAATGTGTAATGTATGCTTGACATCTCACATCATAGGCAGGCCTACATACATGTACATTTACCTAACAGTAGCAAAAAGACAGGCAGGGCATGGGCATTGACGATGAGTGCCTAATGCATCTACCACTAATGAATTAGTGATATCGGTTAGATGTTTTGTCTTGAAGAAGCTTTACTTTGTGTCTTTGAGAATAAGATTAAAACCCGGGCCAACACTGCCTGCGCTTATTCGATCATTTAAGGGCTGTTGCAGTATATCATACAACGTTGTAGTTTTCATGGTCAGAACATGCGTGCCTGGTGCTTAGTTTGGTTTCTGTTTCTCCCCTCAGGCCAACCATGGAACCTATTGCCAGCCTCAAGCGACAGCGTGAGGATGTGTCGTTTGAACTTTGTATCATTTGTCAGGGAACTAGCCAGGTCAAAGACACGATTTTCAACCAGACAAACCAGGGTATTGCTGCCATCAGAGAGGCGACCGAGCTCCGATGCAAACTTAGACACTATGAATTTCGATCAGCCGTGGACAGGCTTTCGACTCTCTTTGCAGAGCCTCCAGAAAGTCTCCCCAAACTTAAATGGCATAAGCTATGTTACTCTGCATACACACACAAGGGGAAAATAAATGCTAAGCTAGCCAAGGAACAATCGAAAAACGAAAAAGATCCTGAAAGAAAGAGTGTTTCGGCTGAAGCATGTCCGTTTTTACGCAGTAGTACTACTAAGATGAACTGGACATTGTGTATGTTCTGCCAGAACTTTGACAAGAAGCAGAAGACAAGTCGCGTCACAACCTTCAAAATGAGTAATGAAATTACGGAAAAAGCTAAATTTGTACATAACATCTTAGTCCGTACTGCAAATGAGAATGAGATTTAATCTCAGCTGAGGCATGTTACCATGTTAACTGTCTTAGTAAATTCTTTAGGGATGTCAAAAGGGCGGAAACTGAAAGCAAATCAGCAGACATGGCGATATCATGGTTGTGTCAAGAGCTGCGTCACTCTGCTGAGAAAGGGCACGTATTTGAACTATCTGCAGTGTTCGAGAGGTACAAAGACTTAGCCAGTGAGTGTGACGGCACAATTCCTACATCGTATCTTAGTAGACTGGGGACTTTTAAAGAAACTTTGTCGAATTGCATTGGGGACATTTATGAATTTCTTGTGCTAAGAAATTTGGCGCCTTCAGAGAAACAAACTTTGCTTCTTCCACGACATTTCAGTCACATACCTCTTTCAGAAATGGTGTGCGGTCAGAACAGTGCAGACTATATTCCCATATTTAGACAACAGGATGATCATTTTCTGTCTTTAGTGCACGTTGCTCTGCAACTCCGCAGTGATATCATGTCACATCCTGCATTCGAAGGTTGCGATGTAAGCGAAAAAGCAGAGTTGGCAAGTGTACCACCATCTGTACTCATGTTTGTGAATATCTTGCTTGGAGGCCAAAGTAGTGTCGATGCTGAGTTTGACGAAAGTGAGATGTCTGAAACTGGTTGGGTGAAGAAGACAAGGGTCCTTAGCATTGGACAAGACATGGTCTATGGTGTATGTGGAGACAAGAAGGCACCGCCTAAACACGTTGGAATGGGTATGACGCTGCACCAGTCAACTCGATCAAAGAAATTAGTTGAGCTATTCCATAATGCTGGGCACATAATCAGCTATAACCGGGTTCTTAGGTATAACACTGCCATGGCTGAAAACACTCTGAAAGCGCTTGATCAAGAAACTGGGGCAGTTGTTACCAGCAACCTGGTTTCGGGACGATTTGTGCATTTTTCTGGCGACAATATTGACATCAATGACTCTACCCTAGATGGCAAAAATACATTTCACGCTACTCAGTTAGCTGCCTGGCAGAGGGGGCCATCTGCTGAAAGCGGTCTTGGAGACATCAAACCATCCAATACGTCAACGTTGGATATACCAACAGCAGTTGAAAAGATCCAACAACAGCAGTTTCCGACACCATCAAAGAAGGTCACAGAAGATGCTGAAAAGTTCATTTGCCATATCTACAAGGAACCATCTGAGAACTGTAATCAAGCCCGCATTAAACTGTTCAACAAATGCCATGCAACGGAGACCCTACCTCCATCTAGTGATGCAGCAAAGTTCCACATAGAGCGTGCAAACTACCAAAGTTTCATTTGGAGAGAGGCCAGTAATCCAATGACAGATCTGCCACCGCCGACTGATTGTGGATGGAAACTCGTTGATGACAAGTTGTCACCGGTTCTTACAACTTTACCGTCAATTCCAAAGGGATGCCGAGAACTTACTCAGTGTGGTTGCAAGAAAGGTTGCAGTTCTGATAGTTGCTCTTGTCGGAAGTGGGGGAAACAGTTCTGCACTGAGGCCTGCAAGTGCAATGCCAGTGAAACACCATGTCGAAACAGGCCAAAGTAGGGGTGGGGGAGGGGGGGGGGTCAGAGCTTACACAGTTAAGCTAATTGGCATTCCCCTGGATGGCTCCTCCTTCCAGCCAATCAGTCTGACAGACTGCAATTGATTCAGGATTAATTAAGAATACATGTGATAATGATCAACTGCCTGCACTCCAAACATGTTTGCCATGAAGTGCATTTTGCGCCTTGTGCCATGTAAGTGCACTTTGCGCCTTTTGACCGTTAGCCTTAATTAAGTGGCTAATTAGTCAAATATTGACATTTAGTGTAGAAAACAATCTTGCTATTATATAGGACTCAGGTAAACCACTTCACTGATGGTATTTAAGGCAACAATTCAAGTGAATTAAAACAGTATGTCAAAAAACGAAAAGTTGCTTCATTACGGATATATTCACAAAAATCTGATTTTTTCCCTTCACAATTCCCTTTACTTTCATAATTGTGAAAAGCTGTAGTAACCTTACCAGACAAAATACTGTAAAATAATTGAAATGTACAGATAGGTGATGTAAAATAAAACATTTTTTCAAAAATTTTGAATTTTGCACTCATTGACCTTTGACCTTGATTAGTGACCTAATTACGCATTTTTGGGCTTGGCAAACAACAGATTCGTATTCAGCACGAAAAACTACCCCAGAAAAAGTGGTTTGCTTGCTTTTACTCAAAAATGCCTCATGAATTCACGTTTCCCAGAAATTTGACTAGACTATATGTCTCCTCCACTTTTAGGAGAGATGAATTGGCACTTTTTAGAGCCACACACTTGACATATTCCTTTTTGATAAACTCTATTATTTTTAGCTTTAACAAAGGAGATATTTTTAGATTTAGTTTTCTTTTTACATTTGAGACAATAACTCATATTTATTGATGAGAAAAAGTCCTACATAGTGCCAAAGCCTTTTGGATTTTCAACATATACATTTCTATCTTGATTTTTAAAACATAAAGAATCCTTAGGAATGCCTTCACTCTCTCCTCCATTTATTTACAAATAAAACTAACTAAAGTCAATAACACCAACATCATCAACTATATGTTGTATATCTGCTCTCTGAATTTATTATAGCAAATTTAAAAACCAATATCTTCATAAGAGTCATTAGTTCTTTATTTTCCTCTTCGGTGCGTTGAGATTGATTTATTTGTCGTAATAACTTCAATCTTTCATTAATCTCAGGAATGGTCATATTTTTATATTTTTCCCCCCTCTCTCTTTCCTCCCTCTCCTCCACCTCCTTTTTCTCCCTTTCCTCCCTCTCCTCCTTCTCCTTTTTCTCCCTTTCATCCTTCTCCTCCTTCTCCTTTTTCTCCCTCTCCTCCTCCTTTTTCTCCCTCTCCTCCTTCTCCCTTTCCTCCTTCTCCTCCTTCTCTCTTTCCTCCTTCTCTCTTTCCTCCTTCTCTTCTTCAACTCCTTCCTCCTTCTCTTCTTCAACTCCTTCCTCATCCCTTGCTACCCTTGAGCTTGAGCCCCAAAGAATATTATACATATACTCATCTGGATTTTGAGATATTCTTGTATCTATAATTATTTTTCTCATAATAGGATACCAATAAGATTTGATGACGATTTCTAAAAGAGTTTTATATTTCATAACTTTGAGAAGTTCATTTTTATTTAATATTTTAAACAAGTCTCTATTTGTGGGTTTAGCAATATCAGTATAAGGCCAGTTTTTAATGACAAAATTTCCATGTATATGCTCCAAATCATAAGGTATGTAATACCGAGCACCCTTTTCTTGTAGGTATCCCTGAATACAAAAATTATAATTCTCTTGTCGTCTTTTTCCTGCCATTTATGTATCAGAAATATATGTGAGATTAATATTATAACAGGTAATACCACCTCATCTTCCCACTACCAAATCGGTTTGTATTCCTCGGCTTTCTATCCTTATCTCATTACCTTCCTTCTTTGTCATGCTAACCATCGCTATACTAACATATATTTTTCTTTTCTTAAAACCATGTATTTGTTGTTTACTAATTGTACTTCCACATAAATCCTTATCCTCACCAAGCGGATAATATTCTTCTTTACGAGACTGATTCAAATCATGTAGGTCTTCTAAGTTTATTGAAAAATACCAATTATACCCTAAATCAGGCATATCATACCCCCATTTATTGATTCGCATATTAACTATATGTCCTTCTTTATAAAATTCAATTGTAAACAGATAGTTAAATTGAATGAGGAAAGGTGTATGGTCAGTATAACCGGGTGTTGTGGTTGTAAATTTTACTTGTTTAACAAAACGTGCTGTTTTCTTTAAATATATATATTGTGATAAATCACTAAATCTAATTAAGTCATTCGCATCTGTCGGGTTTGGATAATTGATTAATTTATAAGTATTCTTCATATTAATATTTTTACTTATACTATATTTTTGTCGTTCAGCCTGTGCCTTTGTATAATAATTTGATAAATCAATATCCTGAGAGGATTTTCCAAAGATAGAACCATCTTTTCCAACATAAGTCATTTATATTAGATTTAAAATGATATCATAAAAATTTTCATTATTGTTGAGTTGAAATAATACATATAAACATAATTGACCACAACATTTAGAATTAATTTCTTGAACTTGAAATGTTTGATAAACACCATTCTGTAAGAATTGTATTACTTCAACAGGCGGTGGCATACCATAACTTTCAAAATAATATTTATCCTGACTATTATGAATACAAACCCAATGAGAACCATTCTGTGTGTCTAAATTCATAATAATATTCATTGTATTCTTGGACAACTTTTTAAATTCATCTCTCATACAAATAACCACATTATCAATTTTTTGTTTTTTACAATATTTAGTAAGTTCTATATTTGACGTTGTATTCTTTCCAAATTGTTTAAACCATTTATCCATTTATTTATGAGAAAGATATAACCCATTACCCCTTTTAGTTAGTTTAACACCCGCTTGAGCGATAGAGGAAAGCATATCTCCAACTAACAATCTAGCTTTATCAGGTAGACTTTCAAGTTTTTGAGCAAAATCCACAATTACACCACTTCCACTAATTTGTTTCTCCAACTCCTTGTTATGTCTTTCCAATTCTTTTTGAGCTTTTAGTTGTGCCTTCCTTTCGTTAGCAGTTTTTACCGCTGCTGAAATACCACCAGTCAATGCTCCCGCCGCACTTAAACCAGCAAATAAAGGAATTAGAAACGGGAGAAATCCTCCCTCTTGTATTGAATATTTCTTTAACATAGGTTTTGTCATTTTAATTTTAAGTGAACCAGTATCATTTAGTGTTTTTACCTGCTCTCTTGTGAGTAAAACATCAATTCTTACTGCTCCTTTTCTTTGAATTGTATTAACGTTAATAATACAAGGCTTTTGATTTTGAATACAAGATGTTAATTTATTAAGATTGATTTGATTAACATATACCAGTTCTTTCCTACTCATTTATTTATGAGAAAAAACCTATGTGATATTAATCATAACACCATTATCTGTATTAATCTGTAATTCTGTTTCCTCCAAAAGCAAACAATAAGCATCAACTTCTTCATTCTCTCCTCTTTCAATGTATAGAGAAGTATCCACTCTATTAGACTTTATAGTTTCCTTTTGAGAACTCAGGTCAATTGCGTAGATGGTATAAAGTTTTTGAAACGCAAGCATATCCAAAATAGGTTCATTATTACCGTTGCTTTCACACACCTTTTGGTAAGACTTGTAGGCTTCCGCATAATCTTTTTTTTCCCAATCAATTTCCAATCTATCTCGCGGATAAAATGTTCCATCAAGAGAAACCCGAAGTTGTTTCACCTTAGCATTATCACTCAGCGCATTATTCTTATCAGTACCCTCCTCTCCATCTAGTTTCTTAAAAATGAGCCATAGGTATCGTGGCTTTCCTTCAAGAACACCCAAATTCCAAGTGTAGGTAGTGTGTTCCAGTTTAACGTGTTGACATCTTCTTTTAAGGTATGATACATTTAGCGGTTTCTTTGAGTTAAGTCTTCTATTTAACATCGCTTCCGTTTTAAGATTAGGAGTATATTCACTAATATACCAACACAAATCATTAATAACAAATTTATTATTGTCGCCAAAAGCATTTTCAACCCCAAAAAGCAACCTATTTACATTATCATTCCTTTGTAGTTGAAATCTAATTTTAAGACCACACAAAACTTTATCATAATCACAAAATCCAAATATACCTTTCAGAGGTACTGCTACGGTAAAACTATGCTCTGCTTTTGTATCATCATTATACATTGACTTCCTTTGACTATAACCAGGGTCAGCATTTGTTCCCGTTGACATATCAGGAATAAAACCTTCAACAGTTCCCTTACCCATTATATCACTAAACGAATATAGTATAAATTTCATCATTTCAGATATAGCAGAGACATAATCAACCGCTTCAACCTCTTGTGTCCCAATATACAGGCGGACACTATCAAACATTTTCCAGAAGAAATCATTTACGAGTGTAGCATTAGTATTATTCGCAGCCTTAGTGAATTTAAATTTACACAGCAAGAAACTATCAGCTATATTCAAGTAAGTTTGTTGATTATTTATTTCAAAACTTTTTGTTCCGTTTGAATTCCAGTCTGTTCCTGTTATAGCATTTACCTTAAAATAGGCTTCCTTTTTAGTAGAGTTTGAAATGATAATCGTATCATCCAAATCATAGATACTATCAATCGCTTCCATACTTGTATTTATATAGCATTAAAATCGTTGAAACCCTGACCCAAGTATTTTAATGATTTTTTGTCGTTCTTGTGAAGATAGTTGAGTTTTACCTTTTTTAATTTCTTTGATTGCTTGTAATTTATGAGACTCCTTTTGAGCATCTTTTATACTCTTTATAGCACCCGCAACTGAGCCCACGGCTGAAGCAGTTGAACCAATTAGGTCTTTATGTTTAAGGATGGTTGAACCAATACCCATTAGAGTATCAATTATCCCATCTCCTTTATTTCTAAATTGATGTCCCACACCCCGTTGTCTCTTTGGTTTATAGTATCCTCTACCAGGAAACATACCTTCATCCTTATAGTATGGTGAAAGGAACATCCCATCCCCTGTAATTATTTTATATTTTCCCAACTCGTGTTTTCTCACAATAACCATTATTTATTTATTGAAAAACTTCACATAGGTGAATTCTGATGGATATAATTTCATCATTAAAGGATATCATACGATTATCTTGGTCGGTTATCCTAAAATTTACTCTGTATGTGGTTTTTCCTGACACAGGTAAATAGACAAGATTTTTTGGTTCCATATTAAATTTATAACCAATCGGGGTTGAGTATGCACTGAATGAAAATATTGTATTTGTTCTTATTCCATCGTTATAAGCACCATCAATCAAATCACAATGAATCACAATTAATACTGAATTTATACCGGAGGATATTTGAATGACATTATCACTGTAAGACGTCCCGTTAGTTTCAATCTTTTTAGAAGAGAAACCCAATAGCTCTCTGAACGAATTTTCAATCGTGAAATCAACTTTATAATTATTTTTAAGTTTAATAGTTGATTTTGAAGTGTGTTTTTCAATATCTATTACAATATTTTTTGGTTCATCACCTTTTTCTTTCATAAGGCGAGAGACTTCTTAAGATATTTGAGAAATCTCGTAAGCACCGGGTGAAACGGTTATAGTTTTATATCCACTTCCTGGATTATAACTAAACTTGTTGTTTTTCTCTGTGATATTAAAAAGGGTATTGTAAGTCTCCATTGACAACAAAGAAGCCTCATATTCTTTTGTGGGGTCAAGTTGTAGTGGGTAAGGGAATGAAGCTGTGTAATCACTCATTGTGAAATTAAAACTAAGAATTGTGCTTCTCATCTTATTTAATATCTAATAAAATATCTTTGTATTGACATTTATTAATTATTTTCATATTCATCAACTGATCTAAAATGGCGGATGCTTCATTAAAACAATTGTTGTTTCCAGCCTTCTTACTACCTAACAACAATAATAACCTATTAACTAATTGTGATGGGTCATTTGGAAGAAAACTAACACCCGAACCAAGCTTACTTAAAGCATCAATAATATGTTTCTCCTTCTCATTCTTCTTACTTTTACCAGCAACAGAAACTCCATAATCAAGTGCGTTTAGCAACTCAATATACTCTCTATCTTCCTCTCTTTCCATATCAAGCGGTTCATCAAAATAAGGTGAATTAGCATGTCCATCTTTTGTTAGAAGAAACATTAATCTTGGGGTTAATTCAACATTTGGTTGGTCAGAACTTAAGAACACCAATTTATCATTAAATATCAATAACTTTTCTTTCACAAGATGGAACTGTGCTGGTTCTTCTGTTGGAATGAGACCTGCTCTGGTTTTTGAACCCTTCAAATATTCATTGTTTTGAAGAGCTTCTACAATATAATTGGAAAGTTTATTTACCTTCTCAAGATGCCGAAATAATCCTTCATCATCATATTCTAATTCTCCAAGTTCTTGCTCTGTCATTTGACTAAAATCTTTGAGCATTTGAAATTTTTTCGGAGTAAATTCTACCGTGGGAACTGTAGGTGAAATCGTTTGTTGAGTTTTTAAAAGTGGTTAAAAAAATTTCTCTTGTTTTCTTTCAAAGGCTTCTTCACCAGTTAGTTTCTGCCTCCTTTACTTCTTTATGTCTTCCTGTTGCTTTACAACTTTTGAAACCAACTCTTGATGTTCTTTAAACTTTCTTACTCTTTCTTCGGTATTCATTTTCTGTATTTATTTATTGAAAAATATCATTTAGTATCTCATCTTGTTTCACAACAATATATTTATATTTTCCAATCGTGTGTTTCATATTATTTTCAAATTCCTTCTTACTACATAATGTAGAACAATTATCTCTCCAAAAATTATTTGTATCTATTGAATTTAACTTAAATAAAATAAAAGTATTAGCATTGTTTCTTATTGAGCGCCAAGGGAGTTGAAAATATGACTGACTAAGATAAATACAATTACAAGAAGAATGTCTCCCTCTTGTATAGTAGCTATCCATTACTGTTTGGTTTCTCTCATTAACACAATCATCAAAGATAACGAGGTTCTTTTTTGATTTATCTAAATCTTGAGGTGAAGGTATATCATCCGTATTATCACTGAGAATACAAGTTATGGGTTTTGGTTTTGATTTTGATTTCTGTGTATCACAAAATAATTGTATTATATCATCAATATTATAATTATAATGAATGATTGATAATGAACCTGATTATAATCATTTAGTTTGTTTTGAAGTTTAAATAAACCGATAATGTGTTCCTTTTTAAGACCCGCATTAAAACCCTGTGAGAGTAGTTGATACTCGGGTTGAAAACTTGACTTTGTAAAAATTATTAAATTATCATAATCTAAAAAATTAGGACTAAGGAGCATCTTTAAAAGTAAACAGGTTTTTCCACATCCGCTTGAACCGACTATTAGACATCTCAATGAATTTGGAAGATTTTTATGGTTATTAAATTTTATCTTATTTTCCCAAACGGGTAAAAAATCATTCATTTATATATTTGGAAAACAAGTCATCTAACTTTTTTTGAGTTTTTTGAGAAACTCTATATTTTATCCTGAGTTCAGGTTTAATTTCAAAATAATCCATTATTTTGTTTATATAGTATCTTGTATTAACATTTCCATTAAAATTATTTTGAATAATAAATATCATTAAACCCTTATACATTTCCTCAATACAAATAGTCTCTTCCCTTGTAAGAAATGGTGTATTATCACCATAATACTTAACATTCATCTCTCTTATTAATCTTGTAAAGTAATTCATTTTTGGTTCTAATTTAAAAGAGTTATATATTTTTCTATATTTTTTATTATCATTAATTAAAATTAAATCACAGAAAATACATTGTTTATATGAACCCTCATTATTAAGCCCTATTCTACCACAATGGTGGCAGATTTCTAATTTATCATATGGAGAGTCTGGAAATTCTAAATATCCTTCAGAATTTATCATATTTATAAAGTAAAATTATACTTAAAACAAAGTGCCTTTTTTAGAGGCTTTTTTAAAGATGAAACTGTGCTTAAAGTAAAACACAAAAGACAAATTTCAATCAATCTCTACTTCGGTGGAAGATATAGAAAAATATGTCAAAGATGTTAAATTGAACAAAGATAAATATGGAAATTTTTGGATTAAACCCATAATGGAGAATAACATGTGTCCTTTTATTAAATTTACGGGACAAGCTATACACAAAGAATTAAGTTAAGCACCCCTACACAACGAATTAAGGTAAGCACCCCCTAATATATATTCTTTGTGTATATGTATACATTGGCATATATTCTAAAGTATGTGAGATCAAATAATGATTGGTATGACATTAGCAATTATCCATTGATGAAATGCAGATACACAGGGTCTATGAGACGTAGGGTTGAGTCAGTGATCCGATCACGTGGGTCCTACACACGTTATTGACGCAAAGATCACTAGAGGTCTTCTCAGAACAATGACTGTACGTTAGAAAACATAAACGTCATCCACACTGTCCGTGATGGACCTATAGCTCCATACTTAAATTGAGGTGCAAATATGCCTAAAATTCCCAAAAATTTTCACCTTAAATTATTCAGAATAAAATATTGAAAACGGCATGATTGTTATGTTTTTATGTGACCATAATATCACTTCTCCAGAAAATATAGCAATATCATGGGTATATTACACTGTTTTGACGACAACAAACTTGTAATGTGCGAGGTTGTAAAAAAACGGGGGGGGGGTGCTTAACTTAATTCTTTGTGTATATGTTAATTAATAACTCTATTAAAGTAAATTTGACAAAAGTTTCTCCACTACTACTAACAATTTACTCAAAGCTTGAAAAGGTCATTGATAAAGAAGCTTTGAAAATGAATGATAAGACCATCAACGATTCTAGAGGAAACATTTGTATATTCTTTAATAGACCCAAACATGTGGGTGAAATTAATAATATGAATATTAGTGGTGAACTATCATTCCGTACTCTGATTATTAGAGATTATTTGAAAATAACATTTAATGTAAAAAATATTGTGGTTATTAGTTCTAATGAAAGAAAATATATAGATATTGATGGAAGTTTAATGGTATGTAAATGAGTGATATTAACAGTCAATACTCTGAGAGTTATTATACTGAGAGTCTAGGATCTGAAGATAGTTATGATACTAATAGTTTGTGTTCAAATGATAGTTATGAGAGTAGCTTTATTGATGACTCAGATAGTGAAATTGAAATTGATGAACTAGAGTATCTAAACTTTCTGGCTAATACATAGACGCTTTACTTTAAGTAAAGTTATATACATAAAACGAGTTGAAAAGCTCAAAGGTGTTTTACTTTAAGTAAAGTTATATACATAAAACGAGTTGAAAAGCTCAAAGGTGTTTTACTTTAAGTAAAGTTATATACATAAAACGAGTTGAAAAGCTCAAAGGTGTTTTACTTTAAGTAAAGTTATATACATAAAACGAGTTGAAAAGCTCAAAGGTGTTTTACTTTAAGCACAGTTTCATCTTTTAAAAAGCCTCTAAAAAAGGCACTTTGTTTTAAGTATAATTTTACTATATAAATAAATATGATCAAAGCAACGTATTGCTATGTTTGTGAACAAGAATATAAACAATACAAAAGACACCTTAAAACTAACAAACACACATTTAATCTACTTCACCTACTATCTCCTATTCAGAAGGAAACAAAACACTGTTCTGCATGTAATAAAAATATCCTCAAGAAAGGCTTCGAAATACATCTTAAAACAATTCTACATTTATCAAATTTTATCACAACTAAAAACTCTGATGGCGCATTCAAAGGACATATTAAAATAAGAGTCTTTAACTTCAAACCTCCTGAACCAGAGTCTATAGTTGATGCTGTAGAAATAGTTAAACCTGCTGTTCAAACGTTGATTGAAAAAACACTAAAAGAAATGAAACCACTTAAATTTTATATGGGAGTAAAATTAGAAATGACAAAGGATGAAGGAGTTTTAGATACACCATACATGAGAACTGAGCCACACTTTATATCTTCATATCAAGATTTTAAAACATCAGGAGTCTATGATGAACTTATTAAACAAGAGCAAGATGTGGATAATTCAATCGTAGGAAGTGGATTCAATATAGGAAAAATTATTTACATAGACATTCATATTCTTAAATCAGATCCTCTAAAAGCTTCTTCCTACATTGATTTACCCAGTGTTATCAAAAATAGAAAAGCAGTTATCAATATCAAAAATAAAGACAATAAATGTTTTCTCTGGTCTATTCTAGCACACTTACATCCTCCACATTTTCATGATGAAAGAGTATCTCATTATAAAAAATATGAGAATACATTAAATACGAAAGATCTAAAGTTTCCGATGGCTTTAAATGATATTCCTAAATTTGAAAAGATAAATAATTTATCAGTTAATGTTTATGGTCTAACAGAAACAAACAGCATTCAGGTTTTAAAGCTTTCTGACAATTGTAAACAAACTCATATTAATCTTCTATAGTTTAATGCAGAGGAAAATTCACATTATACATACATTAAAGATATTGCTAAATTAATAAAACCACAAGTATGTAAAAGAACAAATAAAATATATATTTGTTTGTGTTGTCTTAACTTCTTCCATACACAAGAAAGATTAGATAAACATTCTAATTATTGTGGTGAACATAAATCAACAGTAATCAATATGCCTAAAGAAGGCTCACATATCACATTCAAAGATGAAAAGAAAAAGATCAAACATCCATTTGTTATATATGCTGATTTTGAAAGTATTCTAGAAAAAATAGATACTGCTTCTCCAGATCCAAAAGAATCGTACACAAATAAATATCAAAAACATACTCCTTGCGGTTTTTGTTATTATATCAAATCATCCGTTGGTGATAAATATAACAAGTTAGAGGAGTATAGAGGCTCAAATACCCCAGAGGAGTTTGTGAAACGACTAGAAAAAGACTGTGTCCGATTAACCAAGATAATGAGAGAAACTAATAAACCAATGTCCTTGACGAGTGAACAGAAAAGGGAATTTAGAAAAAACAATGTTTGTCATATTTGTGAGGAAAAAATTGGTGAAGGTCTAAAGGTTAGAGATCATTGTCATCTCACTGGTAAATATAGAGGTCCAGCTCTTCAAAGTTGTAATATTAATTATCAACTCCCCTCTTTCATTCCTGTCTTTCTTCATAACAATGCTCATTATGATACGCATCTATTTATTAATGAACTTTCAAAGACATCTGGACACATTTCAGCAATTCCTAACACAGATCAGAAATACATTTCATTCACAAAAACAATTCACACATCTCCTTTTACTCATATCAGATTTCTTGATACATTTAAATTCATGGCAAGTCCATTGGCTAACTTGGTTCAAAATCTAAAAGAGTTTCCATGTCTTTCAGAGTATTTTTCAGATAAAGATTTTCTAACACAAAAGGGAATTTACCCCTTTGACTATATGGACTCATTTGAGAGATTCAATGAAACACAACTTCCTTTAAAAGAAAATTTCGATAAGAAATTAAACAACAGTCATATATCTGATAAAGATTATGTACACGCACAAAATGTTTGGGAAAAATATAACATCAAGAATCTTGGCGAGTATCACGATTTGTATCTCAAAACTGATGTGCTTTTATTGGCCGATGTATTTGAAGCCTTTCGATCTGTTTGTCGCACTGGATATGGATTGGATCCTGCTCACTACTACACAGCACCTGGATTGGCTTGGAGCGCGATGTTGAAAATGACAAAACAAGATTTGGATTTGATAACCGATGTCGATATGCTTTTGATGATTGAAAAGGTAAAAAGAGGTGGAATTTCACAAGTATGCTCGAGCAGATACGCAAAAGCAAATAACAAATATCTTCCAAATTATGATTCAACGAAAGAGAGTTCTTACTTGATGTACTATGACGCAAACAACTTGTATGGCTGGGCAATGTCTCAAGCTCTTTATTATGGGAAACTAAGATGGGTAAAGGAAAAAGACTACACAAAGGTTTTACAAGATGTATGTATCTCTACACAAAAAGAATTGGATGATTCAAAGGTTGGTTATTATTTTGAGGTCAATTTAAAATATCCTGAAGAACTTCATATCAAACATAAAGATCTTCCATTTGCTTGTGAGAAAGAAAGTCCAAAGAAAGAATGGTTGAGTGATTATCAACGATCGTTTGATATAGGTGAATCAACAGAAAAATTACTTACTACATTATATAACAAGAAAAATTATGTACTACACCAAAGAAATTTGCGACAATATTTATCAAAAGGTCGAAGAGTAGAGAAGATCCACAGGGTTCTAAAGTTCAATCAAAGTCATTGGTTAAAGGGGTACATTGATTTTAATACACAAAGAAGAACAGAGTCAAAAACAGATTTTGAGAAAGACTTTTATAAATTGATGAATAATGCGGTCTTTGGTAAGACCATGGAGAATGTGAGGAAAAGACAAAATATCAGACTAGCAACATCTTGGGAACAAGCATCAAAATTAATTAATAGACCGAGTTTTACTAGAGCTGAGGTCTTTACTGAGAACTTTTGTGCGATCCATTTGGTTAAAGAGAGTATTGAAATGGACAAACCTATTTACATTGGAACATCAATTCTTGACTTGTCAAAGTCATTAATGTATGATTACTTTTATATTAATCTAAAATCAAAGTATAAGGATAATGTGTCATTGTTGTATATGGATACTGATAGATTTATTTTGAAAATTAATACTGATGATGTTTATTCAGACATGAAAAAGGACATTAATATCTATGATACAAGTAATTACAGTCCAGAGAGTGAGTTGTTCTCTTCTAAAAATAAAAAGGTGATTGGAAAGTTCAAGGATGAATTGGGAGGAAATGTTATGAGTGAATTTGTGGGATTGAGGTCGAAGGCTTATGCTTATAAATACATTGTGAATAACGTTGAAAAGACTGATAAGAAGTTAAAAGGTGTAAAGAAAAATGTCATTAAAGAAACAATAAACTTTAAGGATTATTATAACTGTTTAACAACAAAGAAAGAAGAGTTTAGAAAGATTAATGGAATAAGAAGTTATAAACATCAATTATATTCAGAAGAGGTGAATAAGAAAGCATTGGGGGCTTTTGATGATAAGAGGTTTATTTTAGAAAATGGAATTGATAGTCTCCCTTATGGTTATATAAGTATATAAGTGATAAGCTATATAAGTGATAACTGATAAGATATATAAGTGATAAGATATAAGTGATAAGATATATAAGTGATAAGATATATAAGTGATAAGATATATATAAGTGATAAGATATATATAAGTGATAAGTTAAAAAGGGGGGTTAGGGATTTTAACGGGCTACCACCACCTTTTTTCTATTATATAAATGATAGAACCAAGTATCAACCAGACTAAAGAGTGGAGGTGTAATCAACCTTGGTATATAAATGGAAAACACAACGAATGTGAAAAATATCAGATTCAAGAGGTTGAGAGAATCACTGGTCAGAAGGTTCTCAAGACGGATAAACGTATTCATTTGTTAAGTGGGGTACTGGAGGGCGGGAAGAAAATTATATTAGAGTGGAGTGAGAACTTTAATGGTTATCAATCGGATAATAAATATTATAATTTTAAAATGGTATGTGGGAGAGGAGGAGGTCAAACAAGAACCCTCCGTGAAACATACCACTTTATACTTTCACAACAAAAGGTTAAGGAACCTGTATACTTTATAAATATACTTGATGGGGATGAGTTCTATAGGAGAATGGAACTCTTAAAAAAGTTAGAAAGAGATAATATATTTATAGGCTCATTAATAGAGTGGTCTAAGGAACTACATTAAGGGGCTAGTGGGGGGAATAGGGTAAAAATTACATGTAAGTGAGAAGGATCATAGGTTCATAAGGCTAGAAGGATTATAGATTCATAAAGGAAGAAAATCATAGGTTCATAAGGTGAGAAGGATTATAGGTTCATAAGGTGAGAAGGATTATAGGTTCATAAGGCGAGAAGGATTATAGGTTCATAAGGTGAGAAGGATTATAGGTTCATAGAGGGAGAAATAGAGGTGTTTATGATTTTTGAAAAAGACAGGGGGGAAATGACATTAGATAGGGATTTCCCATGTTAAACGGAGGTGTCCCAGAAGCAACATTTATCACCTACTTGTCTGCCCCCCTTCATAAGGGTATCTTTGAACATGAACGTTTGTTCATTTTTGAGGATAAAACAAACTGGAAAAACATTTTCCATAAAAGAGTAATTATGTTTCTTCTATTGGAATTGTAGATGGTGGTTTGCAAACCGGGCCTCAAGGGCGGTGTACAGAAACGTTTTAAAATATATATATAACAATAAATACAAGGTGCAGAGAGTTGAAATTCGCTGCACATGATGTGCAACGCACGTAGATTAAAACGAGTGTTCATTTACATCTGTATGATGTCTAATAAATAAAGACGATATAAGCACATCTGAAACTAGGCCGAGGCTTCAGACTTTGGCATGCTCACGAGGCTGCACCGTCAAATAAACTGCTTCAACCCGTCATTTTTGACGAGCTTTTTCCTAATCTTTAATATTCACCAATTTATGCTAGCTAATAGCTAATGTCCACCAACCCAATATGCATATTGGCTAAGAACCCCAGTTTAACATCCACCTGAGGAAAGGGTGCACATGTGATGTAACTCCCTGCTTGCGAAGCACGATCTGACAGTTTTTGTTTCATGTCTGGAATCAAATCCAGACTGGACAACTCAAAAGTATACACAAAGAATTAAGTTAAGCACCCCCCCGTTTTTTTACAACCTCACACATTACAAGTTTGTTGTCGTCAAAACAGTGTAATATACCCATGATATTGCTATATTTTCTGGAGAAGTGATATTATGGTCACATAAAAACATAACAATCATGCCGTTTTCAATATTTTATTCTGAATAATTTAAGGTGAAATTTTTTGGGAATTTTAGGCATATTTTCACCTCAATTTAAGTATGGAGCTATAGGTCCATCACGGACAGTGTGGATGACGTTTATGTTTTCTAACGTACAGTCATTGTTCTGAGAAGACCTCTAGCGATCTTTGCGTCAATAACGTGTGTAGGACCCACGTGATCGGATGGAGCAAGGTGCTGTGACAACCATCCCCTGGCCTGCGTACAGTCCTGACCTGAACCCCCTCGAGCACGTTTGGGACATGTTGGGACGACAAATTGCGAAGATGGTCCCTCCAATAGCCAATCTGGATGAATTGGAACGTGCATTACATCGGGAATGGAACAACCTGCCACAGCAACGCATACGACGGCTTACAGGGTCTATGAGACGTAGGGTTGAGTCAGTGATCCGATCACGTGGGTCCTACACACGTTATTGACGCAAAGATCGCTAGAGGTCTTCTCAGAACAATGACTGTACGTTAGAAAACATAAACGTCATCCACACTGTCCGTGATGGACCTATAGCTCCATACTTAAATTGAGGTGAAAATATGCCTAAAATTCCCAAAAAATTTCACCTTAAATTATTCAGAATAAAATATTGAAAACGGCATGATTGTTATGTTTTTATGTGACCATAATATCACTTCTCCAGAAAATATAGCAATATCATGGGTATATTACACTGTTTTGACGACAACAAACTTGTAATGTGCGAGGTTGTAAAAAAACGGGGGGGGGGTGCTTAACTTAATTCTTTGTGTATAGTTGCATTACTTCTCCAGCATCATGTTTAAACATGCGCATCTGTTGTAAGCTTCCGTAATCGATGCCATCACTGTATGCTGAGTCTCGCAATACTTTATTCATTCAAATTTTCATGTCAACTTATCACCTGCTTTGCTGCAGACAGTTCGGCATTGCTCTAATTGTCTTATGAACAAATCTGAATCTGTAAACATTGTGTTCAATCTGGACATGAAGTCAGCCATTTGGGAATTACCACATGAGCCGTTACAAACGTGCAGATGGTGGCAGTTTGTGTTCCTGACAGTTTGACGGCCACTACTGTCTCCAGCCTTTCCACCTGAGTGGTAATTAATTAATTCTTGAAGGATTCATGTTTTCCTCACATCTTTATATAAATTAATTTTATAATTTATGGAGGCACTGACCGTCTTTGGCCAAGTGTCTATCATCAGTCATTATGTAGGCAACACCAGATTTATTTTCAGCACTGGATGGCGGATGCACTAACTTTTTGAAACAGCAGCTCGGTATTTGCTCTTTTAGCAGATTTATTATTTTCAGCAGAATTTGCATTATTGTTTGTTCTTTAAGCTCGAGGAGGCTAGAGGAAGCTGGTTGTGATTTGCAAAGTACAGTACCTTGTACATTTTGATGCTATATTTCTTGCTCCTGCTCGGTCATACCAGCCTGTTTTGTGTGCAAGGAGTTTTCAACTTTGGCTGGATGCTCTTGGTTTCTATTTCTGGAAATGCATTTTTCCTTGCTCAATCCACCAAGCTGCAGCAGATGCATTTCGTTTTCCTACTATGGTCAATGTGTTTGTTTTTCTGACTGTTCTCGCTTCTGTTTTTAGTTTACTTGAGGTGTTCCAAAATGAGTGATATTCAGATCTGTAAGCTTTTGTGCATTTGAATCCCAGCTTCCTTCCCATGGGGAAGAACAAGTTGGCAAAAGGTTTATTTCGACCAATAAATTATATTTTCTGATCGGCTCTCTGCTCACCTTCACTCTTTCATTCCTCTTTTCTCCCGCCTCTGGAACAAACTCCCTCTCTCCCTTCAATCCCACTCCTCCCTCCAGGTCTTTAAAACAGCTGTTCACCACCATCTCTTATCTTCCCCCATCCAAAACCTTGATCTTTTCTACCCCCGCTAATTCACCCCAGATCCACCTTGCTTGAAATTCCAACTTCTTTCCTGGAAGTCCTGGCAGTGTCCATATGTTTTATACCTCTCCCACCCCCCCCCCCTTCCCTATGCCCCCCTCCAAAGCCCTCTCCCTCTCACAGATCTCTCCATGTCTCTCGGTCCCTGCTCTCAAATGTTGTGTTTGTGTCCTTCCCCCTCTCTCCCCATCTTGTCTACCGCTCCCGATG
The DNA here is from genome assembly GCF_964187855.1 of Myxine glutinosa. Lineage (NCBI taxonomy): Eukaryota > Metazoa > Chordata > Myxini > Myxiniformes > Myxinidae > Myxine > Myxine glutinosa. Next base: position 121,975,111 of record NC_136268.1, read on the forward strand.
TTATATGTTTTATGTGTCGGTTTGTCTTTCTGTGTGATTAATGTTCGCTCTTTCACGAGCCTCGATCTTGTATACAAAAAAAAAAAAAAAAGTCAGTGGCATCACACACGAAGAGGCGAAGGCCCTCCCTCCCTCCCCCCCATTGTACCATTGTAGCCATACCATGATGCACATTATCATCCAGGAACTATTCATACAATGAAAGATTTTTCAGGAAGTTATTACTGGGTCAAAGTCGAGTTTTTGTGCTGATCCAAACTCCTTTTGTTTCTCTATTTTCCTACCTGATGTATTGTCTCCTCTTCCCTTCGTTTTTTTCAAAAAATAATCTCAATTCAATGTTTTTTCAAAAAAAATTCAACTGAGAAAACAATACACGATATAGCCTCCCGCTACGCGATATCGTGTATTCTTTTCTCAGGTGTGATTGTTTCTACCCCTGCTATCCACCTCTCCACCTCCACCTCTCCCTTTCCTACTCTGACCTCCAGGAATTTCTTGACTGTCAAGCCTTTGTTTGTTTCATGTCTGACCCTCAGTCAGTATGATGCCCATCTATTCTCTCAAATCTTTCTTCCATGACCTTTGATTTTGCATTTAGCAAGGCAATGTTGCAAAGTTTACGTGATGTCCAAAGTGAATGATGAACAAGTCATGAGACACACATCATATTCAAGGTTTCGATACAGAATAATATTGCATTTTATTTGAAACGATTAAGTATTTTGCCCAAGGATTATGTATGGAAAGATTGTTTGATTGTAAATACATGTTGGAACGAGAAGGACACTTCGGCGTTGAGACATCACCCGATATGCCTTCGCCCACATTATTACATCATTATGTATACATGTACCTTGTTTGATTCAAATCCTTCAGCTGTTTTCAAGTATCACATTTTTACCTGACATCACTTATGATTTCACTTATTTTATTACCTGCAAAATCGAAGATTTTTCAAGTATATTGTTCGGTTGCGTTTGTGGTTCTGTCTGTCTGTCTGCTTGTTTGTCACCGGCCTACAGGTAACAATTCTAAACTGATCGTCACGAAACTTCACCAAGTTGAAGAGGTCGTCCCAATTGAGAAGCCTATTGTGTTTGGGGTCAAAAGGTCAAAAGGTCAACATAGGCCAAAGGTCACCAACTTTGCTAAATTTCTAAAATCCTCAATTTTCATCTAATTTACTTGACATTTAAAGAGGACTTGCATATCTGGTCACTGAATTGAATCACTAAGTATTTTTGAGGTCAACATAGGCCAAAAGGTCAACATAGGCCAAATTTCTAAAATCCTCAATTTTCATCTGATTGACTTGAAATTTGAAGAGGACTTGCATATCTGGTCACTGAATTCAACCACAAATTATATTTTAGGTAAACATTGGCCAAAAGGTCAACATAGGCCGAATTTCTAAAATCACCAATTTTCATTTGATTGACTTGAAATTCTAAGAGGATTTACATATGTGGTCACTGAATTCAACCACCAACTATTTTTGAAGTCAACATAGGCCAAAAGGTCAACATACGCCAAGTTTTTAAAATCCTCCATTTTCATCCGATTGACTTTCAAAATTGAACAGCATTTGCACATTGAATCACTAAATAGGGAAACTAAGGTTAAAGGTCAACCCAAGGTCAACCTTCCAAAATCATCATTTTTCATCTGAAAAAATCTACACTTTTCTTCCTATTGGCCTGAGCTTTGATCAAGATTGTCAATTTTAATCTTCATGAAAAGGACAATTTGCTGTGTCAATGGGATTTTTTTTCTTGGGGGTGGGGGGCGGATTTTGCAAGTATCATGCTCCGCATGACGTCTTCTTGTTTATTTATTTATTTATTTATTTTATTATCACGTTTTATCACATTTGTGAGGGGGAAGGGGGGGAAGGGAGGAGGGGGGTGGGGGAGGGAGGGGGGGAGGATTTGGGAGAGGGGGGGAGAGGGGGGGGAAGGGAAGGGGAGGAGGGGGGGGGAAGGGAAGGGGAGGAGGGGGGGGGGAAGGGAAGCAGGAGAGGAAGGGGATTCATCACCTTTTCGCTGAATATATACTGGTGAATGTGGGGTTCATCACGTTTCTGAGTTAAGGGTGTAGTACTGGTGAACAGGTTTTGTTTTTTATTTTTGTTTTTTTTTATTTTAAAGCTGAACAGTTTCCTTATAGTCTTATAAACAAGAACCATGCTATTAGAGGTCATAGAAGTACCCCTAATTATTGTTATCTTTACACGCAATTTACAAGAAATATAATATTTTGCATGAAATTTGTTATAACTTTAAATTTGCATCATTCTTTTGGGCTGAAATTTGGACAGGATATTCAGAATATCACTTCCTTTAAAATGATGAAGGCTTTTGTTTATAGGAGTAGCCATTGTGGATTTATTGAAGGACAACCAAGTTTTATCTGGTAATTGGCATAATTAGCTAATTAGTGAACATTTGACATAATTTCACAAAATCCTCTCATCAGGTAGTAGAGTAACACATGTATAATACATGTACCAAGTTTTGTGTGAAAAGAATGATAGGTGACATAGAAGATAGAAGTAGAAATGTGTTCTTTGTTTTTCCTTGTTTTTTATTGACGGTCTAATTTATGCAAATTATATGCATGTAATATGACAAAGAAGCGTTGAAACTGGTCTGAGTTAAAGCCAAGATTATATCTTTCAAGAAAAACTGAAAATTAGATATTAACTTGACTTTGTTTTTGTGTAAAGGCCTCTCAAAGGTACCTACGTAGTTTTCTCAATTTTTCACCAGTACTACACCCTTAAGTGTGATGCCGATCAGGAAGAAGAAGAAGCCTTACATCCAACTTCGTACACTTCCGGAATTGTTTGATGTATCTGTGTTCAAATGTATGGTGATTGTTTTGTGTTTATTTTGCGAATGTGTACTTGTATATAACTGTCATTAATTAACAAAAGGCTTGGGCACTATCGAGCGTTTTTGTTTTTTTAATTAAAAAAAAAACAACTTTTTTTTTCATTTAAAAATAAATAAATAAAATTTTGCCTAAAACACTCCCAGGCACTCACTGATGAACCTCTGAATGTTTGACGAAGATCCGTTCAGCCAACTCTGAGAAAAATGGTGACACACAGACACACAGACAGACACACAGACACACAGACCAACACTCTTATATAGAAGATGGGAGCGTACGCTGGATCAGCACGTCACTGTGTCCTTGAACGACTCCTCAGCAGCATTCTGACACACACCACTGTGTGTGCTATGGAATGAGTTGTTTTTATGGCGGCCTGAGTGCAAATCCTGCTTCCAACGTCCTCGAGAGAAGACCCAGTACACTGCTACTCATTTCACCGACCTCGGAAGGATGACAGGCTGAGTCAACCCGACCTGGTATTAATTCAACAGCTGAACGGGATTCGAACTCAGGACCTTAGCATCCCAAGCCTGCCACCCTAAGCATTAGGCCAACACCAGGTAAATCTATCGTTGTAAAAGCTAAATGGGGAGAAGGAAAAGAGGTTAATGTCCTTTTAACTCATCGACATGCATGTACACAGGCTTGCCTTAAGAGCTGTTCCCTGCAGAAGAAGACGCTGCCGCTCTGGTTGCACACCGGTCAGCTTGCTCAATTCGGTCTTGAGGACAAGTGGGGGTTGCTCAGGGTCGACAAATAGATCAGACAAAGATTGGCGACCCCACTTGATGAAAACTGTAACAACAGAAAATTCCATCATTGTTTTTCCAGACACCGATCCTACACCCCTTTCCTCTTCCCATACAGCCTCCATTTCCTTGCCCATGACTTCGCCCAGCTCACGTTTGATTTCCCCGCTCATCATGTCCATTTTTGTGCCCATCACTTGCATTTTGCCACTCATTCTTTCACTCGTCAACACCATTTGTGCTCTGAACTGTGACATAAAGAGCCCCATATCGAACGGTGCTGGCACACAGCCTTGTGGCACAAGTTCCATGGGTGCCGCATTTTGCCAGAAATATTAAAATTCTCAAACGTGGCATTTTCCTTGGTTTGGTTCTTCTCATGCTAAGCTTGTGAAAGCCCCGGTGAGTAGCCCCCACTTGTGTGCTGATAAAACCATTTATAACACTGAGTGAACAGGTAATTGATTTACTTAATGTATGAATAATTGTTCAGAACGGAATCCCTTTGTAACCTGAGGTCTTCCTGCACTGCATTTTCATATTTTGAATAACACTTGCTTTTCACATGACCAGTCAACTGTGAAATCATTTTAAATCCGTCAATAACTTATTGAATGAGCACACCTCTTGCTTCTTTCCTTCCATGCAAATGCTGCTTCATCAGAATGAAGATTACCGCACATGATACCTCATTGTCCATTTAAAAATGACAGAATGCTGTGCCAGTCGATAAACCAATCGATTAGAGAAGGGATTTAAAATGTATTCATTCACATCCACTCAATAACGTCAATCCGGGCATGGCACCAACCCAGCACGATATACACTCATGTGTGTGAAATGCCGTCATTTTAAAATTATTTTATAATCGGTAATGGTAGCATAAATCAGCATTTTTTTTTTCTTTCTAAACGGTTATGGGTTGTAGTCAAATTTTCTAATCGACTCAGCACTAACGTATATATGTATATATTGTGTATGTATATATATATATATATATACTTTTTTTTTTCTTTTTTTCTTTTTTAAATGTGGCTTTTGTTTATTTATATCATTGCAGACCAAACTTATGGGCATGAACTGAGTACATGTTGTTCCTGTTAAAAGGTCAAAAGATAATAATTTTGTGGTTTTATTGAACTAGGGCATGCCCGTACTATATAGATGAGTAATTAAGTTGAATTATTCCTGTAACACTGGGGAATGAACGAGCTTTTGCATTAATACCAATTTCATAACTTTTATGGCGTGTGCCCTGGATTACAATAGGTACAACGTATCCCTGCGTGTCGTAAGAGACGACTAAGAGGGTTGGCGTCAGGAAGGGCATCCAGCCATTAAAAAACATTGCCTCAAAAAGAGAACCATGACAATTACAACGACATATGGTCAGGATACAGCCCGAAGTGGAGATCGGTTTCTGAGGTTTGCGACATGGAATGTAGGGACAATGACAGGGAGATCAGGAGAAGTGGTGGAAGTATTGGTCAGAAGAAGAGTGGACATATGTTGTGTGCAAGAGACGAGATGGAAGGGAAGTGGTGTGAGAATGGTGAAGGGTAGGCAGGGACAGAAATACAAGTTTGTGTGGCAAGGGTGCCTGGAGGGCGTGAATGGTGTTGGTGTCCTGTTTTCTGAGGAGTTTGTAGACAGTGTGGTGAGTGTGACTAGAGTGAGTGATAGGTTGATGATGGTGAAAATGATGATTGGAAAGCTCTTGGTGAATGTCATCTCGGGATATGCTCCGCAGGGTGGTCGGAGCGATGAAGAGAAGGACAAGTTCTGGTGTGCGATAGAGAAGCTGATGGAAAACGTGAAAGATGAGGAAGTTGTTGTGGTAGGAGGAGACCTAAATGGACATGTGGGAAGGAGTATGGATGGTTTTGAGGGAGTTCATGTGGGTTACGGATATGGTGTGAGAAATGGAGAAGGTGAAAGGATTTTGGAGTTTGCTGATGGAGCTGATTTGTTGATTTGTAATACTCGGTTCCAGAAAGAGGATAATAAGCTTGTTACATACACGTCAGGTGGGTCGACGACAACCGTTGACTACCTGATGGTGCGTAGGCAAGATAGGGCTGCAAAGAAAGAGGTAGCAAAGGCGCAGGAGGCATGCAGGAAAATGTTCGGAGAACGCTTGGATTCGGAAGAGGGTCAGAGAGCGGTATTCAGGATTGCAAAGCAGATAGTGAAAGAGAGGTGTGATGTGATGGGGGTGAGTTGCTTGAAGGATGAAGTGGGACAAATCGTTGTGGACCCAGATGGAATTAATGGAAGATGGAAAAGATATATGGAAATGCTGTTGAATACAGAGAATGAATGGGATGGCAACATAGAGAGTAACCCAGTTTTAGGACCGGCAGAGAAGATAACTGAGAAGGAAGTTGAGGAAGCGATAAAAGCAATGAAGAGTAGAAAAGCGGGAGGGCCGACGGGAGTTGTGGGAGATATGTTTAAGGCAGCAGGAAGTTGGGGTGTGAAGAGAATGACAGAGATCTGTAATCTGGCGGTGAAAGAGGGCCGCATTCCAGTGGATTGGGAACTGAGTACCCTCATCCCTCTATACAAGGGGAAAGGTGACCCTCTGGAGTGTGGCTCGTACCGAGCGATAAAGTTATTGGAGCATGGAATGAAGGTATTGGAAAGGGTGTTGGAGAGGAGGATAAGGAAGAAAGTGAAGATCGACGAAATGCAGTTTGGATTTATGCCAGGAAGAGGAACGACAGACGTGCTTTTTATTGTGTGGCAGTTGCAGGAGAAGTACATGGAGAAGAGGAAGAAGTTGTTTCTTGGGTTTGTTGATCTGGAGAAAGCATTAAATAGGGTTCCACGCAAAGTATTGACATGGGCAATGAGGAAGTTAGGAGTGGAGGAATGGTTGATCAGATTATTGATGGCAATGTACAAAAGAGTGCGCACAGCTGTAAGGACGAAGGACGGGAACAGTGGTGAGTTTGAGGTGAAGGTGGGAGTGCATCAGGGGTCGGTACTAAGTCCACTACTATTTGCAGCTGTGATGGAGGTGCTGGCTCAGAACGTAAAGGAGGGTTTACCGTGGGAGTTGTTGTAGGCAGATGATCTGGTGTTGATTGCGGAAAGTATGGATGGACTGAAGGAAAAGATGAACAAGTGGAAGGAATGTATGGAGACAAAAGGTCTGAAGGTGAATATCGGAAAGACGAAGGTGATGGCAAGTGGTAAAGCATGTGGTGAGGTGGAAAGAACTGGGAAGTGCCCCTGTGCTGTGTGCAGGAAGGGTGTCGGAGTGAACTCCATTCAATGTACAATGTGCGCTGAGTGGGTTCATCAAAAATGTCGTGGTCTGAGAGGGTCATTAACCAGTGTGGCAGCTACATTCAAATGTAAGGTGTGCACAGAGGGAGCTGCAGATGGAGGAAATGTTGAGTTGGATCTTGGAGACGGCGTGAAGCTGGAAGGTGTGAAAACATTTTGCTACCTCGGAGACATGCTGAATGGAGAAGGTGGATCAGACTCGGCAACGGTTGCTAGAGTGAGATGTGCATGGAAGAAGTTTCGGGAACTGAGTGGCGTGCTGATGAGGAGGGGAGTGTCGTTGAAGCTGAAGGGAAAGGGGTATGCTGCATGTGTGAGAAGTGTTATGATTTATGGGAGCAAGACATGGGTAATGAACGTAGAGCAGCAACGAAGGTTGGAAAGGGTGGAAATGCGAATGGTTCGATGGATGTGCGGAGTATCGTTGAGAGAGAGGAAGACAAATTATGAATTGCGAAAAATGATGGGAATAGAGCCTATGATTGATGCTGTGAAGAGGAACAGGTTGAGATGGTTTGGTCATGGTTTGAGGAAGGATGAAAGTGACTGGTTGAGAAGAGTGATGGAAATGAATGTAGAAGGAAGTAGAGGACGGGGAAGACCGAGAAAGACTTGGCTAAAGATGGTGGAAGAAGAAATGCGGGCAAGGGGGTTAACAAGGAGAGATGCAGAAAATAGGGCAAGATGGAGAAGATTGTCATGGGGACCGCAAGGCTAACCCCCGCTCCAGCAGGGAAAATGGCCTTAAAATGAATGTTGTTGTTGTTGTTGTATGGTGCCTTGAACCTTGAACTTGGTCTTTAATTTTAATGATTAATCTAGGATGAAAATAGATTAGTTTCGTTTGCATATCCATATACGAGTACACCCACTCACTACGGGAGCGGCAGGAAGGGTCATTCCTCTTTGGGGTATATAGATTACAGTCGATCTATGCTCGGGTCTCCAGAACATTGGATGTGTGTTCATTTACCATGCTTCTTGTGGAGAGATCACCAAGTGGCTTAAGTATTCGAGCAAGCACCCCATTCAAAACTGTTAAGGAATGGCTGGCTTGGCAAGTGCTGGTGTTTCAATTTCGTGTTAAACAGCAGGAGCGAGTTTCAAGGGTTCGCTACGAAAAACGTCATGTTAGTGGCAGGAAGGGTCAGGTTATTTCTCCACCCTTGTGGGGTATATAGAGTACAGTAGATCATCGCTCAGTTCTGTAAGTAAAACGTACCTCACGGATGTCGGGATTCCTCCAAATTTCCTTATTTAGTATTATCAAGAGCATTAGCGACTGTTTAAAAAGTAGAGGCCGTTGAGCCGTTGCTCCCATGATAAGCTATTTATAAACGTTGACTCGACGTTTGTTCAAGGAGGAAAAAACCCTTGGGGAGGTGGGATATTATTGTTATTAATATTGTTTTGTAATAACATTAAAATTATGCTATTATCATTAGTTTTGTTATTAGAAGCAGCCTTGGAAAAACGCCACGATAAAGCTAAATTAACATGGTTATTGGTTATACACCTCAACATGCAACCCAATTGACGGCAATGTCGGGGAAAACTCAGGGAAAAAACCCCCCTTTAGGAGGGTGGGGGGGGGGGGGCGGAAATTAATGCGCTTCAAACTTCATTGTGTAACCCTCAGTCATCCTGTCAAGTTTGGTTGAAGATTGGATAAGTAACAACGGAATGTATCGTGGTCAAACTATCACCAGACAGACAGACAGACGCCAAATTGCGTATTTTAGTGTGATTATGATGCTCACTTGTCTGCAATTTTCCCCGCGATAAATCATTCTCATTCGATAATAATAATAATAAAATGATACTTTGGTGCTATATGTTATTGAAAGCCATGTTGATCTCAGGAATTCATTCATTTTAATTTCATTCCCATCATGTTTAATATGGAAGTAAACAGTCAACGCAACGCACAGCGAGGATTAGACAAAAACTTTGGATTCCAAAGTTTGTTTCGTCAGTCTAGATATTATTTGTATTACTAATTTTGTGTATTTATGTATTTACTGTTGCAATAAATATCCTTCCATATAAACGCATAGATGTTAAACGTATTCGTTGTGGCTATCTCATGACCACAATAAACATGCTTAACAATGTGCACACAGCTGATACCTTTGAGATGAGGCATATGGAGGGATAGATGCAAGATGAAGACCGATGCAGTTGGACTTCAGGTATAGTTTTTACCCCTTAAGGATCAGAAGCTCAAACGTGCAACTCCCTCGGTGGTGTTCTTTCCGTCGGCCTCCAAGGGATGCACGGCTGCTGGCACTTGCCAAATTTGGTTTGAAGCATGCCAGAGCCTTGTAACCCTATATCCGGTATGAGTGCTTCACATATCAGCGCTCCCTAGAAACGAATTAAATGGTGCCTTGTGACCTGGAAATCGCTTTATTATCATTTGGCTGTTGGCTCAATTGATGAAGTTGAAAATTCCTCCAAGCCAAATACTGCACCACGAAAAAAAAAAAAATCCAATTATGAATGAAACGTGAAGTAGTTTTCAATTGAATGCATATTTTGAATACTTGGAAGTTAAATCACCCAGTGGTTCTTAAACTTAAAAAAAAAACTTGTTCACAGTTCACAAATCCAACACAAAACACACACAAATGCACTCAACGAGAGGTGCAAATATGTACATTATATCAACAAATTCATACCAACTTAAAAAACCTCTGAAATATGACATTTCCAGAACAGATGCATTCAGCTTTCAACAGATAATATGTCGTCTGGCTGCGAGGAAGCTGGAAACGGAGAATGGACCCTCTCAAAAACAACTCGTGCGTGAACATGGACAAAATAACTGAGCAATATGGTACTTTCAAAATGATGTATGAATGATAAACGAGGCATTTTGCGCATGCACTGTGTGTGCTTACACTGACTCGGTGGGTAGTGTAAAGTTAGTTAGAGGGTGCAGGTAAATTACCATGGATATTGACACCTGTGGTGCTGATTGTAGAATGTGTTCTGTGAGGATCAGGAGGCAGTAGAATGGCTGGGCGTGTGGTTTGTTGGTCGAAAGTTGACTGAGGCACCCCGCCGGTCACTGGGAGCTCGTCGGCCAGGTAAGGCCATAGGTAGGCTCAGGGAGCCAGTTAGGTTAGTGCATGAGTGGGCCCGAGAATGCTGGAAGAGGACTCAGGTGCCAAATACCAAGGTGGGCATCAGGTGGGAAGTGCCAAGGAGGGCCTTCTCCAGATAGATTAGGGTGAGGAGTAGGCAAGCTCGGGAGATGGCTTCAGCTGCTGGTGAAGCCATACGACCCAGCCCTTAAATTGTGCAAGGGCACAGATAGAAAAATCGTGGGGTGAGACCCAAATTTAGAGGGCTCCACAGTGTGGGCAATGGGAATTCGGGTTCTTAGAACCACATAGTTTAAAGAAGGCCGATTGGCAGGGTACAACCCCGGGGAGATTAAATGTGCAATGATGTTAGTGTAGTTAGGATTTGTGAGACCCCTTCGCACCATCCACAACCATCTACAAGGGGATGGATTTCGTACCACTGGACTTGAAGTTTGATTGGTGAGATGCATCACGACATGAGTATGAAACATTGTGTTCATTCCGCCTTTCCTTCCTGGGAGAACCTGGGGGGAGTTGGGGACGAATTTGGTATAAAGAGGGGACGTGTGAGACAAGACGTAGAGACGAATTGTAAATACAAGGAGGGCTAGGGTAGTGTAGTAGACGGTGGGGGGTACGTATGCTTAGGGCCGGGCTCGAGTTCACTCTGCCGGCGTACCTATCACCCGCTTGTCATACCTTTGTTTTGCATGTTCCACCATGCCTTTAACTTGTGCTCGTTGCGCTTTGTCTACCTCCCCGATCCAGGACCATCACGAGGACTCACCTTGCAGTCGCAGCATCTTGCTGCCATCCATCATCACCCATTATGGACCACTAGCTCTGTGGCCACACCCATTTCCACTGTTGCACTTCCTGGCTGCCCCATCATCTTTCTGGATGGACCACCTGTTGTGTGGCATTGGTGCCACACATATGGACCACCTGTTGGGTGGCATTGGCGTCACACATATGGATCACCTGTTGGGTGGCATTGGCGCCACACATTTGGACCACGTGTCCAGTGGCCCTGCCCATGAATAAAAAGTGATCCATGTGTGCAAGTATGAAGAATTAGATGGCCCTGATCTTGCAATGGCCTGTATACTGGTCAGGGCCAGCCAGTTTTTTTAGCCAACCTACCAAGGCAAGAAGCCACAAGATGTCTCTAGCAACAAGTCCTCCATTCTCCATGCTTTATTCCTTGAGTCCAGGTCCTGGGTCATAGTTTTTGTAAATAAATTGTTTAGTGTAAAATGTAAAAATGTTACCCACCGGTTATGTGTTTATCTATCTATAATTCCAGCAATCTCTGTGTGTCTGTGTGTCTGTGTGTCTGTGTGTCTGTGTGTCTGTGTGTCTGTGTGTTTGTCTGTGACCGCTGTTTCTCGACAGCCACGGGTCCGATATACTTGAAACTTGCCAGGTATATTGCTGGGGACCCGAGGATGTGCCTTTTCAAGGTTTTAAATTAATCGGACAAGTACTTACCGAGCTATGTCCAAAAAACGCTTCAACCAATCAGAGAGCAGCGAGCTATCACGTGTGCCGAACGTGGCGATCAGACTCTGCCTCGGACGGCACATTTGACAGCGTATTCATTTATTTCACGTTGGAAAACTATGTTGCCGTTAAACTATGTTTTAAAACGAATTCAAACTGCGATTAAATTAAAACGATTCATCGTAACTGCGATTTGCGAACTTCCGGACAGTGACGACTTCACTTCCGGCAGCCAATCACAGAACGCTTTGTTGCGTAGGCGTGGCCGATGTGAGACGAGCGGAGCTGAGCGCGTTACGAGCTGACCGCCATTACGGTACGTAATTCGATTTCTTATGCGCATTATTTCTCCCAATTCAGTCAGAGCGAAGGGCGGAAGCGAAGAGCGTTGTTTTTTTTGTTTACGGGCGTACGGGCGGGGTAGAGCGTACGGGTAGCGTTTTTTTTTTTTTTTGGCAAGGAACGGGCACCCACGTACGGGCAATGCCCTAGTTTTCAAAATTCCGGCAATACGCGAACAGTATAAGGTTGTGGGTGCGAATCTGTTGGGTAGTTTCTCAACGCATTAGGAGGGACGTATTTAGTTTTAAAATGTACATTGAAATGTTAAAAAAAACAAAATAAAATGTCGCACACATTAGGATGAGAGTTTAAAATGTTAGGGGAATCACATCTACGTGTCACACTAATAGTAATGTTAAAATAATGCCAGCTCACCCTAGCCGCTCCATGTGGACGACTCGGGTCGAGTCTCAGTGAGAGGAGGGGGTAGTGTTGCGGTTTTGCCATAAAGGCAAACCCCATATAGTTAATTACATGACAACATGTAGCCTGCAGTAGTTAGTTATTTCTTATTAAATGTAAAGATTAACTCCCCTCCCAGTGTTTAGTCATCCATACCAATATGCGTTGAGTAGGCAGGAATCCAAACGATGTGCAGGTAGGCATGGCTAAAGGAACCACCCACATCACCAGCAAGCAGCCAATGACAGGTCGTGGGCACGCAGGACCAATGAGAGATCAAGGACGGGCAGAACAACCAATCAGGTCTGGACTTCGCCTCAGCAATTTGCGACAGCAAACTTTGACCAATGAGAGATCGAGGACGGGCAGAACAGCCAATCAGGTCTGGACTGAACATTCTAGGGAGCTTTTGCCACTCAATATAAGCCGATGCCCATTGCATTTCGGCTTGGCAGTTTGGTTGATGTTCTTCGCTGGCTCGCTGGTTGCTGAAGCTGGGCCGTTTGCTTGCTGATTCCTGGCTGGCTCATTGCTGATTCCTGGCTCGCTCATTGCTGAATCCTCACTGACTGGATGTTCCTCGCTGGCTCACTGATGAATCCCGGTTGCCTGACGTGCTGGTTCATCTTGCTTGCGCAGCAATTCATCCGAGCTGAGTCGTCGTTCCTGCGCTGAAGTTCGTCGTTCGTGCTGACTTTGAGGCGGCGGTTCATCCTTCAGACCTTACTTCACCAGCTGCACATCCGGATCGAGGATCAAACTGCGCGCTGTGCAAAGCCGCAGCCACCCTCGAGTCAGTCCCTGCACGTACATCGGTTCGAGAATAACAGGTGTGTGTGTCATCCTCTGTGTGTGTGAAGGTGCCTTTTGGGTTTAGGTAGGTAAGAATTGATAAGGCTGCCTCTCCGTCCCTTTCGCTTTGTCTTATAAATAAAAGGTTGTACATGTTTCAAACCTGGTCGGATTGCTTTTTTCTCCATTGGCCTAGCATCACCCGAGACCGAATTTGGCTTGAATCGGGCCCGACAATCACGCAAGGTAATGCCACTTTCCGCACCGTGTAGATCGCTCGGCATGAAATAAGTCTTGTTGAAAGCGAGGGTTTAACCCCCGATTTATTCAGCTGCGTGTCTTGAAGGTATTTGGGATTCCTTGAACAGCAAACGCTTCGGTGCGTGGCTGGGAGGTTGGCAGTTGAAATTGCTTAGCAACCCGTCGATCACGAGCTTAGTCGTGGTCGGCAGCCTGTGGACTCGGAGTTTGAGGAGGAGCGGGGTAATAAACTCCCTTTAGTACGTCGACAAACCCGGGATCCGCAACAATATATATATGTATACATATATATATATATATATATATATATATATATATGTGTGTGTGTGTGTGTGTGTGTGTGTGTAATCATATATATAAAGCTTTTTGTGTAATCGTATAATATATGATGTGCTTATGATGATGATGTGCTTATAATCAACGTATGATGTGCTTCCGTCACCAGTAAACTTGAGATTGTGGGGGTTGTTTCAGGAGGAGAGATGTTATTTGGGTGGAGGTGTGGGAACGGTGCAGCATGCACTGAGTGCATGTTCAGTCGCATTGGCAGCAGGACACAATAGAGGTGGCGACATGATCAGGTGCTGGCGGTGGTGGTGCAGATGGTGCAACAAGAGGTGCTGAGGTTGAGAGAAAGAAGAGTGGAGAAGGAGACTGATGGGGGAGAGGTGTGGTTGGTCAAAGAGGGCCAAGTGGTAAGAGGTGGAAAGAGGAGGAGGTGGAAAGCAAGAGGGCTGTCAGGTGTTTGTGATTGGCAGGTGGTGGCAGACCTAAAGCCACAATTGGTATTCCCAGAGGAGATCTGTGCGACAAGGTTGCGGCCTGACATTGTCATTTGGTCAGGTGCAACAAGACAGGTCATCTTAGGGGAATTGTCTGTACCTTGGGAAGAGAATATGGAGGAGGTGCACGAGAGGAAGAGAGGAAAGTACAGAGAGTTGGAGGCAGAGTGCTGGGAGAAGGGTTGGCGAGTTTCGTCTCAGCCATTTGAGGTGGGGTGCAGAGGGTATATTGTCAATACCTTTTCTGCATTTCTTGCTAGGCTGGGAGTGTGTGGGACAGAAAGAAGGAGGATGTGTGACAAGGTGGCCCAGGTTGCCTTAAAAGGCTCATTTTGGATATGGAGGAAGATTATGGAGGCACGTCGAATGGTGTCGGTTGGTTGTGTTTTTTTTTTTGTTTGTTTTTTTTGTACGATTATTATTTCTTATTTTGTGTATATGAGTGAGTGGGTGAGGGTGTGTGTTTTTTGCATGAATTAATTTTTGCATGAGTGTGTGTTTTTGAATGTTGAGTGGTGTATGTTGTAAGGGTAGGTGTTTGGTTGGTTGGTGTTGTGTGTGTGTGTGTGTGTGTGTGTGTGTGTATGAGTGTGTATGTGTGTATATGAATGATCTGGTGTGTTTCGTTGGTGAGTGGTGAGGGGTATAAAGGTGGGTGCTTGAGTGTTCCACCGTGTTTGTTTGGTGCTGTGGATTCTGGATGCGGAGGTGTTATTGTTGTTGTAGTCTGCGTTCGCACTGGCTGGGGGTGGGGGTGGGGGTATGTACACATCCAGGTGTAGTTGCTGCATGTGGATGTGTATGTGCCCCAGCTGGCCTACCTTAGCTGACCGTATCGTGGTTGAAGGGCCGAAACGGGATGATGCTGAGGACCTCAGCTGAGGACCCGGTCAGTGCGGCACACTTGTGACCAGCTGTGTTTTGAACTTATATATATATATATACATATATATATATATATATATATACATATATATATATATATATATATATATATATATATATTGCCATGTGCGATGTCTTATAATCGCGGCTCGCTTCACTCGGCATGTCCACTTACGCCGTGGTTTGGGTGGGGTTATCTCCTTGCTTCACGGTCGGTGTTAGTACTTAGGTAATAGGACTAAATTCGACCAACAACCCTATTTTACACCGACCGGAAGGAACGTGATAGCTCCGGATCGCATTGGCTAGTAAAAAGGACAAGGGGATTAATCCCCCCTTGATAAGGGGAAGGCCGACGTTGGAGATCCGCAACAATGTATGTATATATATATATAAATAAATATATATATATATATATATATATATATATATATATATATATATATATATATATATATATATATATATATATATATACACAGACTTGGCATTTAATATGGAATATTGTTTTTGTGGGGGTGAACTTACTTTTAAAGATGTCTTAGAACCAAAAGTTCATTGGAATTATGTTGAAATTATTCTAGATTTTGTTAATGTGACCTTTAAAAGAAACAAAAACCACATTTGACATTTCGAAACAAATAAATTGATCCTTGAAAGTGATGCAAACTGATATCGAACTCAATTCATGGACAGTACTGTGTTAAACGTCTGTACATTTTCCAGAAGTATCTCTTTATTTTGTACATTAGCCAAAAAATTTTAAAACAAAAACAAAAGTTAAATTACGACTGAGATTACGGACAGTAAAATTACAGTTCATTACTTCGTGTAACCCCCACGAGCATTCAGGAGAGCACGTACACGTTGAGGCATGCTGTTCACGACATTTGCCTGGGTTTAGACAGGAATCGCTTGCCATGCAGTGACAATAGCCTGCTGCAATTCACGCACAGAGGTCGGCTGCTGGTCCAAGTGGTCGATTTGACGTGCTGCTGGTCGATTCTCATGGTCGGAGAGCAGCACAACAATCGGACATAGTCCTGCATATTCGCAACAGCACGAAGCGGGTTTTGGAGACTCACCGATCCTGTGACGCCCTCCAGTACCGGCGTTGCCGGGCGGGGGAAGGGAGACCCATACATTCCCAACCCGTACATTCGCCCTCTCGACTCAAGCTCACTCGGCCAAAAGCCTCGCACAAATTACACCGTGAAGGCCCAATGGTCATGTCTATGCCACAAATCACGGGCGCACTGAATTGAAAATATATAGAACGCTCATACTCCGTGAAAAGTGAAGCCGCTGTGTCGCCATCTTGGTCAGCACGACTCGACCAACTCGCTTCGTGGATCTCGTTTTGTGCGGCAATAAACTGCTCCAATCGGTTACGGAAGGGTTGTGGAAAGACGTTTCACAGCTGTTTCAAAGACATTTAATTCATATCGCACAAAATCGATACAAAACACGATCGCATAAAAGGTGAAAAAACGTGTGACGGGATGGAACATCACGTGATCGCTCTGAGCGAATCATTCTGGCGGCGGGAATGGAACATCACGTGATCGCTCTGAGCGAATCAGCGAGCTGCTCTGGAACCGGCTGAGATTAGCGGGTACTTCGCTGAAATGCGCTGAGGTAAATATGAATAAAATATATGGATCTCGTCAAATATGGTCTCGGCCATGTTCGTCCCAGGCTCAATGGCTATGTTTATGCCAAATATCAAGTACGTGAGCCTCTCCGTTTAGGAGTCTATCGGTAACATTACGGGGGGGAGGGGAGAAGAGTGGGAGGGGGAGAGGGGAGAAGAGGGGGGATGGGGAGGGTGAGGGGTGGGAGGGGGGAGAGGGGGGAGGGGGGAGGGGGGAGGGGGGAGGGTGGGGGGGAGGGGAGAGGGAAGAGGGGGGGATGGGGAGGGTGAGGGATGGGGGAGGGGGTGGGAGGAGGAGGGGAACGGGGGGGAGGGGAGAAGAGTGGGAGGGGGAGAGGGGAGAAGAGGGGTGGATGGGGAGGGTGAGGGATGGGATATATATACATACATATATATATATATATATATATGTATATATATATATATATATATATATATATATATATATATATATATTGTTGCGGATATGGCATTTGGCCTCCATATCCGCTTGTAAATATTCCCCTATTTCCCCAATACTCCCCAACTATCCCCAATCCCCCATTCCCTAGTCCCATTGTCTGTAAACAACACTCTGTAGAACCGACCTTCCCCTTTTGCCCCATTAAATGTCGTGCCCAGGTCCACCGCATCTCACGTAGACAACTTTCGGACATCTTGCAAGTTATTCTTAGTCTATGTCAGTTAAGGACTCGTTTCCATTAATTCTGACTCTTCGTTGCACCAGAATGTGATTGTATGGCACCAATAGTGAGTTTAGGACCTCCCCATACCTCCTCCCATCTTCCCCATGCAACAACAACAACAACAACAACAACTACAACAACAACTACAACAACAGAGGGGGGCGGCGCGCGCGGGGAGTGTGCGTCCTCACTCCGGCTCGGTTAGTCGCCATTACCCATGTGCGCCGACGGGGTTACCACGAAGGGGCTGCCTGTCGGCCCCTCGTCAAGGGCGGAGCCGGTAACCCCCCCGCACCCAATGAGAAGCAACGGGCCGATTCCATCTGGGGCGGAGCTAACGAGCCGAGGGCGTGTCACTCCCCGCCGGATATACGCGACGACTAACCGGATGTGAGGTCAGATGCGCCCCCAGCTTGGAGAAAGAAAGTCACCTTCGAGCGCTGAGTGAGACCTCCCGCATCTCTGGACCGGAGCGGGTCGATTCTGTCCTTGAGCCAAGAGTGCACCTTGAGCCATCGACTGCCCGCTTTCCTTGCCATCAATCCCCGTGTGAGTCAGTTTTGTCCTGTTTATCTGTGGTCTGTCGGGAATAAGATAAGTGTGTCTAAGTGCCTATCTTTCTATGCTGTCCCTCTCATTCCTGTAATCTAACCTTCTGCCATATTATAACCTCCTCCGGAGGTCTTGAGAACCGTATCCCTGGAGTCGTGTCATTTTAATCCCAGCCGTTGTGTCCTTTTCCTCAATTGATTTAGCGTAGCGCGACTCGGCAACGTTCGAGTATAATCGGGTAACTTGTGCGGACACGGCGGCCATTCCGCTCGGCCCACCATAACATCAAAGTCGTGTCTGTAACAATTGGTGTCAGGAGTGGGATTCGGACCTGGGACTAAATTTATTAGGCCCAAATTTTGGAACACCAATTGTACCACTAGGGTAACAATTGGTGTTGGGATGTAGAATTCAATCTGGAGCGCGTTTCCCGCGCTCGAAATTATAACGGCGAAATTTGATTGTGTTTTACAAAAAAATAAAAACCCGAATTTTGAAAGTCGCGCCATGGTGGATCAAGACAGCTGGGGTCCGGTAGAGGAGAGTGAGGCAGGGTCGGTCCAGGACCAAATTGAGGGACGCGAGGAGAGCGAAGCAGCGAGGGTAGCAGACGCACAAAATAGCGTCGTTGCGCCCGACATTGCGGGTGCGCAAAATGGCGCCTCGCTGGTCGCGGCGCCCGCGACCGTGGCAGCGCCCCTGGTGGATTTGAACCTTTTTTTTCTACAAATGAAGGCCCTTATGGACAAGAATAGCGAAGAAATGGAAAGCAGAATGATGGGGGTAATGGGGAACCGGATGGATGCTCAGAGTGAGCGATTGGAGGGCCAAATGGGGGTAATGGGAAACCAATTGGGGGTAATGGGAAGCCAAATGGGGGTAATGAGGGACGAAGCGAGGGGTACCGGTGAGGGGTTAGACAATAATTTTAAGGGTTTAGACAAGAAATTTGGGAAGTTAGACGACAAATTTGAGGGGTTAGACAACGGGATAAAAGAGGTGAAAAATGGGTTAATAGGGGTAGAAAATAGAATGGCTGCCCAGGAGAATCAGATAGAGGGAGTGAAAAATGGGTTAGAGGGGTTAGAAAACAGGATGGAAGGCAAATTGAGGGACATGAGGGACCAAGCGGAAAGGGAAGTTAACCAAATGGGGCAGCAGATAGAGGGGGTCAGAATGGGGGTAGAAACCAAACTGGATGCTCACAGGGAGGAAATGGAGCAGATGAGGGTGGCATCTGGGCAGGAGATGCAAGTGATGGGAGAGGAGATCAGAAGAGGAGTGAGTGAGGAGGTCGGAGGAGTGCGCGAGGAGGTGAGGCACTGTAAGGAGCGCATGGAGAAGGAGGTGAGAAAGGGGACTGTAAAGTTACAAGGGGGCATAGAGGACCTGACGCAGGAAGTAGAACAACTGACAGAGGGACAAAAAGAACTAATGGACCAGGTAAAGAAGAACACAGCGGTAATAGGAGGGTTAAAAGCGACACAAAATGACCTAAAAAACGACTTGGTAGCGACGAAGAGGGAATGTCAGATGGTACGTGAGGGACTGACAACGAGGTTGGACGAGGTGATAGAGGTAATGGAGACGAAGGACCGGCAGGTGAGGACGCACATGGAAACGGTCAAAGTAGCCTTGGAGGACGAGCTTGAGGAGACGTACCGGGGAATAAAAGAGGTGAAGCAGAAACTAGAAGAAGTGGAAGAAGGGGTGAGCGAAATTAAGAAGCGACGGAGAGAGGATAAGAAAGAGATAAAAGAGGAGATAAAAGAATTGGTCCAAAGTCTGTGTTTGGATCGTGATGATGTGCTCATTAACCGGATGAGGGATTCGCAGGTGATGGAGGAGAAGCGAAGAGGAAGAGGACCCGGTGTAAGTGGTGACCAATATGGTCATGCGTATGATGCGCCAGGGGATTTAAGAAGCTTGGGGGTCGAGATGGACCCGGGTGTTCGTGAGAGGCCGTTGGTGAAGTGTGCGACAGGTCTGGTGTGCGAAAAAGGAGGTGTGCGAGGAAGTCCGACTCTGGGGTGTGTGAGGAAAAAGTGCGTGCCAAGGAGTGAGGGTGCTGGCGAGAATGAGTCGGTCGTAGCGCGTGTGCGAGGGAGCACATGGAAGCGCGGTGTGGTAAGTGTTACAGAGGGTGTGACGGGAGAGTGTGCGCGAGAAAGGTGTGCGCGAGAAAGGTGTGTGACGGACGGGTGCATGGGGAAAGAGTGCGCTGTCAAAGGCAAGGAAGAATGCACACCTGTGGTGAGTGTTACAGAGGGTGTAACGGGAGAGTGTGCGCGAGAAAGGTGTGTAACGGACAGGTGCCTGAGGAAAGAGTGCGCTGTCGGGAGTAAGGGTGAGTGCGTTGTCAAGAATGGAGGTGAGAGTAGTGAGAGTGACAAGGAGAGTGAGTTGGTTGTGACAGGTGAGCGAGGATGTACACCTGGGATGGAAGGATGCACACCTGGAATGGTAGAGCGTGAGTGGGAATGCACGCTGGAGTTGGTGGTGAGGCACGTGGTTGGGTGTGCGAATGAGAGCACACCTGTGATTGTCACAGAGGAGGTGACCGAGGAGGGGGTGCGAAGAGGTGTGTTGGTGAGGTGTGCGACCAACGAATGTGTGCCAAAGTGTTCGGTGGTCAGGTGTGTGACCAAGGCTGTGAGTGGAATGAGGGTACCTGGGTGTGTAAGGAAAGGTACGAGGAGCATGGAAACGGCTGGATGTGTGAGCAAGGAACGGGCTGCGGGGTGTAAGCATGCAGGTGAAGCATCGACGTTACACGGGTTAGAGGTTAGAGCGACTTTTAGCCGAATCGGGCCCTCGGTGCGTGCTGGGCCTCGCTTTGAACGGCCGCGTCCGTGCTCCACTAGGCGGAGCGGGCAGCCCGATAGAAAGGGTCGTCATGGCGACCACTTTTTGTTGAGGCATTCCGGCAGGTCGAGATCGAGCCATGGGATGGCTCCACGCCGAGATGGTGCGTGGGATCTCGGCCCGGGTAAGCCCCCATCCCTGCACCGAGTGCCGGACGCATCCAGCCGCTGGCACAGAACAACCCGCATTCATGGCTTGGCTTTACGGAGCCGGGCTTTGGACAGGGATTGGCGCACCGAGAGGCATTAGTGAGTAGACTGGGTGATGAGGTTAGTGTTTTGGCCCCAAAATTAGAGAAAAACAAAATTTGATGATTGGCAAAGGATTGGCAGAGTGATGATTGGTAATGGTACAGTGATGGGTAGTGATTGGCAAATTTTTGATTTGTTGAAATTTGATGTGCAAAATTGGTAGTGAGCGATGGGCCCAGTGGGTAAGGGTGGCATCCCTGCCACCCTTCCCATGTGGGGGCAAAGGAGCAATAGCTTATGGGGTGTATGGCAGTGAAAACTAGCCCGGGTGGGTTAGGTTATATTGTAGGGATCTAGCGAAGATGACATTAGGTAACGTTAAGTTTAGTTAGTGACTGATACCTGTAGTGGGGACGCAGGTAGATTAGTGTGGATAATAATGACGTGGGAGCTAGGGTGGGCTTCAAAAAATCAAAATGCAGATGGTCTCCGGGACATGGTCTATTTTTGTTCCTTTTGGTGTCAAAGGAAACCACACCAGATTTGAATGGAATCCAATAATATTTAGGGGTGCCACATCAGTGATGAATTTTCCCCCATGCAAAAATAGGCATTCCCATTTTTTGGGCTGTATATACACAAAATAAATACATAATTATATATATACATTAAATATAATATTAAAAATAAATATATAGTAAATATACATTAAATAATAATAATATATATTATATTATACATTATATATACAATTATACGATAGACAATTATACAAATATAGACAAATATAATACATTAAATAATATATTAAAAATAAATATAATATATTAAAATTTAAATATAATAAATAAATATATAGTTATACAATATATATACATTATAATTAAATATACATTAAATTTATACATAAAATATACATTAAATAATAAATATACATAAATACACATTATACATTATATATATAGTTATATACAATATATTATACATACAGTTTTGAGACTTCCTATGATCACTATCTGGGCAATTTTCATGCATGTTTTGTACAGGTTCCCGGGGTCAGGGGTACGCTTTTTTAGTGTGTAATATGTAGGCCTAACTTATTGACTGTGGCTCTTTTGTAGAGAGTGACCCTGTGGAGTAAGAATTAACAGGATTTTACCCACATTCTTGCGTATTTTGCAGATATGGCATGTGCTAGTACCAGTGTTTCATTGAAAACTCGGGCTCAGGATAATGTGTATCTCATTGGGTCCACTTCTGGAGATGCCATCAAAGGTGCCAAGCTCCCGACTGTGCATCAATCTCTTGTCCTGTTTTTCCATCACCTGAAGAAGGAGAATCGCACTGCCCGGGAGAGTGCAACCCTCACCATTGAAGAGGTTGTGAAGTTCTGGGAAAAAGCTCACCTACCTACAACGACGAAGCAGCACTGCATCCATCGTTTGGAGAGGCTATATGAAGAATGGAGGAGCCTCCAAAAAGGTGCAAAGCGGGGTGGTGCGACCCAAGAGAAAAAGGAAGCATCCTTCAAGGCCTCCTTGGAGAAGACGTTTGATCTTAGGCATGCAGATTCGGAGGCCATAATCACCAACCCCGAGGACAGGAAGTTTCTTCACGATCAATTCTCAGAGAGGAAGGCTTCAATGGGATCTGTAGACACTGTGTTGGAAGCAAAAACGAAGCGAAAGAAAGAAAGGGAAGAAAAGGAGAAGACTAAGGCAGAGAAGGAAAATAAGAGACAGGAAATGGTCATGAAGGGTGCTACTGCTATGGAAGTCACAGACTCAGACTCTGACTCTGAGACCACGGCACAGGCTGGTTCTTCATCATCTGATGGTGGGATATCTCGTCCCAAGAAAAGAAGGCCTATCAACATTGTCACTCCTGAAGTCGCAGCTTCTTTGGATCGTACGAAAACAAGTGACCGAATGGCTGTCCACAACTTGGCATCCATTTGTAGAGCAGTAGGATGGGATCCTGCAGAGCTGGCACTGAACCGATGGACAGTGCGGCGGAATCGCATGATGCATCGATGCAAAACCATGGACGAAATAAAAGAAGCATTTCATCATAATGTGCAGGGTCCTTTAGTGGTCCATTGGGATGGAAAGCTTCTTCCCGATGTCACTGGAGATTTTGTGCATGTGAAGGTGGATCGTCTTCCAATCCTTGTGTCCAACCAGTACCATGGAATGGAGCAGCTGTTGAATGTTCCCAAGTTACCTGACGGGGGAGGAGAAGCTATGGCAACCGCTGTAGTGGACACACTGAAGAGCTTGATCCTTGTGGGCAAGGTGAAGGCTTTGTCTTTTGACACAACGGCCAGCAATTCAGGTGTTCGTGGAGGGGCTGCTGTCCTCATTGAAAAGAAGCTACATACTGAACTAATTCATTTGGCTTGCCACCATCATGCGCACGAAATCATTCTGGGAGATGTTTTCACCACTCTTTTCGGTCCTTCATCAGGCCCTGACATCCAGCTTTTTAAGCGGTTTCAGGCGGAGTGGCCGTCCATTGCCCATCACCAACCAAAAAATGGATTCACAGATCCTGATACGGCAGCTGAGTTTGCACAGAACAATGACATGATGGATGAAGCTCTGGAATTTGCTCTTGTGTGTTTGAAAGATCAGCAGCCACGAGATGATTATCGTGAACTCCTAGAACTGACTGTCATCTACATGGGAGGAATCCCACCTCGTGGAATCCAGATCATGGCTCCAGGAGTAATGCACAGAGCCAGATGGATGGCAAAAGCACTATATTCACTACAGGTGTTCATGTTTCGGTCAGAGTTCCACTTGACACTTCGAGAGGCGAGAGAACTCCGAGCCTTCAACATTTTTGTCTGCCTTGTGTATGTACAGGCTTGGTTTCGGGCTCCACAAGCTATTGAGGCTCCCCTGAATGACATTAACCTCTTCAAGAAGTTGGAAAAGTTTGAACAAATCAATCAGAAGATGGCTCAGGCAGCCTTGAAGGCACTTGGCCACCACACGTGGTACATGAGCCCAGTACTAGTGGCATTTGCATTCTTTGACACCAGAATTGACAAAGAAAGCAAGATCAATATGATTGAAGCATTGAAAAATGACGGTGAAAACCCCTCTCCAAAGAGACCAGCTATCAAACGAGGAACCGCCCTGTCAATCGCTGGCCTCATAACAAAACACACCAAGCATTTCTTCAGCATCCTAGGGACCCCAACTGATTGGATGGATAAGGATCCTGGTTCATGGGAGCAAGAAACCAGCTTTCAGGAAGCAAAGAAAGCCGCCAGTGGCTTAGTCGTGGTGAACGACAGGGCAGAAAGGGGTGTCGCATTGATACAAGACTACAAAAAGCTCCTTACAAAGGCTGAAGAGCAAAAGCAAGCTCTGCTCCAAGTTGTTGCTGCTCACAGGAAGATGTACCCCGATGCCAGGAAGGCAACAGTGGTGAAACAGGCCCAGAAATAGGAGTTACATTTCTCACTATATTTGGGTTTTTAAATATTATGTGATATGGTGTCTCTTCATTTTATGAACTGAACATTTGGATTGTTATCATTGAATTTGAGTTTTCATAGCAATATAGTGCTATTTGTGCAGCTATTGTAACTTGTGTTTGCTAGAATACAAAGAAAGTGAGTGGAGGGTGGATTTTCATAAAACAAACTTCTGGTTTTGCTTTCGATCCATATATAGAAAAGTTTTGTAGACACCTTTAGTTTGAAGGCTGATGTGGCACCCCTAAATAAAATCAGATTGCTTTCATATTTGGTGTCTTTTCATTTTGGAACAAAAGGAACAACATAAAGCCATGTCCCAGTAAATATTTTTAAAACATTATTTTGAGCACCACCCTAGTGGGAGCGCAATAGTTTAAAGGGACGACTGGGAAGCGCAAGTTTCAGAAGGGAGTAGTTAGCTGAGATGATGCCGTGTGTGTGAGAATTGAACAGGTGTGATTGCACAGGTGTGCAACTGGACAGGTGTGTGGAGCAGTGTGTGAGTAATGAGTGTTGTGGATCAGCGCGAATGCGCTTGGGGAGAGAAGGGTGCAGGTGGCACCAGGTGTGAGAGCACAGGTGTGCAGGTACAGGTGTGTGGAGAGAGTTGGAGTAAGTGGTACGGAGTGGTGTGCATGGTGCGAAGGTGTGAATGGGGGAAGAGTGGACCCCCATCACGGATACCCGGGGCGGGTAGTGTAAGTGTTAGGTAGAGGGTATAGGTAAATTGTGGTTGGATATTGGCATTTGTGGTGTGGTTGCAGAATGGTATTGTGGATGGGTGCATTAGTGTTGTGGAAATGGCTGGGCGTGTAGCCTGTTAGTGTGTGTAGTTGGTTGGGCACTCCACCACTGTGAGGATGTCGGCCAGGTGAGGCCGCAGGTGGGCTCTGGGAGCCGGTAGTTGTGAGTGGGTGCCTGAGGATCCCGGGTGTGGATCGGGCAGCCCAGTGCCAGAGAGGGCACCGAGTGGGGAGAGCGCCAGAGGGCCTTCCCCAGGTAGTTAGGTTAGGGTAAGGAGCAGGTAAGCTCGGAGGCAACTGCAGTGGTGGGGGTGTGCAGGTGGGTAGACCCGCTGTGAGAGGTACACGCCACAGCCCGGAAATTGTGCGAGGGCACCGGGAGATGAATCGGGGGAGTGAGACCCCAAATTGAAAAGCACCACAGTTTGCTCAATGGGAATTGGTTTTTAGAACCCATAGTGTAAGAGGGCCAATGGTTTGGCCGGAGAAAGACCCCGGGTAGTGTAAAGTTGTTAAAGTCATTTAGGAAATAGTTAGGATTGATGAACCTGTCGCACCATACGCAGCCACTTACCTGTGGTGATGATGATGACTCCACACCTGTGTTTTCTTTGTTCTGTGTGCAGGAACTGAGAATTGCTGTGTGGATTGGTGAGACGCATCACGACGTGGATGAGACATTGGGGTGATTCCATCTCTCCCTCCTTAGGAGGGACTGATGATGAATTGGTGATGACAAATTATGATGTTGAGTTGGAAATGGCAAATTTTGATGAAAGTTGAAAATGGCAAATTTGATTGGTTAGGAGGGAGAGAAGACGAATTTGGTTTATGGGAGGAACGGGGAAGACAGTAGGGACGTTTGTTGATTAGTAAAATAGATGTTTATGGGTAGTGTTGTGTTTTGTGGATACAGTAAGGGGTAAGGGAGGGGCCATGTAGGTTACCTGGTGGGGGGGGGGGGAGCGTACGGTAGGAACGTACCTGTCTCACCTGGTTCCCATGTGCCCCTAGTGTGCATTACCTTGTGTTGCGTGCACTTTTGCGCCCTTACCACCTTACTCACTTGTCTTTTCTTTTGTCTCCCACCTCCGAGGATCTGGCTTTGGGGCAGAGAGAGAGGAGAGAGAGGTGCTGGCTACGCAGTTGTGGGCCTGCACTTTCGCTGCTTGCTGCCTGGATCGATACACCATATGGACCACAATGTTTGTGGCCGCCCACCATGGACCGCAGTTTTTTTGCGGCCAAGCACCACCCATTGATGGACCTCTGGGTCAACGTGGCACCTATGCCAAACAGGTGAACCACTAAGAGTTGGCCCCCTGACGGCCACAATAAAGAAATGGACGCGGTTGGCGCCTTTCTTTATTTTTGAAAGCAGTAAGAAGGCCAAGTGCACCACACGAAGGCAAGACCAGCGGCAGACCATC
Organism: Myxine glutinosa; assembly: GCF_964187855.1. NCBI lineage: Eukaryota > Metazoa > Chordata > Myxini > Myxiniformes > Myxinidae > Myxine > Myxine glutinosa. The sequence goes on from NC_136268.1 coordinate 122,001,725, forward strand.
GGCCGGCTGCGACACCACACCGTGATTTATAGACACTTTATTGGTGCACCGGATGGTGCTGACTGTGTGATGGGGTGGTGCTTTTGGTGTTTGGAAGGGGTGCTCTGCACATTATTAAAGGCCGTAAGGCCACAGAGCACTCGTGGGTTGGTGTATCGATGCTGGCATGCGTGCTCTCTCTATGCATAACATCTGCATGTGTTCCTCCAAAAACAGGTCCTGGATCGTAGTGTAAATATCAGCGTAGTCTTGTAAATAATGCTCCCTACCGGCTGTATGTTTAGTTTGCGAATTCTTTCCGCGATTCGGTTATCCTGTGGGTGTGTTTCTGAGAGGAGAAGGGTGCAACGTCGCAGGGGGACATATTTACTCATTTGTGAATATCTGTAAAACTGTCGCACTCAGGGTAGAGTTAATAGTAGAGGGAACTACATCTGAGTGCCACACTAAAATAGGTAAAAATTTATCGGGTCGGGACGCCCCGAGGGTAGAGAAGGGTGCAATGTTGCGGATATGGCATTTGGCCTCCATATCCGCTTGTAAATATTCCCCTATTTCCCCAATACTCCCAAACTATCCCCAATCCCCCATTCCCTAGTCCCATTGTCTGTAAACAACACTCTGTAGAACCGACCTTCCCCTTTTCCCCCCATTAAATGTCGTGCCCAGGTCCACCGCATCTCACGTAGACAACTTTCGGACATCTTGCTAGTTATTCTTAGTCTATGTCAGTTAAGGACTCGTTTCCATTAATTCTGACTCTTCATTGCACCAGAATGTGATTGTATGGCACCAATAGTGAGTTTAGGACCTCCCCATACCTCCTCCCATCTTCCCCATGCAACAACAACAACAACAACAACAACTACAACAACAACTACAACAACAGAGGGGGGCGGCACGCGCGGGGAGTGTGCGTCCTCACTCCGGCTCGGTTAGCCGCCATTACCCATGTGCGCCGACGGGGTTACCACGAAGGGGCTGCCTGTCGGCCCCTCGTCAAGGGCGGAGCCGGTAACCCCCCCCGCACCCAATGAGAAGCAACGGGCCGATTCCATCTGGGGCAGAGCTAACGAGCCGAGGGCGTGTCACTCCCCGCCGGATATACGCGACGACTAACCGGATGTGAGGTCAGATGCGCCCCCAGCTTGGAGAAAGAAAGTCACCTTCGAGCGCTGAGTGAGACCTCCCGCATCTCTGGACCGGAGTGGGTCGATTCTGTCCTTGAGCCAAGAGTGCACCTTGAGCCATCGACTGCCCGCTTTCCTTGCCATCAATCCCCATGTGAGTCAGTTTTGTCCTGTTTATCTGTGGTCTGTCGGGAATAAGATAAGTGTGTCTAAGTGCCTATCTTTCTATGCTGTCCCTCTCATTCCTGTAATCTAACCTTCCGCCATATTATAACCTCCTCCGGAGGTCTTGAGAACCGTATCCCTGGAGTCGTGTCATTTTAATCCCAGCCGTTGTGTCCTTTTCCTCAATTGATTTAGCGTAGCGCGACTCGGCAACGTTCGAGTATAATCGGGTAACTTGTGCGGACACGGCGGCCATTCCGCTCGGCCCACCATAACATCAAAGTCGTGTCTGTAACAATATATATATATATCGGACATATATATATTCATATATATATATATATATATAATTATATTGTCGTACGAATCTTCCCCCATCCAAAACCTTGATCTTTTCTACCCCTAATTCACCCCAGATCCACTTTTTTGAAATACCTTCTTTCCTGGAAATCCTTGCAGTGTCCAAGTGTTTTATACTTCTCCGACCTCCCCCTTCCCACGCCTCCTCGCCCCACCCCCCCCCCTTCCCACGCCTCCGGCCCCCAAGCCCTCTCCCTCCCACAGATCTCCCGATATCCCTGCTCTCAAATGTTGTGTTTGTATGCTTTCCCCTCTCTCCCCATCTTGTCTACCGCTCCCCTTATTTCATGTTTTATGTGTCTGTTTGATTATTTGTGTGATTAATGTTTGCTCTTTCACGAGCCTTGATCTTGTATACAAAAAAAAGGAAAAAAAAAGATACCTATCTGTCTGAAACATCGTGTGGTTAGGCACGCGGAGCGTGCCGGGTCACGTTCGGTTTTAAAATTTTGCATTGATCCGTTCAGCGGTTCTGGAGAAGATATGTTTAAAGTTAATGACGTCAGAGGCAATGGCAGCCAATGTACATCAAAATTGCAAAATCAAAATTATTAATGCACTAAGTTACATTGGTATCTATAATGAGTAAAGGTTTCGTAGAGCTAGCTGTAACGGTTTTCTTGGAAACACCTCCCACAAATTTAGTGAGAATAATAATCATTGCAAGAACAATTGGCTTCCGGTGGGAACCTCACTGGAAGCATCACAATAAAATAAAGGATCTTAAGAGTCGACATTGCATGTCATCACTCTGGCTAATTTAGAAATTGCTTGCCTCACTGCCATTGGGTAAGCAATTTCATTTTTCATTTTATTGCATGTGCAGCCTGCGGTTGCTGGTCGCGTCATTGCTGTGATCACAGCTGTGCCACTGATGCAGTGCTCCCTGTAAGTTAATGGAGGAATTTAGAATTTGTTCAGGATGACGGAAAGAGCTCGCCTACTCTTCGGGAAGGACACCGTGGGATCTTTAACGTCCATCATCGATGGCGTCAGGAAGGGCATCCGGCCATAAAAAACATTGCCTCAAACAGGGAACCATGATTGTCATGGGGCCCGCAAGGCTAACCCCCGCTCTAGCGGGGAAAAATGGCCTTAAAACGATCATTCATCGACGGCAGACGGGACACCCAGTTTAATGTTCATCCGAGGGATGGCCATGAATGATTATAATTAATAGATTTTATCCTGTTGGGGATCCATCTTGTTCAGATACGGTGTCCATACTTCAAAGCGTTGGGAAAGCTATGGCACATCATGTAACGAAGACATCGTGAAACCTTGCCCTCTGAACAGCCTCCCTGCCCCCAATCATGGCAGCTGTTAAACAGCTCAGATGCCTGAACGAAATTGGCATGATGAAATTGGAGGCTGGAACTGACATATGAACATTATATCACAATATGATGCCTGATTACAAAAATAGATGTTTTTATTATGATTATAAAAGTCCATGTCCAGAAATGGGAAACAATAAAACCAGCAAACCGAGCCTGTCCTTTACATTATCTTATAATTTGATTTTCAGCAAACCGAGCCTGGCCATGTTTTCACACCTGTCTGTCTGTTTGTTTGTCTGTGTTTGTGAACAGTGTATCTCACAAAGTTGTGGACTGGTTTGGGCAAAATTTGGTGGAGAGGTTGGGTTTGTGGCATGAGCAAAATGATTACATTTTGGTAAAGATCGGGATCTGGTTCCGATACTTGAATTTATAAGTTATTCTTCACCAATGATGCCTTCATGCCTTGCTATTTATTGAAAAGGGCCAAAAACGATACAAAACACGATATGTCAAAAAGATGTGGACGGATATGGACGAAACTTGGTGGACATGTTGTGTGTGTGACAAGGAAGAATCGATTCAATTTTGGTGAAGATTCGAATTCGGATCCGGACCAGAGGATTTTTATAAAGTGATTTTTCACAATTAAGTGATCGGGCTAAACCGATACGTAGCACGATATCTCAAAAAGTTACTGGCGGATTCCAACGAAACTTGGTGTACAGATTGAGTGTATGACAAGGACGAAGTGGTTCGATTTTGGTGGGGATCCGGATACGAGAATATGTATATTTATTTTTAGGTGATTTTTCACAATCAAGTGATGGGGATTAAACTGATATATAGCACGATATCTCAAAAAGTTGTGAACGGATTCCGACTAAACTTGGTGAATAAGTTGGTTAGATGACAAGAACAACCCCATGAGGTTTTGGTTCTAAAATACAAAAATGTAAACTTCTGGGATACAAAATGTAAACTGTTCAGCTTTGTAGAGGTATGCGCTCGACTGAGGGCCGTTCTAGTCTAATCATAGGTTTATTCCTAATTTATCTTTTGAATATTCAAATAAATCCCAGGTGTACTTGGCAATAAAACTTGGCCTTTTCTCAGCTGTATATGGCAATAAATCATTGGCCAAAACACAAATCGCTGAATAACATGGGATGCACAGGTCAGTTAGCTGCACCTCAGTTTCAACTTCCACATTCCAAATATCGATGTGACAAAAGCAAAGTCTATGATTACAGGAAAAATTATCCAAACTGTCAATTGATAAATCAATTGTCAATTGAGTGACGGGATCCTTTTCCCATCTGTTCCCATTTTTACAAGCCCCAGTTGCTGAATTAATAGGAGAAGGCTCTCAATAACATCAGTCTGTTATCACACCTTATATTAGAGTATTATATATCAGTAAGAACAGTGACAAAGGAATTTGCAAGATACACAAATCACAATAACATCTGTATTTTCTGATTTTCTTTTAGACAATTATAGTTGTATTGTGATTATTAGAATAATAAACAGTTTCACTCTTGTGTATTTTATCGTTTTTTAAACATTCATTTGGGGAATTCCAGTCAAGTGTTTGCTGTTTATGACACTTGTATAAAAAGGTAAACATCCTGCTCTTAAGAAACACTAGAAAAAAAGACCGGTCGCTTCACTGACGGAAATGCCAATCTTTGCTGTGATGGCTAATGTATGGGGGAAAAAAAAAAAAAAGGATTCCTGAGAGATGCTGCTCTCCGTGCAGGGAGAACCAACGTCACTTGTTGGCATTTGCAGTTTTGAGAGGCGTGTCCATGTACCATACAAATATATATATATATATATATATATATATATATATATATATATATATATATATATAAATATATATATATATATATATATATATATATATATATATATATATATATATATATATATATATATATATATATATATATATATATATAAAGCAGTAAAGTATGTTTGTTTGTTTGTCCTCTTATAACTCAAGAACTACTCATCGCAGAGAAAAACCAAAGGCATATTCGGAATCAGTACGTCTCAGAGCAACTACAGCACACCTTAAATTTTAAAAAACTTCGGGCTTTAAAATTAGCGTATTAGCGCAGAAGCGCTAGCAGAAGAGGGAGGGAATCGAAGGGAGGGAGCGCAGCGCTCCCTCTAGCGCTTCGCAGCGCCAGCGCTTCTGTTAGCGTAATGGTGCACAGGCGGTTCTCACTCTTGCGCATGCGCAAATGCGCTGTTCCGATGCTTCATGTTCCTGCAAAGACTTTGGCGCATGCGCAAATGACGACACATGGGCCACTGTATGTTCGTTTAATACGTACGTGCTTTGATGGGCGCGGCGTATGGCGTTCATGAAATGGTCGAATGCGGAAGTGCTTGAAGCCGTTGCGAGCGACTCGCACGATCTCTTGTCATGGTCCACAAGATTATCACAGAGACGTGCAGCTTCCAGCATTACGAGATATGATCGAGACCTAACTTTTGAGACCAGTCCCAGCCTTCTAGGCCCCGTGGTTGGTTCAGACGACCCCGACAAAGGACGTGTTGGATTTTATTGCGAGCTGATTCGAGCACCGACGTGCCGGCGAACAAAACCAGTCATATCATTTTAACGAGTGGTTCGATTTTTACAAAATAAACTTTTTCTTGAAGGGCTGAACCATGCGCTCACAACTATACCGAGTTTGACCCTGGGAGAGCCGTTTTGCGCCGGCAAAGGCGCCTTGTTTTCCGTGATGACCATGTCGTGCTGCATAGATTACCATAAATTATAATATATTACTGGCGGCGCGTTCCGTGACGTCACGGCTCACTTAATTGCAATTATCTCTGGGATTCCTTGGCCGAATCGTACCAACTTCTATATATATAAAGCAGTAAAGTATGTTTGTTTGTCCTCTTATAACTCGAGAACTACTCATCGCAGAGAAAAACCAAAGGCATATTCGGAATCAGTACGTCTCAGAGCAACTACAGCACACCTTAAATTTTAAAAAACTTTGGGTTTTAAAATTAGCGTATTAGCGCAGAAACGCTAGCAGAAGAGGGAGGGAATCGAAGGGAGGGAGCGCAGCGCTCCCTCTAGCGCTTCGCAGCGCCAGCGCTTCTGTTAGCGTAATTAGCGTATTTCGGAACGTTAATTTTTCAACTTCATTATTCGGAATCAGTACGTCCCAGAGAAACTTCGTAATGTTAATTTTTCAACTTCATCCGATTGACATGGGACCAACGGCATGTGACAGAGAGTGAAACATACATGCTACATTTATTTGACGACAATGAGTTCCGACTTCCGGGTTCGTGCCGCCAACCCTGTTAGGCGCCTCTTGCGGCACACAGGGAATTACCAGTGAACTGGTACTCAATTTGCCGACCTCGGTAGGATGACAGGCTGAGTCAACCTCCCTGGTGTTAAGGGGGAGGAGGAGGGGAGGGGGAAGAGGAGGGGAACGGGGGGGGAGGGGGGGGAGAGGGTGGGGAGGGGGAGGGGGGGAGAGGGTGGGGAGGGGGAGGGGGGAGGGGCCCTTCTTCCCCCGGGCACCCCCACACCATGTATATATATATTTGGATCACATACACTCCCGGGAGTTACCCGAATCCACCGTGGTTGGATTTATTGAAATCTGTTAATCCATTCTCAAGTTATAACATGACAAACAAACAGACAGACAGACAGACACGGCTCCTTTTATAATATAGATTAACTAGTGGGGGCACCCATGGGAATCCCACAGGCATGGACCTGTGTGACATCTGGACATCTTCATTTAGATGCTGCACATTCAGTTTTACAAAATGGTTCCATGGATGTAATCCACATAATTTATTTACCTCTGATAACATGTGAATGCATGTGCATGCACATGGGAAATACAGTTTGAAATGTGTAATTACACTTAATGTAAAATGTGACTTCAAGAGCTCAAATGCTCTCCCTCCCCATCCCTCCCACATCATGCACACTGCACCGGGGGAGTGGGTCACGCACAGGGGAGTTGGTCACACACAGGGGAGTAGGTCACACACAGGGGAGTGGGTCACACACAGGGGAGTGGGTCACACATCGGGGAGTGGATCACACACAGGGGAGGGGGATAGGATCACGACGTGCATTGGTTGTCTCGTTCTGTTCCCTCATTCTTTTATTCATTTTGAAAATGGGAGTTACCCTCATGCAACTCATTGAGACAGTGCTGACATAAAGAAGCAGGAATGACCACCCACATGCCCCACATTACACAACATTGAGCTAAAGACAGCTCGGATGCATGCGCTGCATATGGAGCATATTCTGACGTTGAGAGCAACTCGCACCAAGAACCTGACAAAACAACATACGCAACACGTGACCACAGCGAATGTCAGCGGCCATTTCCGCAGTGATTGTAATCGTAATTACTGGACCAGATTCATGTTCACCAGATCCCGATCTGTTCCAACATGACCACCTCAACCTCATCTGCAGGTTCTGCACCGGTCTTTGGAGAACAAAGCTCTGCCCTTCTCCCCATGTGCAGAGTACCTAATAATTGCAACTTTTTATTGTGACTACGTCAAAAGAATAAAACATTCCGACGATATTATAAAGAATACAGCTCAAATGGAAAAGTCCCTGTGAAAAAAGTCTTATGGGTGGTGTATTAGAACATTACATTACACCCTTCTGCCCAGCAAAAACCAAAGTTACTCTTTTCGTTACAGCATACAAAACATTTTTTTTTGGACAAAACATAACATTTTTTTGACATTTTTTAAATGAAAGATTTCAAATAAACTTCTTTAAAGTGTACGTGCACACGGCTTATAAAATAAGAACGAAAAAATATCTTTCGGCAATTTCACGTCTGTGTTTATTTATTTATTTCACATCTGTGAATTGCATGTCCATGAACACGTGAAATGTAGCTTGTTTAGTAATCCTGGATGTGAACACGATTCAACCTTGAAAACTCGTGAAAAAAAAAATTATGAAAGATTTCACGATATTATTTCCTATAGCTACAGTATACACGATGAAAACACATCTTCTTTGGGTGGTGTATAATCACTCTGAACTAAATAGGCATTACCTGGTTTCCTTTGCTTGAGTTGTAATCAAAATTTACCTTTGTTTCTTCAAAAAGTAACTTATGATTCAGTCTTAAAATGCACATCAGAGGCCTATCTTAGTCCTATGGAGCCATGACTCTTCTTCATTTTTAACTTGAAAGTATTGAAAAACTTTTCGCTTTGCAAAGTAAAAATAGATTAAAACCAAACGTTATTAATAAATATTTCATTCCATAGTTAGTTTACATTATTATGTACATTTTTGAATTACTGTATTGTTTAATTCCATGGTTGGAAAATAGTTGACTCGCCTTAAACAAACTCTGTATATACACCCCAGGAATAAATATACATTTATAATTAGACTATGGTTCGATCCCAAACTTCAGTATTCAGTCGCTGTACTTTTACTAATTAATAATATACATAACGAAGTCCTGGGAACGTTCTCTCCTCTCCTTCCCCTCTCTCCTCCCCCGTGCCCACATCTGGTCTGACCAGTCAACACATTCAAAACGGCTCTTGAAATACATTTCGCCGATTTTCTCAACTTCAGCTGAAACTGAGACTCGAACCACCCTAGCGAATGTGATGGTGAATTAGAGTCGGGATAAAGCTGTGAGGGAGACTCAATGAATAGCCTTTATGTTACAGGCCTTTGAAAATGCATTTTGTTCTAAAAACGGTAACTTTCATCGAATATTTCCCGTCTGTGTTATTTGGGCGGTGTATGATACACCGTGCCGATCTCGGCAATTTCCCGCCTGTGCGTGAACTTTAATCAAAATTTCTTCCCGTTTTTTGCAACCGAGTCTAAAACCATGTTAGCGACTGTGAAAAATGAAATTACATATCTAATTAGAGTTAAAATAAAACTGTGAGAGAGATAGAAACCATGATCCTAACAAAAAAGGCCTCAAAGCTATGCAAGGAAAGATAATGGTGGTGATTTGTTTTTGAAGCACCTTCCAGAATTGGTGGAGCTGTTCCCTCAATGGTGGAGGCCACACCTCCGGACAAACAAACAGACAGACAGACAGACGTGATCACCGACGAAGAATATTATATAGATAAAATATAACGGCACTCGGTCATGCAGGTACCTCCGCCAGGCTGAACAGTTTACATTTTGTATCCCACGGATAGGCCGGATCTGGATCCAGATCTAAATAAAAATCTAATCGGCCTGGTCTTGGCACCTACCCAACTCGTCCACGAAGTTTTTGTCATAATCCGTCCACAAGTTTTTGAAGCATCATGCTATGTCATTTTTGGTCTAATCTTTCAATGGTGAAGGATCACTTTAAAAATTCTCGTATCCAGATCCAGATCTTCACCAAAGTCGAATTCATTTTTCCTTGTCACACACCCAACCTCTCCAGCAAATTTCGTCCGAATTCTTCCACAACCTTTTGAGATATCCTGTTCACAGACAGACAGACAGGGGTGAAAACATAACCTCTGTCCACCTTCGGTGGTGGAGGTAACAAAAACAGTTTCGTGCTGAATTAGTTTGAGATCCTCTGTAGGTAGTGTAGCAGCATAGCAAACCTGTTGTGCATTTTGTGATACAAGCACCAAATTTGGCACAAATGTACATTAATATGTTGCGAACATTTTCAGATATTGGGCCACTTGAAATTCTCTCTTTATGTCCGCCATATTGGATTTCAAAATGGCCGCCACTTGAAATCTACATTTGCTATTATCTCTGGACGTAATGCAGCTATTGACTTGATTCTGGTATCTAAATGTATGTTTTTGGGGGCAAGGAATCCAATGGTACCAATTTCAACTTAATATTATCTATCACAGTCTGTTATATAATTTTATTTGGAAATTATCTAGGCAAATATTGGATTCAACACCATACTTTGAAAAGAATGTCTTAGTTCTGTAAATGTCTTAGGTATAATACTGACATGCTACATGGTCTAGTATTTGAGGCTAGGTGTACTGGTATCTGAGGCTAGGTATATACCGGTACTGAAGATACGTGTACATAAACAGTGTCATGTTAACAAGTTCAGCATTGCCACAAGTACATGTATGTTGTTGACTCATCGTCATGTGCAGTCCCCTTCACACACACAGAGGGCTGTGCACTGAAGGGCAGCCTTTTTGCACTTGCAGCGCCTCACACACCCTTTCTTGCACTTGCAAGAAACCAGCTCAATGCAGCTGTGAGCTGCCTCAGTTAGCCTGGTCCAGTAAGGTGTGTACTGTCCTTCTCCAGTCCTTGACCAACCCCAGTTGGTTGGTGGAGGGAGCTCTGGTGCTGGCAGCAGTATCTGACCCCACACATGTCCACCTTGATACACTGCCCTCTTGACATGTTCCTCCAGAGCTGCCTTCGTTGGAGGGATGAGCTGCACATTGTTCTTCCTTGCGAAGAGTTTCCTCCTGGCCTTGTCAATGTCTGTGCATTTGCTGGTTCGATCATACAACAGGATCACTAACCTCTCGATGATGCGCATTGCATCGTCTTGTATGTCACGAGGTGCAGAGGACAGCAGCAGCAGCGCCTCAGTGAGTTCTGGCAGTACCGTCCAGACTGCCCACGCAGTGTTCTTGCCATGTCTATGAAAACTAGACACAGTGTCGCATCCAGTTAGAGCGTGGAACATTGGCAGTGCACGAGCCTTCTCTCGTCCCAATCCAGCTGCTATTTCGTGTGCTGTTAGACCACTCGTTCTCTGTGAAACTGTTGGCAGACACTGTTGCCCATCTGTGCTGAGAGCTGGAGCACTCTATCATAGGAGATGCTCAGGCCAAGGTGTGACAGTCTGTCGACCAATTCCTTCTTGCGTGTATGAGCATGCAGCATCATCCCTATGTATATTGGAAGTGGGGTCTCCTGTGCAACACTGTGCCTGACACTGGTGGATGATGTGGTGCCACGTGTTCGCTTGTGTTTGATGCTGTTGAACTTCAGTATCTGAGCTGTGGTAATTGCTGCAGGGTTAGTGTCTGCCATCTGTTCCTTGATGCTGGGTCCCTCTAGGATCATACTGACTAGGGCAAGCAGCAACGGTGGCACAGATTCTTCTTGACATACTTCAGGGAATCCTGTGAAGGGCTTGGCTTCTCCAAACATGTGACGGCGAACAATCTGTGCAGCATGGGCAAGATGGACTGCATCACTATCACTGTCCAGCTCGCAGGCTTTGGCAAGAGCAGCACCGACATCTTCTTCAAATGCCATCAGGATGTCTCTCCCCTTGGTGTGTGCCCGCATGTCAGGAAACTGAGCCAACAGTCTCTGTTTCAGTCGTGTGGAGTGGACTCTCGTGTCGAGCTGGACTCCTAGCTGTTCCATTCTGGACTGATAGAGCTGGACAAGGTCAGCCAATCTGAATACTGGTGCCGTCTCCTCATCTTGTCTGGTTTCTTCAATGTAGAGGACGAGTTCAGCGAAGACAACTGCCGACATTGCTCGCTCTTGTTTTGTGTCCTGTGATCCTGTTGACTGGGCCTTTCTTGTGCGATTGTAAAGTCCTATCAAGCACCGTGGGTGATACTGGGCGTCCAACGCTATCATGTCCCCACCACTGAGACGGCCCAGCAGTTCTGTATCACCAAGAAGGGTTGCACAGGCACGCACCCGTTTGTCCATTTGGAATGTTGCAGCTTTCCGAAGACTGTCAGCCCCAGCAGGTTGTTCACAGAAGAAACAATTTTCTGGGACCTTCTTCTCTGTACTCGATGAGCATGAATGTAACCTGGTGCGTTTGCATGCAGCTTGTTCCTCATCGCTCTCACATTCTTTCTTGAGTGCTCTCTTTTGTGCTCTCTGCAGTTTGGTGTTGTTGTACTGGAGCCTGCATGTCTGATGATATTTTGCACCGTGTGCAACCATCGCAGCTTCAATGCCATGACCATCATCGAGTCTTTCCAGGTGAAATGATCCTGGAAGCTCTCCAAGTTCACTGAATTTGACCAAGTTCTCTGCGAGTGAACTGTACCCACTCCCAATGTCTTTTCTCTTTGATTGGTCAGGTTTGGTCAGTGTCTCCGTCTTGTCCTCTTGACATATAAGGCATAACTTCCAGTCAGTTGTGGTGAGGTGCTGTGATGTTGATGGTGAAGTTCGCTCAACATCAGCTAGTCTGAAGCTCTTGGACATGGTGGAACTGTCTTCTGAATCTGCAACGATACAATGATATAATGTTAACATTTTGTTATATATATAATAGAGGGGTTTCCTCCGCCATACTAATGGAGAGGAGGATAATTCCTCTATATCGTAGAGCATTTAGCTTGGCACACTTAGGGAATTAGTTTTGTGAGATTATGCCGGAATTAAATTTTCACCCATACCGGAGGCAAGAAGTGAAATAAAATCACATGAGATTCTTTAGTTAAAAAATATTCCCAAATTTATTGAATATTTACAAAACATTTGAATTCATAAATTCTTACAATATTTACACAGCCAAGATTTAAATATAAATCAGTCTAAACTCTTATTAGGTTGGACAGTACATTTTCCAGACATACCCCGTTCTGTTAATTACAGCCTTCGTGTTAAATTCAGAACATGTCAAAACTGTCAGTGTGGAATACACACTTCACTCAAAATACTACTTTATATAAAACATTTCTAATTTAAAGCCTTATAGTAAGAATTTCAGATAATTTGAGAATGAGAATTTCTTGAGAATTTGAGAATTTCAAACTTGAGAATTTCAAGTGGCCCAATATCTGAAAATGTTCGCAACATATTAATGTACATTTGTGCCAAATTTGGTGCTTGTATCACAAAATGCACAATTCTTTTGAATATTTGGGCTAAGCCGCCCCACTAGGAGGCTTATACCTATTGTCGGGTTTGTTTCTACAATTAATGTCCACATTTGTTAATGCTATCCATGAGTGTCTTAGACCCCTAAGAGTACTAATCCACAATTTAGGTTATTTTTTTGGTTCATGAGTTATCAAACAGAGTGACCACTATATTCGTCATGGGTGTGTGTCTGTATGTCCGCAGCATAACTACCCGATGATATCATCCACGCTTGGTGAAACTTGGGTGGGAGGTTGATATCATGATCTAGTTGTGTCCTGCCTAGAGTGGACGTATTGCACCCATTGTGGGTGGAGCCACGTCCGAAAAAGATGTCTTTTTAGGGGGTAATCGAGTTCAAGCTACATCTTCTCCGAGGGAGTTGGTGGAATCTGACAGGGGTTTCGGTATTTCGTTAGGGCAATGTCATGTGTCTAGCCCTACGGAGCTCGATTTTTCATTTTCGCCCCAAGGTCAAGGTCACAAGGTCACGAAATTTAGAAAAGTCGATTTTCGATGGTTTTATTACATTGTTTGCTTCCTGATAGGGTGAAATGTCGTACATGATCTTATATTATCACATACATCATGAAATACAAGTTTTCCAATACATTTCAGAATCTTTGACCTTTGAAGGTCGCAAAGGTCAAATTTTCAAAGTTGTCGAAATCGAACCGAATTTTCGGTATTGTGTAGCTAACTAACCTCATAACTGATTATACATTATTTTCTATCTCATTTCAAGGTCAGTAACCTTCGTTTTGACATTTCCGGGCCAGCACCACACACAATTACGTACAGCTGGCTCTTAAAGACCTGCGCACGCAGCGCATTGGGGCCCTTTGTAAATAGGCATGTACACCGCATGTCGGGGGCCGACACCTGCCACGTGGGCCCCCGACCCCCCCCCCAGTCCGGGCCTGTTTCGGTTATCATACGTCCTTTGTCATTGAATACCGCTCGCTCGTGAACCATCGTCGTCTCCTGACTTGTTTTTGTTTGTTCCTTCACTGCCAATTTCCGAGCTGTATCTTGGAGCCGGCTGGGACTTTCAGAATTAAATTTTACATCAATGATGGGAATACAAGGTACAGGCGGTTGACGTAAGATTTTTTCATGTTAATCATTTCCTGCTTTTAGGTACAAAGGTGTTACCAGATTAGTCATGAGCAAGTTAAAAAAAACTAGTTGTAAACACTGATGAATACTCGACTTTGTCAAGGTTAGTGTTGGTCTGGTTGGCGAACAGTTCGAGTGATAGTTTTTCTAAACTCAACGTTGACAAAACTTTGGGAAGGAAATTGAAGCTGAAATTTTGGCCATTATAACTAAGAGTTGGAGCAAAAGAAGGGTCAATGCCCGTAATATCAACTTTACTTTGCCTCCAATGGTCGTCAACGTCAACTAATTTGGCAAATGTAGGTTCCGACATGTAGTTATAGCACACCCAAAAATTCTGAATAATATATTTACAGAGGATGTCTGGCATGAATATACAGTAACTACCAGCAATGTTTATATGGGGAAAACCTTTGTGGTAACTTGAGAAACGACATTCCTGCACTAATATTTACGAAAGCGGGAAGTTGCAATTACTGTTACCCGGAGGCTGAACGGTGTAACCCTGTGATCACGCAGGTAAGCTGGCGATGTGACAATATTCTTTACTAATGTCGTTATATTGAAGAAACTGTTTGAATATATTGTTACATATACACGTTTCTTCACAGTTGTTGTAAGTGACATGTTTTGAAAAACATTTATTGGATTCCTGTTTCAACACCTGTTCATGTCTGCGCTGTTGCGGGCTTCACCATCTTGCGTTGGAAGTCCTGTCTAGTGAAGCTTAATAGTTGTGACATCTGTTTACCTCATTCAGATTCGGTTAACACGTCAATGGTGTATCCTCAAAAACTTTTACTTCAAAAGCAGGGGCTAGTACATCAAGACCCTTAAGAAAACGTACGATATTCTCACCATACATTTACAATGTATGAGTATTTAGGCATGGTAAAACTTTTGTAATTTCAAAAGAATAGGTTGTAATTTTGTTGTAAATACTTAGCTGTAAATCGATCAAATATCCACCAAACAGAAATTAGAGATAAAATTAAAAAAAACCTATATATATTTTACTATAATTCACCAAATATCCGTCCGTCTGTCTGTCCGTTCGAAGGTACCGCAAAAACTGCGGAACCGATCGCAACGATATTTTGGGTGGATAATCCTGGGATCTCCAGGAGTAAAATAGGCTATTGTGGGAGCTGTGCTCGCACGATAAAATCGGACAAAATGGACGACGCCAGGAATGAGGTTTCTCTGAGCTATTTATTCCCAGCTCACTCAAACGAACTCCAAAGCACTGAATCAGCCCATCGAATGGGCGGCAATATATATCAGAAACTCAACACACAAAAGCCACGCCTCTCAGGTGGGGCGTGGTATGCAAATAGATAAGCCACGCCTCTCAACGGGGCGTGGTATGCAAGGCAAGCATTCGTCCGGTAAAGGCAAGTCTCAACATGCCCGGGCGAGTCCGGACACGTGACCGCTCGCCGGTTGCGTCATCGGCCGGTGCAGGGTAATTGTGTCATGCTACCGGTAACCGCTACACGCGCCCCCCCCCAGAATGAACATGCACCGGGAGAGTCAGTTTGAGGGTGGTCTTGATGACCCGGCCGAAACGACTCCTGACGATTCGTGTGGCGGTGGTAGGTGGCGGGGCGGTGGATGGTCCGGCGGGGGGCCTGGTTGACAGGGGACGGCCCCGACGTGGAGGAAGGGCCAACCGTGGAGGTTGGTCGAGGTCCAAATGGGCCGGCTTGAGGCGGTCCACGGAGATGCGGTCCGCCTTGCCGCCGATGTCGATGGTGAACGACTTGTCGTCCCTCTTCAGGACCCGGAAAGGTCCATCGTACGGTGGCCGGAGCGGTCCCCGGTGTGCGTCGTGCCGGATAAAAACGTACTCCGCAGTGCGAAGTGCTGGGGGGACGTGGGGTTGGGGGCAGCCATGGTGGGACGTGGGCACGGGGGGCACATCTCCCGGAGGAGAGAGGATTGGCGAGCCGCGGACCAGGGGCCGGTGGCGTCAGGGATGAATTCGCCCGGCACGCGCAGTGACTGGCCGTAGACCAGCTCGGTGGTGGAAGCCTGGAGGTCCTCTTTAGGGGCTGTTTGGAGGCCCAATAGGACCCACGGGAGCCTGTCGGCCCAACCGTCGTCCTGGAGGCTGGCCCTGAGAGCGGCCTTCATCGAGCGGTGGAACCGCTCGCACAAGCCGTTGGCTTGGGGGTGGTAGGCCGTGGTGCGGTGAAGCTTGACCCCCAAGGCCTGGGCGACCGCGCCCCAAAGGTCGGAGGTGAATTGCGGGCCTCTATCGGAGGAGATGTCCGAGGGGGCGCCGAAACGAGCAATCCAGGTGCCAATGAAGGCCTGCGCCACGTCGGCGGATGTTGTTGATGCCAGCGGGACGGCCTCCGGGCACCTGGTGGTCCTGTCCACCATTGTGAGGAGGTGGGTGAAGCCCCGCGAGGAGGGAAGGGGTCCCACCAGGTCCACATTGACGTGGTCGAAGCGCTGCGCGGGCACGTCGAATGGTGCCAACGGGGCCTGGGTGTGCCGGTGGACCTTCGCGCGCTGGCAGGCGACACAGGCATTGGCCCAGTCGCGGACGTCTTTACGGAGCCCGTGCCAGACGAATTTCGCTGCCACGAGCTTCTGTGATGCTTTCCGGCCCGGGTGGGAAAGGCCGTGGAGGGCGTCAAAAATGTGCCGCCGCCATCCGGTGGGCACGATGGGGCGAGGTTGGCCCAGGGAGACGTCGCACAGGAGAACTGTGCCTGTGTCCTAGAAGGGGACGTCGGCCAACCGCAGCCCTGTCCGGAGGGCTTGCAGCGTGGGGTCGGCGGTCTGGTCGGCCGCCATGCGGGCGAAGTCCACACCCAGGTGGACGGCATTCCCGCCGGACCGGGAGAGGCAATCGGCCACAGCGTTGTCCTTGCCCGCGACGTGCCGGATGTCCGTCATAAATTCGGACACGGCGGAGAGGTGGCGCTGCTTGCGGGCCGACCATGGCTCCGTAACCTTGGCCATGGCGAAGACCAGGGGTTTGTGGTCCACAAACGCCGTGAACGGGCAGCCCTCCAAAAGATGGTGGAAGTGGCGAACAGCCAGGTAAAGGCCGAGGAGCTCGCGGTCGAAAGCGCTATACTTGCGCTCGTTAGGGCGAAGCTGCCGGCTGAAGAAGGCCAGCGGTTGCCAAGCTCCGTTTGCCCACGGTTCATGCACGGCGCCCACCGTGTAGTCGGAAGCGTCCGTGGTGAGGGCGATGGGTGCGTCGAGCGCCGGGTGCGCCAGCATGGTCGCGTTGGTGAGGGCCAGCTTAGCGTCCGTGAACGCCGCGTCCATCTCTGTGGTCCAGGCGACGTCGTGCTTGGCCGGCTTGCCCCGGAGGGCTTCGTACAGGGGGCGCATGAGTTGGGCGGCGCGAGGCACGAACCGGTGGTAGAAATTTACCATCCCCAAAAATTCCTGTAGGGCCTTGATGGAGCGAGGGTGCGGGAAACTTGTGACTGCCTCCACCTTGGTAGGCAGCAGGACGGCCCCGCGCTTCGTGATGCGGTGCCCCAGGAAGTCGACGGCCGTTACGCCAAACTGGCATTTCACCGGGTTGATGATGAGGCCGTGCTGGCCGAGGCGCTCAAAAAGCGTGCGCAGGTGGACGAGGTGCTCCGCCCGGGAAGTGCTGGCGATGAGAATGTCATCCAGATAGACGAACAGAAAGGTGAGATCACGCAGCCCACTGTCCATCAGCCGCTGGAAGGCCTGGGCCGCGTTCTTAAGGCCGAACGGCATTCGGAGGAACTCAAAGAGGCCAAAAGTTGTAATTACAGCCGTCTTCGGAACGTCGGCCGGCCGGACAGGTACCTGGTGGTAGCCCCGAATGAGGTCGACATTGGAGAAGATCACCCGCCCCGCCAAACGGGCGGAAAAGTCCTGTATGTGTGGTATCGGGTACCGGTCGGGGGTGGTGGCGTCGTTGAGGCGGCGGTAATCGCCGCATGGTCGCCATCCGCCACCCGGTTTGGGCACGATGTGCAGGGGCGGGGCCCACGCGCTATTGGAGCGCCGCACAATTCCCAATCGCTCCAGCGCGTCGAATTCCGCCTTCGCTACAGCGAGTTTGGCAGGGTCGAGGCGGCGAGCCCTGGCGTAGACCGGTGGACCTGTGGTCGGGATGTGGTGTTCGACGCCGTGCTTGACGGCGACGGCCGAAAACGTCGGCTGCGTGAGGGCGGGAAACTCGGCGAGTAGGCGGGTGAAATCATCCACGGCCGGGAGCGCACAGGCTAGCTTGGTCGGAGCGGAGCCGCTCAATGAGCAACCGAGCGAACTGAAGGTCTCCGCATTGATGAGCCGACGCCGTTTGACGTCACCCAAAAGCCCATGCGCGCAAAGAAAATCTGCACCCAGCAAGGCCATGGGCACGTTCGCCGTGATGAAGTCCCACCTGAAGCGCTGGCCCCCGAAGCAGAATGCGATGCTGCGCGAACCGAAGGTGCGGATGGAGGAACCGTTTGCGGCGACCAAAGCGGGGCCGCAAAGCGCGGCCTGTTTGTCCTCCACCGAGGCGGGTATCACGCTCAGCTGAGCGCCGGTGTCACACAAAAAACGCCTCCCGGACTCAGTGTCCGTGATAAACAGAAGGCTGCCTGAATGGCCGACGCTCATGGCAGGCAGCGAGCGCCGGCCTGGTCGTTTCCCGACCCGCCGAAAGTGCACAGTGGGCGGCACGTTCTGGCCTTCTGCCCAAACCTGGCGTGGTAATAGCACATGGTCCGCTCTGGTGGAGGCTCCGGCGGTCGCGTCGGGTTCGGTCGACGGGGTGTCGTGGCGGCCTCTGCCGCCAGTGGCGCTGACTTGGCCGGTGGAGGCGCCGGTCGTAGCGCAGGCATTGCCTCGGTCGGCCCAGGGTCCCAGGCGGCTGCTCCGACGTGTCGCCTGGCCGAGCAAAATTTATCGGCCTCCTTGGCCAGGGCGCGAGGGTCCGTGATGGGCGAATTAGCCAAAGCTAACCGTACCTGCCCAGGTAGCCACTGGAGGAACAGCTCACGGAAGAGGAAGTCCGGGCTGTGGTCACCGAGAAGAGCAAGCATGTGGTTCATGCTTTCGGACGGACGGGCCTGGCCCACCTCCGGGAGGTCGAGTAGTTGTCATGCGCGTTCGGTCTCCGTGAGTCCAAATGCACCGAGGAGTAGGTCTTTGAGCGCGCCGTATTTGTCGGCATCCGGCGGGTGCTGTAGGAAGCTCAGAACCCGGGAAGCGGAGGAGGCGTTGAGTGCGGAGACCACGTGTTGGTAGCGTGTCGTGTCCTCCGTAATGTTCCGCAGGGCGAATTGAGAACCCGCTTGAGCAAACCATTGCGATTGAGAATCCACTACAGGGGGCGCCACACTTCTGGCAATGATGCAAAACCGTCGACACTTATTGCATCTGAATGAATATAATCTTACTGACCTTCTTTGCCTCCGCTTTCATTTCTTTCTTTTCTCAATTGTCAATCCTCTCAATTTGCCTCCATCCAAAGATTATGTAATAAGTACAAGGCATTTTAACTTACTCCATTATGCTTCACAATCTGTCATTGCCTTGGAGTTTTAATTTCATGGATCAGTAAGGAGCATCCTAATGATCTCCTTGTTTTTGCTGAACAACCTCTCCATGTAAATGTGCACCGTATTGCGCCACCTGAGGGTGGTCGCAGAGTGTATTACAATTTCCTTTTTTACCTGGGCAACTCTGAGGTTTAATCACTTTTTGCATGGGTGAATTTGTCCTCCTCCCCCCCCCCCCCTCCCCTTACCCTCCCTTCCTCCTCTCCCCATCCCTTCACCTTTCTCCTTCCCCCTCCTCCTTCCCATCTCCCTCCACTCCCCTCCCCCCTCCACTCCCCTCCCTCCACCCCAGCAAGGCCAGGTACTTCAGCTAGTGTATATATCTCGTGTCGAAATATTTGCAGCGCAGGATTCATATTGTAAAGGATAGCACACTGAGTAGTAACAATAATTTAAATTCTATTAAATCATTTATTAATCACCTGACGTTTCGAGAGAAAACTAGTTCTCTTCCTCATTGGCATTGATGTGAACCGCCCCAACGGAACTTAACTTAACGGTGATTAATAAATAATTTAAATTATTTTTACTGTGCCGTGTGCTATACTATACTATACTAGCGGGGTCACCCGTGGGAATCCCACGGGCATGGATGTGTGTGACATTTCGACATAATGAGTTATATGCTGCACATTCATTTTTACAAAATGGTTACTGGCAAGTCATCAGATCCAGAAATGGTGTGATGAACACAATTTATTTATTTCACATAATATGTGACCCCTCACTCCTCTCCACCTGACACTCTCCTGTCTCCACCTGACACTCTCCTGTCTCCACCTGACACTCTCCTCTCTCCACCTAGCACTCCTCTCCTCTCCAAACCCTCACATCCCTCTCCTTTCCAATCCCTCACCTCTCCAATCCCTCACACTCCTCTCCTCTCCAATCCTTCACACGCCTCTCCAATCGCGCCTCACACTCCTCTCCAATCGCGCCTCACACTCCTCTCCAATCGCGCCTCACACTCCTCTCCAATCGTGCCTCACACTCCTCTCCAATCGTGCCTCACACTCCCCTCCAATCACTCCTCTCCAGTCGTGCCTCACACTCCTCTCCAATCACGCCTCACACTCCTCTCCAATCGTGCCTCACACTCCTCTCCAATCGCGCCTCACACTCCTCTCCAATCGCGCCTCACTCGCCTCTCCAATCGGCTTTCCCCGTCTCGTTTCTCTCCTTTTTCTCCCGTCTCGTTCTTTTTCTTGCTCCAAATCGGCCCGTCGGAATCGGAAATCGGCCCGTCTCGCCCGTCGGCCCGTCGGAATCGGAAATCGGCCCGTCTTGCTTTTGTGCTTGTGCGTAAATAAATTGTGTTCATGACACCATTTCTGGTGTTGGGCTAGCGGCTTAGGATCCTGGGTTCGAATCTCGGTCGATCGCCGAATTAATGCCAGGGGGGTTGACTCAGCCTGTCATCCTTCCGAGGTCGGCTAATTGAGTACCAGTTCACTGGTAATTCCCTGTTTGTCGTTGAAGGCGGCAAAAAGGGTTGGCGTCAGGAAGGGCATCCGGCCGTAAAACATTGCTTCAAAAAGGGGACAAAAAAACAACAACTACCACGGTCCCCGAAAAGGCCAACCCCCGCTTTGCGGGGAAAAATGGCCTCTAAACGGTGGTTTTTACACCCTTTCTGGATCTGATGACTTGCCAGTAACCATTTTGTAAAAATGAATGTGCAGCATCTAACTCAATATGTCGAAATGTCACACACATCCATGCCCGTGGGATTCCCACGGGTGACCCCGCAAGTTTGCATTGACGTTCGTCGATGGACTCGTTCGCCCGTCTCATTCGTTTTCTTGCTGCATCCTGTTCAAGTCTGCGTTCTTCATCGATCGTCTCATTCATTTTGGAAATAGAAGTTTCCACGCAGCGCATGAATTGACACGATCCTCAAGAGGAATTTGTCTCGTAATCATCAAATGATAAATGGCAAGTAAATTATATTGTGGAAAATTAAAGATTTCAAATAAACCTATTTAAAGTGTATTCGCACATAACTAATTTTAAAAAACGAAGAAATATCTCTCGGTAATTTCCTGAAACATATTTTACTTCCGGCTAATAATGTTGAATTAAATAAAAACGAAGAAATATATGTCGGCATCATTGTTGACGTTTTTGTGACGACTGTCATCAAACGAAAAAGTAATATATCTTAACGGAAAAGCAAAAGCGAATTTTTAATATATATCGACACGTTGCCGTCGGTGTCATGTTAGGCGGTGTATGATACACCATGACGCGATTTTAAAAAATATATCTGCATTTTCCCGCGTGTGTGGAATGTTCTCAATTATTGCTGACACCGACTCTAAAACCATCGATAAAAATGAAATCATATGGTGAGTTATATTGGAGATAAAGGCGTGAGAGAGACTCAATGGCCTTGAAGTTACAGGCATTTGAGAATTCATTTCGTTCTATAAACGGCAACTTTCATCGGATTTTCTTCTCGTTTTTTTTCAACCGAGTCTAAAACTATGTTAGCGACTGTGAAAAATGAAATGATATATCGAATTTAAAATAGATATCGACACATTGCCGTCGGTGTCATGTTGGGCGGTGTATGATACACCATGACGCGATTTTAAAAAATATATCTCTGCATTTTCCCGCGTGTGTGGAATGTTTGTGGAAAATTAAAGATTTCAAATAAACCTATTTAAAGTGTATGCGCACATAACTAATAAAAAAAACGAAGAAATATCTCTCGGTAATTTCCTGAAACATATTTTACTTCCGGCTAATATGTTGAATGAAATAAAAACGAAGAAATATATGTCGGCATCATTGTTGACGTTTTTGTGACGACTATCATCAAACGAAATAGTAATATATCATAACGGAAAAGCAAAAGCGAATTTTTAATATATATCGACACATTGCCGGCGGTGTCATGTTGGGCGGTGTATGATACACCATGACGCGATTTTAAAAAATATATCTCTGCATTTTCCCGCGTGTGTGGATTGTTCTCAATTATTGCTGACACCGAGTCTAAAAGTAAAACCATCGATAAAAATGAAATCATATGGTGAGTTAGATTGGAGATAAAGGCGTGAGAGAGACTCAATGGCCTTGAAGTTACAGGCCTTTGAGAATTCATTTCGTTCTATAAACGGCAACTTTCATCGGATTTTCTTCCCGTTTTTTTTCAACCGAGTCTAAAACTATGTTAGCGACTGTGAAAAATGAAATGATTTATCGAATTTGATTTGAAATAAAACTGGGGGAGAGCAAGACACCACGGGCCTACAAAACAGGACTCAAAGCTATGCGAGTTAATAAAATGGTGGATATTTGTTTATAGCCACTCCCAGAATGGGTGGAGCTATGGGTGGAGCTACTCTGCAAACCGAGTAAGCCACACCCCGGACAGACACCCAACAGATAGACAGACAGACAGACAGAATCATCTACGGCTATTATAATATATATATATATATATATATATATATATATATATATATATATATATATATATATATATATATATATATATATATATATATATATATATATATATATATATATATATATATATATATACAGTATATATATATATTGTCGCGATCCCGGCTGTTAAATGCTTCCAGCCCGGAATACTGACGTTAATGTCCGGGCTTCAAGTAGTCCACGGGGTGGACAAAGAGAACTCAATAAACACAACTGTGTTTTAACCGGCCTCTAGGGGTAGGCACGATGATTTATTGGCTCGATCTCAAAAACAATGGATGGTAACAGAGTGGAATACACAGCACAAAGCCTGCAGGAACTGTCGGCACCAGAAGCTCCAAACACGACACAGGCAATATCACTCACAGTTCCAATCTACGATATCCGGGAATCACTCGTTCTCTTCCGGAGTTACTCACTCTTAAAATACAGAACTATAAACGATCAGCACAACTCGGCTGTCGTGAGGCTTAAAAAATCCCCGTTTTGCTATTTTCCACTCGACGCCTTCGAGCCACGTCCGTCGCACAATATGGCGGCCGGCTCTCTCCCCCTCCACCAAACACCAATCGCGTGCCGAATAGCCACCCAATCGCGTGAGGCTGAAAGGAGGTCACGTGACGTGGTGGGCGGGGCACTAATTTGGTGAGAACAAGGTTGTTTCTCACAGTCCTCCCCACCTAAGTAAAAAAACCCGTCGGATAGACGGCGTTTTGAAACCAGTATTTGTAGTAGGTGCAAATCACATGGCAATATGATGGCGGTAATCGTTAACAGGCTTATACAATGAACCAGGTTTATCCACAACACAATATTAAACACAATACACCGCATTAATATCTACCCCACAAGAGTTACACTTTACACAAAGCACAATAGAGAGACAAGGGGGCCAAACTCAAGTTGGGGAAAGCGTTTACAGGAGGGAAAACGGACCGAGGAGCAAGTCTCGCGACATGGCGGGCCATATGAACTGATTCTTGACCTTGGCTAAGGTCTTGGCAGCTCCGACATGACCCGAGGAAATATTGTCATGGGCCAATTGCATGACTGACTGACGATGCCTCCCCGGTACGACAACTCGGTGTCGAACCTTCCACGTCTGGGTGGAGGACATGTTCTTTGGGGAATACTTATGCATCAGCACACCTGCACCATTCACATAGTAGCCTGTTCGTCCCGGCTCGGAGTCTTCTCCCATTTCCCAGAGGATGGCAAGGGTGGGATCGAAGTGCTGATCCTCCACTAAACTGGTTACCGCAGACAATGCGGGAGTGACTTCCGGCCCAGAACTGAGGTCGCTAACCGCCTCGGAGGACTGATCCTCCTCCCCGGATTCGCCGACCGGCGAACACGTAGCTGGGGTCCCCGTGTTACAGGCGGGAGCGGTCCCTGAGGAGCACGGCACCTGAGGTTGGCTTGACGGGAGGCTCGGGTGGACTTCAACTGACGCAACGTCACCGTCGGGAACTGGAGTCGAGGCGCTAGGCTCCTCGGGCCAGAGTGAAGATATGTCTGACTCCGCCACTCTCTCCGCCTGTTTACTCTGGGATCTAGTGACCACCCCACAGGTCAGAGTCAATGACTCCTCCCTGGCCATGGCATCATTGCCAATCAGCAAGGAGACCCCGGGTACCGGGTAGTAGGGTACCACCGCACAGGTCATTGGACCCGTAAAAATGTCACTCCGGACCTCGAGGAGGGCAAGGGGATACCGGCCAGGAACCTGGTTAATGCCCCGAAGGATGATATACTCGCCGGTATAACGCATCTGAGAGGCCGGAACTACCCCCGCCCGGAGAACACACAGTGTCGCCCCAGTATCCCGAAGGTATTGGGCCTCAAACTTCAGCACCGAATCAGGGCCACCCACTAAGGCTGTCCCTGAATAATCCTGATACAGAGGATGAATGGACTTAGCCTCGGTGGCAGTGACCTCTGTCACCGATGCCACCGTCGTGTGCGAGGGCCCAGTTGATGACCTCCACTGACCTCCCTCCGATTTAACAGCAGGGTTGCCTCGGTAGGCCGGACTAGCTGGGTTAGAGAAGCAGCGGTCTCCACCGTGCCCCACGCGTTGGCAGAAATCGCACCAGGGCCGTGCCCTGGCCTGCAGCTCGCGACCGCCACCAGTGGAGGGCATCGGAGAACCCTTCCCCTCGATCCAGCCGCCGGGCAGACGGGGGGCGGTCTTGATCGCAGAATCCTCCGTCTTACGACGCGACTGCATGACTTGCAACATTTTGCACGCCAAAACATGTTTATCAATAAGGTTGACGCAGTCTGACAATGAAACAGTGTCTTTGTCGACAAGAAACAACGCTAAGTCAGGCGGAAGCTGTTGATCGATACGGTAACGCACCAGGAGTTCCGCAACCGCTTGAGGTAACTCAACCTTGCTCCCCTTGAACCATCTCTGCAGCTGTTCCAACAAGACCCGCGAATGTTCCTCATAGGTTTGACTGGACTGACGAGTCCAACTGAAAAAATTATGCCTATAAATACACGCGGACACCGCATAGGCGTTCAAAATCTCGGCCTTCAATTTCCTGTATTTGTTTGCGTCCTCGGTTGCCATCCTCGCATATCCTCCCTCGCCTTCTCAGATAGATGGCTAACAAGATGGCCGACCCACAAGCTCTCATCAATGCCACCGGAAGCCAACAACTTCTCCGCCATCTCCAGATACGCTTCTGGCTTCGTGTCTCCCGTCCAGTCCGGCAAACGGACATGAACAGTTTCCGGGACGCTTGCAGCAGACACCTCTGCCCGCAGTCGTTCAGTCAACATTCGCAACTCATGCTCTCTGACGCGTTCAGCTTCTGCTGCCGCATGCTCTCTCTCTGCTGCCGCATGCTCTCTCTCTGCTGCCGCATGCTCTCTCTCTGCTGCCGCCTGCTCTCGGTCTTCTCGCTTAATACGCTCTGCCTCTGCCCTGTCATTCTCCCTGTTATACATGTCGAGTTGTTGAACCGGAGTCAGCCCGGTCCAGAAGGTCGAACGCATGCATTTAGTCATGATGGGATCGCTTCCTAACATATCGGGTTTAGTGACCGGGTCAAGGCTGATTGCGTCGCTCACATCGCCACCCACGTGACTGTCAACATGATCAGGTTGAACTCTCACTTCTCTGGTCGACATAGCTTGGCTACGAGTTATCATAAGACAAGGCACAAAACACTGAGTCTAAAAGGAGGCTGGATCGAAATATTTCAGCAATATCTTTCACCACATGGGACGACAATTCACCCAGGGGAGGCAAACAATATTGGGGTGGTACACGTAATTCAAACACAACGCTCTGTTGGGGAAATACGACACGAACTACACAATATCACCAACGCACATCAAATTGCCAATGAGAAAAATGCAACGTACAAATAACTCACGTTTTTTTTTTTTTTTTTTTTTTTTTTATGATGTCGGTTTGTTTGGAGGGATCCGGAAACTATTCACTTATCCGGTAGTGAAGTACCACACAAGATAGCGTCCTATGGTGAGAAAGTTCCTCCAAGATGGCGTCTGCTGGTGAGAAGGTTCCTCCAAGATGGCGTCTGCTGGTGAGAAGGTTCCTCCAAGATGGCGTCTGCTGGTGAGAAGGTTCCTCCAAGATGGCGTCTGCTGGTGAGAAGGTTCCTCCAAGATGGCGTCTGCTGGTGAGAAGGTTCCTCCAAGATGGCGTCTGCTGGTGAGAAGGTTCCTCCAAGATGGCGTCTGCTGGTGAGAAGGTTCCTCCAAGATGGCGTCTGCTGGTGAGGAAACGATGAGCCGATGCAGGAAGATGTCGTCCACTGCAGAATTCCCGTCTCAGTTCGAATGTCTCTTACTTGAATAATCCTTGGACGAGCAACCCATTTGTCGCGATCCCGGCTGTTAAATGCTTCCAGCCCCGAATACTGACGTTAATGTCCGGGCTTCAAGTAGTCCACGGGGTGGACAAAGAGAACTCAATAAACACAACTGTGTTTTAACCGGCCTCTAGGGGTAGGCACGATGATTTATTGGCTCGATCTCAAAAACAATGGATGGTAACAGAGTGGAATACACAGCACAAAGCCTGCAGGAACTGTCGGCACCAGAAGCTCCAAACACGACACAGGCAATATCACTCACAGTTCCAATCTACGATATCCGGGAATCACTCGTTCTCTTCCGGAGTTACTCACTCTTAAAATACAGAACTATAAACGATCAGCACAACTCGGCTGTCGTGAGGCTTAAAAAATCCCCGTTTTGCTATTTTCCACTCGACGCCTTCGAGCCACGTCCGTCGCACAAGATGGCGGCCGGCTCTCTCCCCCTCCACCAATCGCGTGCCGAATAGCCACCCAATCGCGTGAGGCTGAAAGGAGGTCACGTGACGTGGTGGGCGGGGCACTAATTTGGTGAGAACAAGGTTGTTTCTCACAATATACAGACTTGGCATTTAATATGGAATATATATTTTTTCTTGACTTGGGTTTACTTTCTTAACTCAGTATATCAATCTGGTGAGTTTCTTTTACACTTTGGTGATTTATTTGTTAAAAGAACCATGTCACTGATTGTCTGTCACAGCAAGAAGTGAACATCAGGATTATATCACAGGTGGCGTGGCAAAATGTACGGACAGGTGCATTTGATGATTGGCTTCACAGTCGGGTATACAAGGGTTGTTGCGTTCTGTATTAGTGGAAACAACTGCTGCACGTCTCCAAAAGTTATTGCCGCTTCCTCTGGAGATGGTCCGTCAACTCGACAATGCTGTTTGTCATGGAGTGGTGGCTTTACGAAATTACGGCATGAAACAGCGTGCTATTGCTTGGCAGTATGGCATCACTCAAGGTCAGGTGTCAAAGATCCTGAAACGAAATGCTCAGAGGGGTGTCCCTACTCCAATACCGAGGCCAGGACGTCCCCGCTGAACCACAAGGAGGGATGATCGCCAGCTGCACCCGTTAGTCCGCAATGGCCGTACCAAGTCAGCTAATCAGCTTAGGGCTGAGTGGCAGCAACTGACAAATGTGCCTGTATCCAGAAGGCTAGTCAACCAACGACTGGTTCAAGCAGGCTATCGTGCCAGGCGTCCCCTGAGAAAGCCACGCCTGACCAGACAACACCGCCAGGGCCGATTGCAGTCGGCCAGAGAGCACCGTCAATGGCAGCCAGGACACTGGAATCACGTGATCTTCAGTGACGAGTCTAGATTTCTGGTCTATCGTCAAGATGGCCGCGTCCGAGTGCGCAGACAAGTGCATGAAGCCTACAACAAAGATTGTATAGTGCCAAGAGTCCAAGCTGGAGGTGGTGGGGTGACCATTTGGGCTGCTTTTCATGCAGGGGGCAAAACTGAACTGGTTGTTCTGATTGGAAACCTGAACCAGTTCAAGTGCAGGGCCATTCTGGAAGACAGATTGCTTCAAATTGTTCGTGCAGCCTTTCGAGGAAACTTTGTCTTCCAAGATGACAATGCACGGCCTCATCATGCTCGCATGATCCAACACTTTCTTGCTGACCGTGGTATAGAGCATATGGAGTGGCCTGCCATTTCCCCGGATATGAATCCGATAGAGAACTTGTGGGCAGAATTAACGCGTCAAATCGACCACTTGGACCAGCAGCCGACCTCTGTGCGTGAAATGCAGCAGGCTATTGTCACTGCATGGCAAGCGATTCCTGTCCAAACCTTGGCAAATCTCATGAACAGCATGCCTCAACGTGTACGTGCTCTCCTGAATGCTCGTGGGGGTTACACGAAGTACTGAACTGTAATTTTACTGTCCGTAATCCCAGTCGTAATTTAACTTTTGTTTTTGTTAAAAAAAAATTTGGCTAATGTGCAAAAAAAAGAGATACTTCTGGAAAACGTACAGAAGTTTAACACAGTACTGTCCATGAATTGAGTTCGATATCAGTTTCCATCACTTTCAAGGATCAATTTATTTGTTTTGAAAGGTCAAATGTGTTTTTTGTTTCTTTTAAAGGTCACATTAACAAAATCTAGAATAATTTCAACATAATTCCAATGAACTTCTGGTTCCAAGACATCTTGAAAAGTAAGTTCACCCCCAAAAAAAAATATATATTCCATATTAAATGCCAAGTCTGTATATATATTGTTACGGGTCGCGGACAAGATGTTATATTGACCGAGCGGTGGTGTATTACCGCGACCTAACACTAACAGTTCCCCGATTCTTCCCCAACTCACCCGATTCACCCCAAACTTTGGCCGTATCGCACCGCAGCTGCCCAATCTGGAAAAGACTAAAACGACGAATGCAAAGAGGAAGACGAAGGCAAAGAAAGGTTTGGAAATACTACTAAATTTATTTACTATTTACACACATAAGCAAAAAGAAAGCAGTCACGTTTATTTACAACACATAAGATGCAGGTGACACAGTGCAAATACTAGCTTACCTACAGTCTTAATTAACCCCGGGACAGAACAAACAAAAGACAAACTCACACGGGGAATGATGACAGGAGTTGGCTGGAAGGAGAGGATGGCGTGGAGTTGTATTGTGCAGCACGATCGGCACGTTTAGCAGCCGCCGTTCCTTCGCGGCCCTGCTCAAAACCGCCGTGCAGGCCCCAAGCGGCTGTTGGGTGTTGTTGCTGCTGTGGCCGCCGCTGCTTTTCCAGGATTACAATAGGCTTTGTGCTTTCTGGGATGTCCTCTCCTTGGATGTTCTCTATGTTCTCTTGGTCCAATCACTCCTCACCACCGACAACTCAACGCAACCAACGCAACCACTGACCACCACAACGCAACCACTGACGACCAAAACCACACAACTCAGCTCTGCTTCTTGGACCCTCTCTCTTCTCAACGGCTTGGGCTCCCTTTTGTCTGCCGGTAAAAGCTCATCTCTCAAAGCTTGTCTCAGCTTCTCTTTTGGGAGCGTCGCGCTGCGGATTTTAGCTGCGGTCACGCCTGCTCATTCCCTCCTCTCAGCGCGTCTCTTTCTTCTTCAAAGCTGGACTGCTTGGGGAGCGTCGCGCTGTGGGTTATATAGGCCCCGCCCCTCAACCTTTGCGAACCTCCCCGATCGCTCTTCCTCCGCCCTCTCTAGCCAAACCCCTGGCTCATGGTTGGTCGAGTGGGGCTGGCTCACTCCTCCCCTCTATGACGAGGTGGAGACACGCCTTTCTTCTCCGACCCTGCCTCGTGGTCAATGGCGGTTATTGGAGGGGAGGTAATTGCCAAACGACGAAAAGGGGGAATGGAGGTTTTGGGAATGGGAATGAAGGGAATCTATCTCTTTCACTGGTGCAATGGAGTACTTCAATTAATGGGAGACACAGCCTTACCCTAAAACACAGAATAAGATATAACTATCGAACAGGGGTATTCTATTATTGGCTGACGTGTATGCTTGTGGACTAATTATGGGATGCCCTTTGACCTTTACACAGCTCCGGAGGCAGGGGGCGCAGAATAAACAATAATAATAATTCACACAATCAAAAAAATATACAGTCCTCATATCCGCAACACTGCACCCTCCTGCTCTTAGGCAAGTCCCGGGCCTACAACTTTTATTTAGTGTGACACGTAGGTGTAGTTCCCTCTACTTTTAACCTGACCCTGAGTGCGACAGTTTTAAAACATAAATAAATGTGTCCCGCTGCTCCATTGCACCCTGCCTAACAGACTTACGCCCACAGTTAACCGAATTGCGGAATTGTCTTCAAACTATACACTGACGGTGGGGAGCATTATTTACAATGACGCTATTTTTATTTACAAAACTAACCCAGGACCTGTGATTGTTCTTTCTGGGGGGGAGACAGTCTGCTCTGCATCAATGCACCATGAAAGCACCCAAAAACGCACCAATACACCCCCAAGCACCAATCGGTGCAGTCACCATTGTTCAAGAAAATAAAACCAACAACCCCTATCCTTGCAGGTGATCTCTTGCTCTTCGGCTCCCTCTGCTGGTTATTATTATTTGTTCTTCCAGATGTTGTCTTTCTTTCATTTTCTTACTGGCGGCCTATTTGCAATAAAGTGTGCCCAACGTGTCCATTTTATTTTCTTTATTTATGGCCCACAGGGCCGACTACGTGTGGTTCACCTGTGGGGCATCGGTGCCCTGTGGCCAAGGTCCGCCAGCAAGATTTCGGGCCCTCATGGCCGGTTCCAGCAGAGGGGCCATGCCCCAAACCATGGGGTCCATAAGTGGTGCTTGGCCACAGACATGTGGTCCATAATGTGGTGCATCGATGCAGACAGCTGGTTCTGAGAGTGCTGGGCGCACAATGGCCGACTCACGCACGCTCCCCTTGGTGCCCAATGGCGCACAGGTCATGTGGGAGACAAAAGGGGGACAAGAGAAATGAGCGAGGGGTAAGGTCACAAGGGTACACGTCAATAAGGCAATGCAAGGCGAAATGCGTACGGAGAGCGAAATGAGAAAGCTCGTCCCTACCGTACGTCACCCCCCTGTCACCTACACTACCCTTGCCCTTACCCCATATGTACAAAAATCTACACATTACCAATCCGTCGCTACCGTCACGTCTTCCCCTTATTTCCCTTATACCAAATTCGTCTTCACTCCCCCACTATCCAAAATTTGCCATCACCCAATTCGTCATCAATCCTCATAAGGAGGAAGAGATGGAACATCAACCACAATGTCACACCCACGTCATGATGCGTCTCACAATCCAAACATTTGCACAGTAAAAAATAATCAAAACATGGCATGGTGTGGAGTTCCTGTCACCTCAGGTGAGTGGATGCAGATGGTGCGAGGAGACTCCAATCCTAACTATCCTCTAAATGACCTTAACACACTTTACACTACCCGGGGTCTCTCCCTGCCAATCCATTGGCCAACTTACACTATGGGTTCTAAAAACCAATTCCCATTGACCAAACTGTGGTGCTTCTCAATTTGCGGTCTCACTCCCCCGATTCATCTCCCGGTGCCCTTGCACAATTTCTGGGCTGTGACGTGTAGCTCTCCCAGCAGGTCTACCCACCTGCACACCTCCACCACTGTAGTTGCCACCTGAGCTTACCTAGCTCCTCACCCTAACCTAACTAACTGGGGAAGACCCCTCCTGGCTCTGTCACCCCACTCGGTGCCCTCTGGCACTGGGCTACCCGGGTCCGTCCTCCGGATCCTCGGGCCCCATCCACAACAACTACTACCGGCTCCCAGAGCCCACCTGCGGCCTCACCTGGCCGACATCCTCACAGTGGTGGAGTGCCCAAACCAACTACACACACTAACAGGCTACACGCCCAGCCATTTCCACAACACTAATGCACCCATCCAAATACCATTCTGTCACCCGCACCACAGATGCCAATATCCAACCACAATTTACCTATACCCTCTACCTAACACTTACACTACCCACCCCGGGTATTCGTGATGGGGGTCCACTCTTCCCCCATTCACACCTTCGCACCACCCACTCCACTCCATCGTTTCCACCATACTCACTCCACGACCATCCATTCCAATACTCCACTTATTCCACACTCCATGTCTTCCACTCAACCATTTATTCCATTCACCTGTTGGTGCACACCTGTGCACTCACACCTGGTGCCACCTGCACCCTTCTCTCCCCCAAGCGCATTCGCGCTGATCCACAACACTCACTACTCCCTCACTGCTCCACACACCTGTCCAGTTCTCACACAGCATCATCTCATCTAACTACTCCCCTCTGAAACTTGCGCTTCCCAGTCGTCCCTTTAAACTATTGCGCTCCCTCGTCATTATCATCCATACTAATCTACCTGCGTCCCCACTACAGGTATCAGTCACTAACTAAACCTTAACGTTACCTAATGTCAATCTCTTCTAGATCCCTACACACAATATCCTAACCCACCCGGGCTAGTTTTCACTGCCATCAACCCCATAATCTAGTGCTCCTTTGCCCCCCCCCGCCCCCCCGTTGTGAGGGATGACAGAATTGCCATCCCACCACATCGGGGAGGTCCTACTATCAATTTGGCACACCAAATTTCAGCCAATCAAAAATTTTGCCAATCATCTGCCAATCACCGTACCAATCATCAAATTTTGCTTTTTTCTAATTTCTGGGCTAAAACACTATCCTCATCACCCGTCTACTTATTAGATCCGCTCGGTGCGCCAATTCCCTTCTAAAGCTCGGCTTCGTACAGCCGAGCAATGAACGCGGGTTGTTTTGTGCCAGCGGCTGGATGCGTCCGGCACTCGGTGCAGGGACGGGGGCTTACCCGTGCCGAGATCCCACGCACCATCTCGGCGCGGAGCCATCCAATTGCCCGATCTCGACCTGCCGGAACGTCTCAATAAAAAGTGGTCGCCATGACGACCCTTCCTATCGGGCTGCCCGCTCCGCCTAGTGGAGCCCGGACGCGGCCGTTCCAAGCGAGGCACAGCGTGGATCGCGTACGGCGGTCCTTTCGAACCCGCCGTGGCTCGGATCCCCGCTGGTTCTCGCGGCACGCGAAGCCCGGCACGCACCGAGGGCCCGATTCGGCTAAAAGTCGCTCTAACCGCTAACCCGGTTATCGTCGATGCCTTACCTGCATGCTTACACGCATACGCTACCCCTTTCTTGCTACTACCTCCAGCTGTTCCCATGCTCCTCGTACCTTTCCTTACACACCTCGGTACACTCATTCCGCTCACCGACTTGGTCACACACCTGACCACCGAACACCTTGGCACACATTCGTCGCTCGCACACCTCACCAACACACTTCTTCCCGCCCCTTCCTCGGTCACCTCCTCTGTGACCATCACAGGTGTGCTTTCACTCGCACACCCAACCACGTGCCTCACGACCAACTCAAGTGTGCATTCCCACACACGCTCTACCATTCCAGGTGTGCATCCTTCCATTCCAGGTGTACATCCTCGCTCACCTGTCACAACCAACTCACGCTCCGTGTCACTCTCCCTTACTTCACACCTTTCTCGTGCACACTCTTTCGTTACATCCTCTGTAACTCTCACCACAGGCGTGCATTCTCCTTCACTCTTGACAGCGCACTCTTTCCCCATGCACCTGTCCGTTACACACCTTTCTCGCGCATCCTCTTGCGCACACTCTTTCGTTACTTCCTCCCTAACACTTGCCACACCGCGCTTCCATGTGCTCCCTCGCACACGCGCTACGACCGACTCACTCTTGACAGCACACTCACTGGTCGGCGCGCACTTTTTCCTCACACACCCCATGGTCGGACATTCTCGCACACCTCTTTTATCGCACACCAGACCTGTCGCACACTTCACCAACGGCCTTTCACGAACACCCGGATCCAAACCAATCCCCAAGCCGACTGAAGCTTTCCTCACATCATATACATTGCCGAATATTTCGCCACTCACCTTGGCACCTCGTCTCCGCACCTCTTTTGCCACATGCAAACTCTTTATTTGGTTAGTGAGCATCACATTATGAGTTGAGCACCGACCTTGTACATATTCCATCACCTCCTCCTGTATTTCTCTCTTAGTTTCTGTCCGTCTCTTCTTAATTTCACTCACCTCTTCTTCCACTTCCTCTAATTTTTGCTTCACCTCTTTTATTTCCTGGTGCGTCTCCTCAAGTTCGTCCTCTAAGGCTACCGTGACCGTCTCTATGTGCATCCTCACCTCTCGGTCCTTCGTCTCCATTATCTCTGTCACCTCGTCCACCCTCATTGTCAGTCCCTCACGTACCATCTGACATTGCTTCTGTGTCGCTATTAATTCGTTTTTAATTTCTTTTTGTGTCGCCTTTAACCCTCCTAGTACCGCAGTGTTCTTTTGAACCTGCTCCACTAGTTCTTTTTGTCCCTCCGTCAGCTGTTCCACCTCCTCCGTCAGATCTTCTATTCCCCCTTGTAACTTTGCCGTCCCATTTCTCACCTCTTTCTCCATACGCTTCTCACCTCGCTTTACCTGCTCGCGTAGCCCCGAAACCTCCTCACTTACACCTCGTCGTATCCCCTCTTTCATCTCCTCCATCTCTTTTGTAGATGCCACCCTCATCTGTCCCAATTCATCCCTCTGAGCATCCAGTTTACTTTCTAACCCGATTTGCACCTCCTCTATCTGGTTCCCCATTCGTTTGATTTCCCTGGCAGATTGTTCCCATATTTCCCACAATTTGTCTTCCATCCTATTTTCTAACCTCATTAACCCATTTTTCACCTCTTTTATCCCGTTGTCTAACCCCTCAAAATTATTGTCTAACTTCCCAAATTTCTTGTCTAACCCCTCAACGGTACCCCTCGCTTCGTCCCTCATTACCCCCATTTGGCCCTCCAATCGCTCACCCTGAGCATCCATCCGGTTCCCCATTACCCCCATTTGGCCCTCCAATCGCTCACCCAATCGCTCAATTTGGCTCCCCATACTCATCTGTACAGCTGCCTGTAGCTGCGCAATGAGGGCCTGCATGTCAATCCCTCCCACTTGTGCAGCGGCCGCGGCCGCCGTAGCCATCTGCGAGGCGCCATTTTGCGCGCCCGTAACCTCGTGCGCGAGGACGCCATTTTGTGCACCTGATACTCCCTCAACCGCCTCCTCATTGCTCCCTTCCATTTGATCCTGGGTTACTCCTAACCCCTCCTCTAGCTCACCCACCGGCATCCGATCGCCTTGACCAGCCATGGCGCGATTTCCAAAATTCGGGTTTTTGTAAAACAACACAAATTTCCAGCAGCTTGTAATTTTGAGCGCGTTAAGCGCGCTTCGGGTCCGTATCTCACGCCCAGACACCAATTGTTACGGGTCGCGGACAAGATGTTATATTGACCGAGCGGTGGTGTATTACCACGACCTAACACTAACAGTTCCCCCGATTCTTCCCCAACTCACCCGATTCACCCCAAACTTTGGCCGTATCGCACCGCAGCTGCCCAATCTGGAAAAGACTAAAACGACGAATGCAAAGAGGAAGACGAAGGCAAAGAAAGGTTTGGAAATACTACTAAATTTATTTACTATTTACACACATAGGCAAAAAGAAAGCAGTCACGTTTATTTACAACACATAAGACGCAGGTGACACAGTGCAAATACTAGCTTACCTACAGTCTTAATTAACCCCGGGACAGAACAAACAAAAGACAAACTCACACGGGGAATGATGACAGGAGTTGGCTGGAAGGAGAGGATGGCGTGGAGTTGTATTGTGCAGCACGATCGGCGCGTTTAGCAGCCGCCGTTCCTTCGCGGCCCTGCTCAAAACCGCCGTCCAGGCCCCAAGCGGCTGTTGGGTGTTGTTGCTGCTGTGGCCGCCGCTGCTTTTCCAGGATTACAACAGGCTTTGTGCTTTCTGGGATGTCCTCTCCTTGGATGTTCTCTATGTTCTCTTGGTCCAATCACTCCTCACCACCGACAACTCAACGCAACCAACGCAACCACTGACCACCACAACGCAACCACTGACGACCAAAACCACACAACTCAGCTCTGCTTCTTGGACCCTCTCTCTTCTCAACGGCTTGGGCTCCCTTTTGTCTGCCGGTAAAAGCTCATCTCTCAAAGCTTGTCTCAGCTTCTCTTTTGGGAGCATCGCGCTGCGGATTTTAGCTGCGGTCACGCCTGCTCATTCCCTCCTCTCAGCGCCTCTCTTTCTTCTTCAAAGCTGGACTGCTTGGGGAGCGTCGCGCTGTGGGTTATATAGGCCCCGCCCCTCAACCTTTGCGAACCTCCCCGATCGCTCTTCCTCCGCCCTCTCTAGCCAAACCCCTGGCTCATGGTTGGTCGAGTGGGGCTGGCTCACTCCTCCCCTCTATGACGAGGTGGAGGCACGCCTTTCTTCTCCGACCCTGCCTCGTGGTCAATGGCGGTTATTGGAGGGGAGGTAATTGCCAAACGACGAAAAGGGGGAATGGAGGTTTTGGGAATGGGAATGAAGGGAATCTATCTCTTTCACTGGTGCAATGGAGTACTTCAATTAATGGGAGACACAGCCTTACCCTAAAACACAGAATAAGATATAACTATCGAACAGGGGTATTCTATTATTGGCTGACGTGTATGCTTGTGGACTAATTATGGGATGCCCTTTGACCTTTACACAGCTCCGGAGGCAGGGGGCGCAGAATAAACAATAATAATAATTCACACAATCAAAAAAATATACAGTCCTCATATCCGCAACAATATATATATATATATATTGTTACGGCTCAGAGTTCGGGTTTACTACGAGGGGGTTAGCCTCCGTTCCCTCCCTCCGTTCCCTCCCGTTGGTCCATTGGGCCAAATTTTCATTGGAATTCACCATCTTGGAGTTTTCATGCTTGCTGGACTTGGGGGTCTTTTGGATCCTCGGAGTCTTTTGGGGCCACGGAGTCTTTTGGGTCCTCGGAGTCTTTTGGGTCCACGGCATCTTTTGGGTCCTCGGCGGCTTTTGGGTCTTCTGGGTCTTTTAGGTTGTTGGGGACTTTTGGGTTTTCAGAATCTTTTGTGTCCTCGGTGACTTTTGGGTCCCAAGGACTTTAGGGTGCTCAGGGATTTTTGGGTTTACTGGGTATTTTTGGTTTTGTGGGTCCTCAGGACTTTTGGGTCATCAGGAACTTTTGGGTCATCTGGGTCGTTTGGGTCCTTGGGGACTTTTGGGTTATTTGAGTCTTTTTGGTCCTTGGAGACTTTTGGGTCATCCTGGTCTTTTAGGTCCTCAGGAACTTTTGGCTCATCTGGGTGTTTTGGGTCCTCTGTATCTTTTGGGGTCTTCAGGATCTTCGGGGTGTTAAAAGGTCTTCAAAGGTCTAAAGGGTCTCAGCAGTCTAAAGAGTTAAACGGTACATTTCAATAGTACGTAATTAAGTAATAGACGTTCATAATTAATAGAATCAAATAATATCTCTCTCTCTCTCTCTCTCTCTCTCTCTCTCTCTCTCTC